>NC_067414.1:50004588-50330302 GCF_009764475.1 Pristis pectinata | reverse complement strand
TGTATTTAATTGTTCCACCTGCATCCTACCATGTGAGCACGGAGCTGTCTTGCAGGCTTTTTGTGCTCTTCAACAATAAGAACGTGATCCAGAAAGTGCATATTTGTTTAAAAGCAAAAAAAAAATGCACATGCTGGAAATCTGAAACAAATACAGAAAATGCAAGAAACACTCAGCAGTTCAGGCAGCCTTTGTGAGGAGAAACAGAGTTAACGTTTCAGGTTGAAGGCCCTCCATCATAACTATTAAATATTTCTCTCTCCACACTTACTCTCTGACCTGCTGAGTTTTTCCAGCAATCTCTTATGCTACTTCAGATTTCTGACATGTATAGTTTTTAAACTTTTTCGTTTACAAGGTTCTATTGAGGAATAAATATTGGCCAAGGCACCAGGATAATCCCTGGCCCTTTTCCAAATAGCTGTAAAAAGCATCCAGTGGCACTACCCCTTGGTTAGATCATGCAAAAGCTGGCACCTCCAACAACGGAGCATTCTTTCTGTTCTGCACTTGGGGTGTTTTGCTAATGTTAACAATGATGAAGTTATTGTTATAAAATACACCTGCAGAAAAATGTTGCAGGAGAGAATCTGTCCATGCCAAAGTTTACCCTAAACACATTCACCTATCATCTTTACGCACACAGAACCTGTATCCCTGCCGTCCCTTTTCTTTCATTCACCTGCCAGTCCAATCTTTAATGCTGATGTGGTTGAGATTCTGCTTCAATATTAACCCTGAAAATGAATCACACAGCCTCACATGAAGATGAAATTTTATTCCCCCAGTTCAAATGCTGGCATTTCATTTGGAACCTCTGCCCCCCTCCCCCCAGCTGTGATTCTAAGCTTATTAATGTAGATATGAATAAAGAATGACAAAAAAAATTGTTATTCTTCAAACAACAAACTAAAAAATACAATGATCCAATGTGTCTTAAATGCTCGATGTATAGATAATGTAGATGTGAGCAAGCTAATAACTTAGGCATCTTCTATGAGCTGCAGGAACACCAATCTAAGTAAACTTTCAAGCTGGTTACAAGATGCATTTTTAGTAGTCTGCCTTGTGCAAGTTGTTAAATCAGTGTGATCTCAACCCAGTTCTGTGAACAAACAGCTGATGCATGAACAGTATACTCTCCCACTCATTGGTCAATTACATCCTGCACCCAGTGGTCCCTAAACTAAAGCTTCTTCAGGAACAGAATTAATTATTTCCCCTTTTTTAAAAGAAAATTAGATGCAAAAAATACATTAAGCTTCTCTTGATTCCTGAAGAACCTACTTTCTTCCAGATTCGCACCATAAGCCAATTTGTCATGAGAGTTTGGTGATTTCTTCTCCAATTAGCAAACTGTCTCAGAACACATATTAGGTACTTATAACTTGCAGGCTTCATATTGTGGTCTGGCCTTTCAGAATGGCGTGGGGCTTTCAATATTACAATTAAATGATTATAATGTCAATCCTCTTATATTTTTGTGTTATCGCCCCTTCTGGATTTTTAAGCTGGGAAATTCTGACAGGCTGTTAAACAATTATCCAAAATCTATTGTATTAACTATATGACTGAAAAATTAGGAAAAAGGCTGCAACATTTCCCATTAACAAAAAATTACACTTTGATGTGACTGTTTCCAACATCTTGGTATTGGAATTGCTTTATTATTGTCACGTACCAAGGTACAGTGAAAAACTTGTCTTACAAACCGATCTTACAGGTCAATTCATTACACAGTGCAGTTACATTAAGTTAGTACAGAGTGCATTGATGCAGTACAGGTAAGAAAAAATACAGTACAGAGTAAAGTGTCACAGTTACAGAGAAAGTGCAGTGCAATAAGGTGCAAGATCACAACAAGGTAGATCGTGAGGTCAGAGGTCATCTCATCGTATGAGGGAACTGTTCAATAGTCTTATCACAGTGGAAGTCTGGTCATGTTAACCAAAATCTCAAATCTGTGAACTGTCTAGAATAACTGAATCAGTGTAACATGACGAGATAGCCAGCTTTTGGTGACTGGATTAGCACAAACTTGTATAAAGATACAAACAAATGGTCCAATGCAATGTGTTAAGAGTACAAACCTACTGCCCACATGGAATGGCCAGATGAAAGGTTCATCTGTACATCAAGCTCTAAACTGAATCAGGAAGACAAAGGGAATACTTTAAAAGGCAGACAGAGGTCTTAGCTTCATAACGACTGAGCACAAAGGCAGGAAATTATGACAAGAAAACACATGGTGGGCCATGGGTGTAACACGTGTTCAGTTCTGTACATGTCGCATAAAGAAAAGCAAAACCTTTAAGAGAGAGCAGCAGAGGAGATTGAGTGCAATTAAACTAGAGATGATTCTTCAGTTACATGGAAACTGGAATTATATTCATCAGAGCACAGAAGGTCAAGAGGATGTTTTCAGGAAGTATTCAAAATCAAAAGGGATAAAACAAAAAGCCAGAAACTATCAGTTGGGTAGCTGGAAGTGAAAATGTTCAAACTGTTTTGGAAAACTCCTGGGATGGATCACCATTTCAAAAAAGGAAAACAGGCATAAAAGTCTTCTTCTATGTTGTTCTCTTCCACTTTAACAGGAGAAGTTAATCATAAACCAGCCAGATGCCAAAAATAAAGGGGAAAAAGGGAGGAACATCCAAGTCTTCCTTCGATTTAGTTAAACATTATAGCTGTCAGCGTAACACTATTACAGCACCAGTGACCCGGGTTCAATTCCAGCCACTGTCTGTAAGGAGTTTGGACATTTTCCCTGTGACTGTGTAGGTTTCCTCTGCGTGCTCCGGTTTCCTCCCACATTCCAAAGACGTACAGATAAGGAGCTGTGGGCATGCCATGTTTTCACTGGAAGTGTGGCGACACTTGCGGGCTGGCCCCAGCACATTCTCAGTAATGCAAAAAGACACATTTCACTGTCTGTTTCGTGCATGTGACTAATAAATAAATGTTATGTTAATAAGACATAGGAGCAGAATTAGGCCATTCAGCCCATTGAGTCTGCTCTGCCATTTGATCATGGCTGATTTATTTTTCCTTTTCAACCCCATTCTCCTACCTTATCACCATAACCTTTGACGCCCTATCAACCTCCGCTTTAAATACACCCAATGACTTGGCCTCCACAGCCATCTGTGGCAATTAAATCCACAGATTCACCACTCTCTGACTAAAGAAATTCCTCCTCATCTGTTCTAAAGGGACGCCCTTCTATTCTGACCCTGTGCCCTCTGGTCCGAGACTCTCCCACAACTGGAAACATCCTCTCCACGTCCACTCTATCCAGGCCTTACAATATTCGGTAGGTTTCAATGTGATTCTTCCCCCCACCCCCCCCCCCATCCTTCCAAACGCCAGTGAGTACAGGCCCAGAGGCAGCAAATGCTCATCATATATTAACCCTTTCCTTCCCAGGATCATTCTTGTCAACCTCCTCTGGACCCTCTCCAATGCCAGCACATCCTCCCTTAGATATGGGGCCCAAAACTGCTCACAATACTCCAAACGTGGTCTGACCAATGTCTTGTAAAGCCTTAGCATTGCATCCTTGCTTTTACATTCTAGTCCTCTTGAAATGAACACTAACGTTGCATTTGCGTTCCTTATCACCAACTCAACCTGCGAGTTAACCTTTAGGGAAGCCTACCTTCGGATTCCCAAGTCCCTTTACACTTCTGATTTCTATATTTGCTCCCCATTTATAAAATAATCTATGCCTTTATTCCTTCTATCAAAGTACGTGATCATATAATTCCCTACGCTGTGTTCCATCTGCCACTTCTTTGCCCATTCTCCCAACCTGTCCAAGTCCTTCTGCAGACTGCCTGCTTCCTCAGCAACACCTGCCCCTCCACCTATCTTTTTATCATCTGCAAACTTCGCCACAAAGCCATCAATTCTGTCATCCAGATCATTAACATATAATGTGAAAAGTAGCAGACCAAACACCAATCCCTGTGGAATACCACTAGTCACTGGCAGCCAAGCAGAAAAAGACCCCGCTATTCCCACTCTTTGCCATCTGCCAGTCAGCTAATTTTCTATCCATGCTAGTACCTTTCCTGTAATACCATGGGCTACTATCTTGTTTATCAACCTCATGTGCAGTACCTTGTCAAAGGCCTTCTGAAAATCCAAGTAAACATCCACCAACTCTCCTTTGTCTATCCTGCCTGTTACTTTCTCAAAGAATTCCAACAGATTTGTCAGGCAAGATTTCCCGTTAAGAAAACCATGCTGATATCAGCCTATTTTCTCATGTATTTCCAAGTACCCCAAAACCTCATCCTCAATAATGGACTCTAACATCTTACCAACCACTGAAGTCAGGCTAACTGGCCTATAATTTCCTGTCTTTTACCTCCCTCCCTTCTTAAAGGGTGGAGTGACATTTGTGATTTTCCAGTTCTCTGGAACCATTCCTGAATCTAGTGATTCTTCAAAGATCACAACTAAAGCCTCCATAATCTCTTCAACTACCTCCTTCAGAACCCTGGGGTGAAGTCCATCCGGTTCAGGTGACTTATCTCCCTTCAGGCCTTTGGAGGCAATGGTGTATTAGTCACAGTCCTCTTTTTGGCAAATCTTTATTCAAGTTGCCATTAGCAACTGCTTATAGCCATTGGCATTACCTTTCACACTCTATAATTTACAGAGATAGAAATTAAACTTTAGCCAAATGTGCCATGTACTACAAACATTGCTTTCCACTTCCAATATTGCTTTAGTTATTCTTTGAAATTCTTTGTCTAAACTTCAGTAAGTATTGTCTGTGCAACATAATTATACCCTGAGAGCTATTTGAAACAGGTTAAATAAACATCTTTCTTCAGGAAATTAAAAATCTGTTTAATAAAATCTAATCTGTGGTGGACTGGAACTAAGGATGGAAATAATTGAACAAGTTTGCTGCTGCTGATTGCTATCCACTAAACCACTATGGAAAACATAAATGGATTGCAGCTAAAACAATACTCGGCCCAGCCTTGATCCCCGGGGTAAAATACTACACTGTGATTCATGAGTTCACACTGCAAGAATGTCCTCTTTCTTGAGTTGAACTGCTAGTAGCCAACGATTTGTACCCTAATGTGAGCCAACACTTTTCAGGCAAGTTGGAAGATAAAGTTAAAAAGTAAATGATTTGTTTCCCCATGATGGCCAGTAATATCTCCCAATACCTGCTGAACCTATATCCTGACTCAAAATCTAAAGTGAACATAAAACCAAATTAAGTAGGATTTCTAGAGTTGGCTGATACCTCAAAAGCTAAATAATTTATCAAAAATGAAATCTTTATTCTCTAAAGACAATTCTGAATTTTACGAAGGGTGGCATCCAAGTTCTTGCGCCAAAAGTCAATTCTTATTTGTATTCTGTCCATCCCAAATTCCAGTTTTATCAAGGTATATGGACATCATTGGCAGTAGTGCTATGTAATGTCCATTCCTTACATTACATAATGTAATTCCACCCCCCAATCAGAAAAGAGAGTTAAGAGCCATTGTTCAAACTGAGTTATGATGGTAAATTTCCCTCTCTGAAAGACTTTAGAGACTGAAGTTTTCTTTTCCCAACAGTCCAGTATCTTCATGGCCACCATCACTGAGACAAGATTCATTTTGAAATTCTAGATTTATTTAATTGCTGAAATAGTTAGAAATGTTGTAATGGGATTTGAACTCACTTCTCTGGATGAATATTCAGGCCTCCGGATGAACATATTCATCAGGCCTGTGGATGCTAGTCCAATAACTTCACCACTGTGCTGCTGTTCCCTAGTTGTTCAATCTCCATGTTACAACACAATATATACAGCACAGAAACAGATCATTCAGTCCATTCCAGTGTTTATGTTCCTCCTGAGCCTCCTCCCATCTAAATTTATCAGTTTAATACTCTATTCCCTTCTCCCACATCTGCCAGTATACATGCATTTATGCACAGGCTTGACTATTCACTTCAATCACTCTGTTAGAGTTCCACATTCTCATTAATCTTTGGATAAAGGAGTTTCTTCTGAATTTCCTATTGGATTTCTTGGTAACTGTCTTATAATGACAGCCTCCGGTTAAGTGGAAACATTCCCACTGCATCCATTCTATCAAAATTGTTAAAGTTTGGTTGACCTCTTCAGCCTCCTTTTCCCAAGAGAAAAGAAACCCAGTCTGTTCAGCCTTTACTAATGTGTATATCCTTGTATTTCTAGTATAATCCTGGTAAACGTTTTCTGCACTCTCTCAATTGCCTCTATTTCATTACTATAATATAGCAATCAGAAATATATATAGTACCGGAAATGTAGTCTGCGTATAAGGTCTTAGCATTAGTTCGCAACTGCTCAATTCTGTCCCGATGGAAATAAACCTCAAGTGCTGTGCTTTATTTTTAAGATGGGTGTGCTAACCTGTGCAGCAACTATTAGTGATTGGTGTTTTTGTTTTCCCCAAGATCCCCTCATTTCCCCACCCTACCTAGACTCAATTCTTCCTATCAAAATAATCTACCCCATGTTTGTTTGCATTGACCTTCATTTGCCTTTTCTGCCCTTTCATTGTATTTTTTTTTTAAAGTTGTGTTTATTTTCGGGATCTGGGAGTCAGCATTTATTTTCAATTCCTCGTTAACCTTGAGCAGGTGGTGATGAATCATGTTGAACTGTTGGCACTCCTTCGAATGAAGGCGATCCCACGGTGCTGTTGGGCAGGGAGTTCCTGGATCTAGACCCAGTGACAGAGACAATGAAGAACTAGTCATTTATTTCCAAGTCACAATGGTGTGGGATTTAGAGGGGAGAAAAGAAATCGACAAGTGGTGGTGTTCCCATATACTTGCTGCCCTTCTCGGTGGTAGATGTTGTGAATTTTCAAGGTGCTATCAGAGTAGACTGGATGAGTAATTGCAATACATTTTATAAATGGTACACGTGTAGCTATTGTACACCACTGGTGGAAGGAGTGAATGTTTGGGGTGGTTGATGGGATGACAATCAAGCAGACTGCTTTGTCCTAGGTGATGTGAAGCCTCTTGAAAGTTGGCAGGTGGAGAATATTCCATCATGCTCCTTATTTATGCCTTTCAGATGGTAGAAAGGCCTTTCTGTGTCAGGAGATGAGTCAGTCAGCCTCTGATCTGCCAGTATATAGCCGATCCAGTTGAATGTCTGATCAATGGTAAACCCTAGGTGGGGTACAAGATATTAGTAAGACCACTGAATGTGGAGAGTAAATAGTTAGAATCTCTCTTGTTGGAGATGTTATGCCTGGCACTTGTGTTGTAAGTGTTAGTTGTCACTTATCAGTCCATGCCTGAACGTTGGCTAAGTCTTGCTGCATGCAGGCATGAACTGCTTCGTTCGCTGGAGAGTTGTGAATGGAATTGAATTTTGGGCATTAACAATCCCCTCTTCTGCCCTTATGATGGAAGGAAGTTCATTTTGCTTAGTAGGGGAATTAAGGTTTTGGGGAAAACCCTTAATTCCCCTACTTAACAGCAGGTAGGTTATGCTGCAACTGGAGTACTGTGTGCAGTTCTGGTCTCCTTACTTGAGAAAGGATATACTGGCTTTGGAGGTGGCACAGAGGAGGTTCACCGGTTGATTCCGGAGATGAGGGGGCTAGCCTATGAGGAGAGATTGAGTCGCCTGGGACTATTCTCACTAGAATTCAGAAGAATGAGGGGGGAATCTTATAGAAACATGGTGAAGCAACTGAAGACAGTTGGGTCCAGGACACTGCCTCAAAAAATCACCCGCAGTGATGTTCTGGGCACAGAATGATTAAGCAAGGACCACCATCTTTTAATCATCTTTCTTTGTATAAGGTATGACCCCAGTCATTGGACTGTTTTACAGAAGAAATAGGAGCAGGAGCAGGAGTAGACCATCTGGCCCATTGAGCCTACTCCACCATTCAATAAGATCATGGTTGATCTGACTCCACTGACCTGCCTTGTCCCCATAACCCTTAATTCCCCTACTAAGCAAAATTCTGTCTGTGTCTGAACTATATTTAATGAGGTAGCCTCTACTGCTTCCCTGGGCAAAGAAATCCACACATTCACTACTCTGAGAAAAGCAGTTAGTCCTCATCTCTGTACTAGATCTATTCCCCCGAATCTTGCGGCAATGTCCCCTAGTTCTAGTCTCACCTACCAGTGGAAACAACCTTCCTTTATCTATCTTTTCTATCCCTTTCATCATCTTAAATGTTTCTATAAGATCCCCTCTCATTCTTCTGAATTCCAGTGAGTATAGTCCCAGGTGACTCAATCTCTCCTCATAGGCTGACCCCCTCATCTCCCGAATCAACCGGTGAACCTCCTCTGCACCACTTCCAAAGCCAGTATATCTTTTCTCAAGTAAGGAGACCAGAATTGCACGTAATACTCCAGGTGCTGCCTCACTGTACCCTGTACGGTTGCAGCATAACCCCCCTGCTCTTAAATTCAATCCGTCTAGCAATGAAGGCCAACATTCCCTTTGCCTTCTTGATAACCTGTTGCACCTGCAAACCAACCTTTTGTGATTCATGCACAAGCACTCCCAAGTCCCTCTGCACAACAGCATGCTGCAATCTTTCACCATTTAAATAATAATCTGATCTTCCATTTTTCCTTCCAAATTGGATGACCTCACATTTACCAACATTGTACTCCATCTGCCAGACCCTCGCCCACGCACTTAACCTATCTAAATCTCTCTGCAGACTCTCCGCATCCTCTGCACAAATTTGCTTTTCCACTCAATTTAGGGTCATCAGCAAACTTAGATATGCTACACTCAGTCCCCTCTTCCAAATCGTTAATGTATATCGTGAACAGTTGCAAGCCCAGCACAGACCCCTGCAGCACCCTGCTCACCACTGATTGCCAACCAGAGGAATATCCATTTATCCCAACTCTCTGCCTTCTATTGGTTAACCAATCTTTTATCCATGCTAATACATTACCCTCCCCCCCCCCCCCCCCAAATCCATGCATCCTTATCTTATGGATGTCATTTATGTGGCACCTTATCGAATGCCTTCTGGAAATCCAAGTATACAACATCCACCTGTTCCACTGCACTCATTAGATCCTCAAAGAACTCCAGTGAGTTTGTCAAACAGAACCTGCCCTTCGAATCCATGGTGTGTCTGCCTGATGGAACCATTTTTATCCAGACATCTCACTATTACTTCCTTAATGATAGCTTCAAGCATTTTCCCCGACTGCAGATGTCAAGCTAACTGGCCTACAGTTTACCCGCCTTTTACCTACATCCTTTATTAAAGAAGGCACACCAGCAGTTCTACTCTAGTAGGAGTTTGAAGCAATTTGGTTTGTCACCAAAGACTCTTGCAAATTTCTACAGATGTACGTGGAGAGCATTCTGACTGGTTGCATCACTGCCTGGTATGGAGGCTCCTATGTGCAGGATCAAAAGGGGTTGCAGAAGGTTGTAGAGTCAGCCAGCTCCATCACAGGCACAATGCTCCCTGCTATCGAAGACATCTTCAAGAGGCAGTGCCTCAAGGTGGCGGCATCCATCATTAAGGACCCTCACCATCTGGGACATGCCCTCTTCACATTACTAACATCAGGGAGGTGGTACAGGAGCCTGAAGACCCTGAAATGTTGAGTGTGGAACAGCTTCTTTCCCTCTGTCATCAGATTTCTGAACAGTCCATGAATCCTACCTCGATTTTCCTCTTTTGCAGTATTTATTTTTGTAACATAGTAATTTTTATGTATCTTTATGTCTTGCACTGTACTGCTGCCACAAAACAACAAATTTCATGACATATGTCAGTGATTATAAACCTAATTCTGAAACAGTGATGTGACATTTGCTGTCTTCCAATCCACCAGGACCTGCCCATAGTCCAGAGAATTTTGGTAAATTATCACAAACGATCTACTATAACTTCTGCCATTTCTTTCAATACCCTGGGATGCATCCCATCAGGACCAAAGGACTTGTCTACCTTTAGGCCCTCTAGTTTGCTCAGCACTACCTCTTTAATGACAGCGATTATATTGAGATCCTCACCTCCTATCACATCCATAACATCTCTCTGGCATGTTAGAAGTGTCCTCCACCACGAAGACCAACACAAAAATAGTCATTCAAAGCCTTGGCCATTTCTGTATTACCCAATATTAATTCCCCTTTCTCATTTTCTGAAGGACTTCCTTTCCTTCCCTTATTGCTTGTTTAGTGGTTCTTTGTTGCTTTTGAAGTTTTCCCAATCTTCTGGTTTCCCACTACTCTTGGTGATGTTGTAAGAAGGAGCTTTTAGCTTGATGCCTTCCTTTATTTCCTTAGTTATCCAAGGCTGGCTCTCCCCGCCCTTACTTTTAACTGCAATATACTTTTGTTGCGCACTGTAAAACAAAAACTCTTTGAAAGTCTTCCACTATTCCTCAACTGTCCCACCATATGGCCTGTGTTCCCAGTCTACACTAGCCAACTCCTCCCCCATCCCATTGTAGTCTTCCTTGTTTAGGCATAATGCACTGCTTTTAGACCAAACTACTGTACCCTTCATTGGAATGAGAAATTCAATCATATTGTGATCACTCTTTCCAAGAGGATTCCTAATTACAAGATTTTACTTGTTTCATTGCACAGGACTAGATCGAAGATAGCATTTTTCCTTGTAGGTTCAGTAACACACCGTTCAAGAAAGCCATCATGGACGCATTCTATGAAGTCCTCGTAAAGACTGCCTCAACCAATTTGATTTGGCCAATGTGCAAGTTCAAGTCCCCCATGACAACAGCCATTCCATTCTTACATGCATCAGATATTCCTTGGTTTATCAGCTGTGTCACTGTAAGTGTTATTATTTGGTGGCCTATAGACAACTCTGACCAGTGATGTTTTTCCCTTTATAATTCCTAATCTCTACCTAGATGGATTCAACATTCTGCTCCTTAGATCTTATATAGTCTCTCACTTTCACCCTGATCTCATCCTTAAGAGCGCTACCCTACCTCCCTTACCTTCCTGCCTATCCTCGAGTATTACTTGATACCCTTGGGTATTTAATCCCACTCATCTTAACCGTGCAACCACGTTTCTGTAATGGCAACCACGTTTCTATAATGGCCACCACTAAATCATACCCCTAGTACTGATTTGTGCCACAAGTTCACTGACCTCGTTTCAGATACTAGAGGCATTCAGACAAAGTGCTCTTACACTCATTGTCCTTTTAGAATCTAATAATCTTTGTCCTTTGCATTTGACTTTTCTGTACTCCACTCTTATTTTTCTTTTCTAAATTTGCTTTGGTCTCTGCATTGCTTTCCTCCGTCTTTCTGCATGGATTCCCATTCCCCCTGCCATATTAGTTTACACCCTTTTTAGTTTTCCTTTTCATGCCCATTGACTTTAGTTTTACCACTAAATTTTGATGACACCCTCAATCTAAATGCTACCTTGATGTCAAGAGCAGTCACTCTTACCCCATTCTTGAATTCAGCTCTCTGGTCCACATTTGAGCCAAGGCTACGATGAGGTTTGCGGTCAAGTTGTCCTGGCAAAATGCATACTGGGCAGCAGTGAGCAGGTTTTTGGCAAGTAAGCACCCTTAACGATGGCTTCCATCATTTTGCTGATGAGAGAACAGAGCAAGTCTGGACAATTTTCCTCATTGCTGGGTCAATGCAGTACTGAAACTGCATGGGAGCAGCTTGACTGGAGGCTGTGCTTGTTCTAGATGACAGATACTTGGTTCTGCAGCCGAAATTTTCCTCAGTATTAATTATCCTCCTAGTTTGCAAATTTTAAAATTGTGTTTTTCATTCTCAAGTCTAAATCATACATAAGTTGTGAAAATCAATGGTTATATTATTGAACCCATTGAAGCACTAACAATCATCATCTTCCACAGCAAATAGTTAGCCTTTACTCCCAATGTTTGCTTGATGAGCAGGCTTCAAAACAGGAAGTCAGTGGTTAAAAATCCTGTTTCTAAGTTAGTTTGCAGGTAATTTAACTCTTAGGATTTAAATGCTTGCACTGGGAGCTGTGGTACTCTTCCATCTAGTCAGTATTTAATCCATTTCACCAGTTCCAATTGAACCTCCTGTGGAAGAGAATTCTATATACTGTCAGTCTTAAATGCTGGTAAAAAAGCTTCCCCACCAGTTAAAATATAAATACTGAGAATATCGCCTGGATATTGATCCCATTCCCACACTAATGTTTTGGCAGATCCTTGTGCTTACAATTTTACAAAGTTCCATTTCAGCTTAAGTAAAATATTTTACTGCAACAAAGCAAAAATATCATGCATTAGCATGCATTTCTCTTGCAGATTTTTTCAAAATGCTGTTTTGTCATTCCATTCCAGGTAAAATATTCTATTATGATAAACCACACAGAATTGTGAAATGTTCCATTCAACATAATTATGCAACTTTTGATGCTTTTTTTTAAATCCTGAAATTTAAATACCCCATCTTCAAAACAAAAATAACCTTCTAAATTAGGTCTATTTCCCCCCAACTACATCCCCATTACAACAACTTCAATCGTCATCATTAACTGCAGACCAGAGAACAGGAGGCCATCTTTCTCTTCTAGGCTACGCCGCCAGTAAACTAGATCAAGGGTCATGAGTAAGTCAAATGGCTTAATCCATTTTTTCCTTTAGAATCTTGGCAAATATAGTTCTATCAATCTCATTCTTGAAAATTTCAACCAACTCAGCAATCACATTTTGGGGGAGCTCATCCAAGATTTCCAGCACCAGAAAAATATTTTCCCTGTTTGCTCAATTGAATCACTTTTTCATTTTACAGACTTCAATTACATCACACCTCACTCTTCCAAAGTAAAAACTATAAAAGAAACAATGCAACATCATCCTCATAATTTAAGACCTGAGCTATGTACAAACCAGATCAGCTCATATTTTTCCCAGATGCTCTGTTCCTGATGATTACCTGCAGTAAATATACTGACATTCATCATATAGATCAGTCTATAATCACATGATGTTCCCCTCACTCCCTTCTGCAATAGATTGGCATTTTTAACTTTGCAAACCTATTTTTCTGTGCGAGGGACTCCTTGCAAATAATGACATATTCCCAAGGTTCACTCCCAATATTGGTACCCAAATGCATTTTCCAGAAGACAATACCTGCTATTCAAATTGAAAGAGGACAAAAGTTAGCCAAGTTATAAAGAATAATAACCAAGTCAAAATATTAAAATGATAAAGAAATGTCATTTCTGCACACACTGTGCATCACGTTATACATGAAGAATTAATACCTTAGATGGAAACCGTCAAAGTAAACCTGCCACATTGTTATTTCACTTTCTCCATAGTTGACAGGATCCAACAGGATGTTAAGTGAAATACACAGAAACATGGTGATGACAGAACCATCTGGACCCATTTTTTTTTAATGATCCAGTTACCTATTTGATCCGGCATCTAGAGATCTTAATGGATGCAAAATTATAAGCAAAATATCCTGGGTATCCAAGATACACTGCCAGAGTAGGTAATGGCATTTCAATCAGTTATCTACTCTAAAAAAAACTCATGAAGAAATGACAGTGATAATTTTATTCACTGGGAAATCCTCTGCCAAGCCTTAGTGACTGCTTGGCATTCACAGTAAGAAATTTATCAGCGTCATGTCCATTGGACTTCATCCTACTCCTGTGCTCATCTTGCTGCATTCAGATCCAGATGCAAAAGCAAGTTGTGCTACTTGTATGTTACTGAAATTTTATGGTATTCAGTTACACTAAACCCAATTCCAACAAGGATTAAGTGTTTAATACTCAAATATGTAATCAAAAGTGGCATGTGTGTATTTTCATCCATTTGATATCTTCACCATCAGCTGTATAATCCAGCAGTAAAAAAAATACATTAAAACATTCATGTACAGTGGGTGCACCAAACCAGTGATGTCATGTGTAATATTATCAAGTATAAAAATATAACAAAATATACATAGAACTGTACAGCACAGGAACAGGCCTTTTGGCCCACAGTCTTGTACCAAACTAAATTAGTATTCAAATGCCCAACTGAACTAATCCCTTCTGCCTACACAATGTCCATATCCCTCCATTTCCTGCATATTCATGTGCCTACGTAAGAGCCTCTTGAATACCTCTATCGTATTTACCTCCACCACCATCCCGGGCAGCACATTCCAGGCACCCACCACTGTGTGTAAAAAAACAAAACTTACCCCACATATCTCCTTTGAACGTACCTCCTCTCACCCTAAATGCACCCTAAAGGCATTTCAACCCTGGGAAAAAGATACCAGCTGTCTATCTATGCCTTGCATAATCTTATAAACCACTATCAGATCTCCCCAGTCTCTGCCGCTCCAGGGAAAATAACCCAAGTTTGTCCAACGCCTCTTATAGCACATGCCTTCTCATCCAAGCAGCAACCTGGTAAACCTCCTCTGCACCCTCTCCAAAGTCTCCACATCCTTCCTGTAATGAGGCGACTAGAACTGAATGCAATACTCCAGATGTGGCCTAACTAGGGTTTTAAAATCACCTTAATCACAATACCATATTTTGATTAAACATAAAAACTAAACAATTCTAAACAATCCACTGTATTGACAAGCTGTCAAAAGCTGGTTCACATTGGTTTGGCAGCTCGTATGTACTTGAATGTTTTGTCAGCACAACTACTAATCAGAAAAAATACTGTAAAACTCATGCCTACTTTTGGGAAAAGAAACACTTCTTATTGATTGGTGAGGGCATATTACCATGGAATATTCATTTTTACTTTGCACAGTTGTAAATAACTAAGCCATTAGTGTTTGTTAATTTGGGTTTGATCAGAGTTAACTCTTGTACGAAAATATTGGCTACAACTTCTTAAGGAATGGAAGTATTGCATATAATCAGTGAACTTTTGATTATGGACAATTTTACAGCTTAGTACAACCTTGGTAAAAAAAAATCCAAATATTTTATTGTAATCTCTATGGAGAACAAATTCATGTTTGGTTGCAAGTGCTAAATGCCACTTGATAACTTGAACATTGGCCACTTGACATACTTGCCTCTTGATATTCATTTCCAGTTAAATAAAAATAGTAATAATTACCAGTAAAAATCAACAGAAAAAATTATTGCAGGTGTTATATGGAAAAAAAACCTATACTTGGACAGTGCTACAGGCCCACCAAGACCACATGGAATAAGAGAAAACTATTGCCTCACAACTACAAAAACACCAACTACATCTGGAAAAATCAGTCAAACACTATGGAATATTCCATCATCATCTCGTAGATTTGGTGTTCCAGGTTTTACGCAAGAGATTATAATCCAATTTTATAAAATGAAAATTCAAACTGTAATTCAGAGATCCACTCTTTATCCACAGGGAAAAGGCAATGGAGAACCCAGGTAATGACTTTCCCTATGACAAATTACGGGGTGACACTTCTGTAATTACCGCAATTGGATTTGTCTCCTTCCTTGAAGATGGTCACAAATACTGCCCACATATTCTTTGACGTCACCTGGCACATCCTCCTCTTCCAAGAAGTGCGAAGTGAAGTTGTGAGTTTGTGACTGAAGTTCATCTCAGCCAAGTTTCAGATACCATTTGTTCCCAAGGGTTTTCCACCAGTTTGCACTATGGCCTCTAGGTCCAGGGACCCCACTTCAACCTTGGCATTGGGCGTTATCTGTGGAGTTTGAATAATTGCCCTGTGACTACGTGGGTTTCTGTCAGGTGCTCCAGTTTCTTTGCGCATCCCAAATTGGTCACCAAGTTACTGTAACTAGCAAAAAAAAAAATCAAAGGAGAGTTGATGGGCATGCGAGATAGAATTAGTTGCAGGCAAATAAGGAGCAGGGAAATGGAACTAATGGAATAATTCCTCTGGAACCTGGCAAATTTGATGGGTCAAATTACCTCCCTCTGTCTCATAAGTAAGAAAGAAAGGTCTTCTTGTTTCTCAGTTGGCATATGGCCTTTTGATTTCTTGTTGGTCAGGAGTGGAGGCAAGGGTGAACCTGATAGTTTGCTGTGGGATGGAGTCAAAGACATTTATGTCAAGGACAATGTCATGGTTGAGAAGTTCTTTCAGGTGTTCCTTCTGGTGTGGGCTCCACTGTTGATCCACTGTGAGGTGGGCCCTTGAGTTCATAGGCCGTTGATAGCCTTGAAAGTGCCAAAAAGTGTATGCATGCAATTGATTATCACCAAGTTACTGGATCACCTGCATTCTTTCCACCTACCCTGTAACCACATGGAATTTCTCTGGGTACTCTGGTTTCCTCCCACATCGCAGAGACGTGCTTGTGGGTTAAGTTGCCCTTCATATAAGAGAATCATGGGTGGTGGGGGGGGGGGGTGGTTGGGGGAGCAAGAGCGAATTGCAACAGAATAGGTTACAGAGAAATAAATGGGACAATGGGTCTGATGGGAAGGCACTGAGAGCCTGCATGGACTCAACAGGCAGAATGGCCTCCTTCTGTGTCATAAGAAAAAAATGAAACCATCAGTTCTTTCGGTCACAGGTTTTCAGCTTCAGGTGCCCGTAAAGCTGCTTCTTTTCATTTTTCACATGAAAGAGTTTCCAATACAAAATGCCTTATGTTCATGATTAACTTGCTCCTGGATCTCCTGGTCATTCTTATCAAACTAGTCCTGGCACTTCCTGGGAGAGAATCCAAGAGTCTCTTCACAGAGGCTAATTATGGTAAACTTCAGGGCAATCCAGACACTTTATGGCTCGTGTTACTAGAGGGTTGTCAGGCTGCCTTTAAGGTGCTGTTTAAGAAGAGAAATCTTTGAAAGGCATTTGAAACTTTCAACGTGGACAGTGTCAACATTTCTATTGCTGCCATTATTTGAGGGCTGGAATAATCAAGGTAAGGAATACTAGAACAAAGCTAGAAATACCATGCTGGAAGTATACAAATAACAAAATGAAAATAAAATCTGCAAATATTGGAAATCTGAAATCAAAACAAAGTGCTGGAAAGACTTAGTAGGTCTGGCAGCATCTATGGAAAGGGGAAGAGTTATCATTTATGGTCACAGACATTCATTAGAACAATCCTTGTATGAAGCATCTTCAACTTGAAACATTAACTTTCTCTTTCCACAGATGCTTCCGGACCTGCTGCGTCTTTCCAGCACTGTTTTTATTTTATACAAAACATTTGTCATTCACATTTGGAGGATTGTGTTCCATTCTAGTCACCACACAACAGAACACATATTGAATTCTAGTTATGAATGGATACCATCTAGGCTGGAGTTGTTTTCTTTGGAACTGAAGGGAGGTTTATATGAAATGCATAACATTATTTCCTTTTGCAGAGTCAATAAACAGCAGACATTACATTTAAGGTAACTAGTAGAAGTATCAGTGAGGTATTGAGAGAAAAATAATTTACTCAAGAATGGAGGTGGTCTGGAACTCTCTGGCAGAAGGAGATGTTTAAAATGAATCTA
This sequence comes from Pristis pectinata, assembly GCF_009764475.1. Taxonomy (NCBI): domain Eukaryota; kingdom Metazoa; phylum Chordata; class Chondrichthyes; order Rhinopristiformes; family Pristidae; genus Pristis; species Pristis pectinata. Next base: position 50,312,819 of record NC_067414.1, on the reverse strand, counting down.
GATGAGCACTTAAAGAACCATAACCTGCAGGGCTACAGATCAAGAGCTGGAACTGAGATAATCCTAAAGTCCATTTTTGGCCAGCATGCAGACAATAGCTTAAGTGGTCTTCATCTGCACAGTAAACTTCTGTGTTTTTTTTCAGTACTCACACATATACTTTTCATATTTTGGAAGAAGACAATTAAATGGCTGCTTTCTACAATTGGACAAAAAAAAACTTATTTGGATGAGTCACCAGCTGGAAAAAAAATTTTAAGTTTCCAAACTTTTTTTCTCAATGTTCCAACTGAAGACTCAAGTTACAAGTTTGCAAACATTCAAGCTCAGTCAATAAAGTTACTTCTTGATAAGGCATTTAGGCTTTAAAAACAAGCTTTGTTGCTTGTCTATTATTAGTCTACCTCACTAGGCACAGCTGACTTTACAGCAAGGCTGAGCATATGTGCAAAGAAAGGAAGAAACTGGTTCTTGCTTCAGGTTATTGTGTAGTAACCTCTGCCCTAAGTGCACATGCATGCAGAATGAATTAAATAATATGGGGACATTTTTGGACTGACTGCAAAAGAATAGCCGACAGCAATAACTTATCAATGCCTGTGAAACCATAATCCAGAAAATGTTGAAATTGTCAGGAGAGGAGAAATAAGTGAAGAAACTTTGGAGAGAAAACTAAACCAAATGAAAGTAGCACCTTAGCACTACTGTACTCTCACTATAATGTATACCATGGGGTCAGCTTGGTAAGCAGGAGTCCTCCTCCCCTGAACCACTCAGTCCCTACATAACTATTAAAAAAAATGCCATCCATTGAAAATAGTGTAGCTCACCTGCAAACGTTTGATTCTATGATTGCAAAGTACACTTTCAAATACTTATTGCGAAAGCCCTGTCTGAAATTCTTTGCACATCTTTGACAGCACTGACTTTAGAAACTGCAAAGAATACAGTAACTGGAAGGAACATTTTCTGAAATTTTATCTCAATGGCAGAAGACTGGATGATGTACTGATTCAAAACAAAACAACCAACTCTTAACTGTGACAATGATTGGAAGAGCAAGCCTTTCAGCATCACAAATCAATTGAGGAGCTCACCAAGGTAGAAAACTACAAAAGGTTGGTCAATCACAAACAGGAAATTTTTGCCAATAAGTTAGAAGTGGCAAATTGCAAAAAGAGACTGCAGATGCTGGAATCTAGAACAAAAACAAAACACTGGAAGAACTCAATGGGTCAAGCAACATCAAGCAGACAAAAAGTGCAAGTCAACATTTCAGGTAGTGACCCTGTATCAGCAATGAACATGAACAAGAAAGATTGCCAGTATATAGCAGCATTTAGGGCATGGGATAGAGGCTGCTAGGTCATAGATGGAACCAGATGGGAAAGGGATGATTGGCAGATGGAACCAGATGGGGAAGGAAGGTGGAACAGAGGGTGGTAGGTGACAGATAGAACCAGGCAAGTGTTTGGCCTCTCTGTAGCAATGCGGAGGCCAAACATAAATTGGAAGAACAACGTCTCTTATTCTGCTTGGGTAGCTGATACCCAATGGTATGGATGTTGAATTTTCCAATTACAGCTAACCCACAGCCCCTATGCTCTCCTCCCACGCACTCACTCACTCATCCACTTAGTCTTCTTGTCCCCCATCACCCCTCCCCCACCTGGTTTTCACTCTGCTGCCCAATTCCACAATAACGCAAGAATCTTGATCTTGACTTTGTGAATGACTCTGCCTCCACAGATCCCTGCAATACAGAATTCCAGTTTCCTGACCCACAGAGAGGAAATTCATCCCCATTTTCATACATTGATAATCTCCCAGCTTGTCCCTTATACTAGACTCCTTCATGCATCGGCCCTCAAGTAACGATCAGAATCTTCTGCACCTCTCATTTTGCAAAACTTTAATGAGTGAAGGCTCAACCTGCAACCCTTTCATCCTAAGAATCAGCCTAATGAATCATCTCTGAACTGCCTCCTATGCAAGTGTAAACCTTCCATACCACAACTCTGTAGTACTGCAGCTGTAGTCTCACCAGCAACTATAGTAAGACTGAGCTAATTTTACGCCCATCCCCTTTGGAATAAAGGGTAGCATTCCATTTGCCTCTTCCATGTACCTGCAGGTTAACTTTATGTTTCATGTTCAAGGACACCCAAATTCCTCTGAACATCAGCATTCTGTAGTCCCAATCCATTAAACATTATTCTACTTATCTACTCTTCCAATCAAAGTGGATAACCTCACATTTCCCACTATTGTTTCTTCTGCCATGTTTTTGCCCACAGACCTCACCTATCTCCCTCCCTCTGCAGGCCCTTTGCCTTTGAAATTGTGAGGAGGAAACAATGAAGTACTTTGAAGTGCATTCCCTATTGTAAAACAGAAAACTACAGCTAATTTGGGTATAAGCTCCAATAAACATCAATGTGATAATGACCAGATAATCTACTTTTAATAACGTTAAATTGAATGATAAATAGAGATAGTTCCGTCAATGTTCTTCTAAATATTGGCACGGCACCGGGCAAAGCAGTTTGATATCTCATCTCTACAATGGCACCAGCATCGGTAATGCACTGGATGTTAGCCCAGGGACTGGAATGGAAGTTGATCTTCGCAACTTTCTGATTCAGAGGGGGAGTGCTACCGACCGAGCTACAGCTGATACATATTGTGATCCACTCTGTATATTTTCCACATTGGTAAATTAGTTTCCCCCTCAGGTGTGTTGGCAAATGCCCTTCATGTTGCAGTATTGTGTTTTTTTTTGGTTCAGTATTAGCGCAGTCTAGGAGGAAAAACACATACCTACCACCTTCAACAACTGGGGCAGTAGGGTATCTTTATTGTCCTACATGATTCTGACTTGGATACGTCACACGGTTCCTTCATCACTGGGGTAATATCCTGAAAAACCTTTCTTTAAAAAAAAATCACCTTTAGGTCAAGATGAAGAGGAAAGTAGAGGAATGATCAGTCTCTTCTTCCTGTACTTGTTACCATCCACTGATTAGCCCCTTATTGTTGTCCTCCTCCTGTGTCATAGTTTCTGGCTGCTATTATTCCAATAGTATACAACGTACGTGACTCTCTGAAAGTTGGACATTATAGGACACTTGCAATTATCTGGTTTAGACGAAAATCTCATAAGTAATCTGCCTAGAAAGTAATAAGTTACTTTGGTTATTGTTATTTGGCCGGGGAATTACATAAAACTGATTTAGCACTACATTCTATTCTATTTTCTGTAAAATAAACCAGCTTTTTGAATTCTTGCTATGCCAGCTCAGCCTGTGAAATGTATTTGCACACATTTAACTTGTAAAAACAGCAATGAAATGAATGACTAGTTGATCTGTTATGATGGGGTTATAAAAGGTGGCCAGGACAATGGAAGATGTCTAAACTGTTCTTTATAAAAAATTTCACATATATACAGGGACGTCATTCAAACCACAGCACATCTTCAGCAACAGGTCAGTCTGGAAGTAACATACAAATTTGGCACTAAATTTAACCCAAAATCTTCTGACAAAGAGGCAAGGATGCTGTGGCTGGCCTAGCAAATGCTCTAGCTGATTAAAATTATGCAAACATAAATCAGCAGCAATGATTAGAGACTCCAGTGGATCACAATAACATCCTTTCATGGCTTTGATGGATTCCAACTGACAGAGGGAGAAGGCTTTAATCATATTTATTGTAAAGGTCTGAAATGAATGTGTTTGGAGGTTTCAATCTAGTTCTCAGTGGGTGTCAGTTTACTATGCAAAACTACTCATAATTCAATCCAAGAAATTCCAGAATGCCTGGTATACAGAATGAAAAAATTTGAACTGCTGCAAGAAGATAAAACCAAAGCACATTCTTTGAGATAAATAAGCTTTATTCTATTTATGCCTTGGGTTCAATACTACCCAGACTTAATATCAGAAGCAATGCTGTGACATCTAACATTAACGAGCATCGGCCAATTCAAATAATAATCACAGTTATGAAATATTCAATACAATCCTAAAAGTTTGCTTTAAGTCTGAATGAAAAATGAAAATATTGGATTGCATCTACACATTTCGCTGAAGAGAGCAGGACAGATAAAAATGGTGATTAAGGTGGCAATTTAAGGAACTTTTCTTTGTTGTCTTAAGAATAAAATACAAGGATACACAAGTCATAAAGACCAAATAAAACACTAGCTGCACAGCTTGAGTATTGTGTACAGTTCTGGTTCCACATTAGAGGATGAGAGCACCATAAAGGTGCAGAGCAGATTTGTGGATGATGAGCAATTGTAAGGAAGAGAGAGACTGGGTATGAAAATCAAATAACTGCAGATGCTGGAAATCTGACATAAAAATAGAACACTGGAAAGTGATCAGTTCAGACTTCTGTGGAAAGAGAATCAGAATTAAAACTTCAGGACAATGACCTTTCATCCAAACTGGGAAAAATTAGAGATACCAGTTTTAAAGATGCAGAGCAAGTAGGGAGGTTTTAAGAGAAACAAGAGAACGCATGTGAAAGAGTGCAAGGGAGAAGAAATGAAACAATGCAGAAGATGGTGAAGAGAAAAGGAGAATAATTATCCAAAGTTACCAGAGAGAAATATCAGGAATACTGGAAATGTGAAATAAAAATGCTACAGAGAACTTGATACTTTGTTTAAAATAAATGAACATCTAATAAAATCATAGGTGAATGAAGGGACCTGAAAATTTGGGCAATTTCTGGGAATGAGAGAGTTGTCCTATTACAAGCAGCTAAAGAACTTGGATATACATTCTTTGGACTTTAGAAGAATGAAAGGTGATCTTAATGAAACATGCAAGACCCTGAGGAGGCATAACATGGTAGATGTTGGGATATGGCCACCAGTGAGAGAATCTCAAACAAGGGGACATAGTTACAAGGGGGTGGTCATTTAAAACTGAACAACGGCTCAGAGTGTGATGAATCTCTGAAATTCACTACCCCAGAGGGCTGTGGAGGCTAGATCATTGGGGCATTTAAAGATGAAGTCAATAAATTTTCAAAAGATCAGGAAATTGAGGGCTATGGGGATTTAGCACAGTAGAGGAGATGAGGCCTGGGGCAGATCCGCCATGATCATATTGATAGCAGGACAGGCTTAGGAGGCTGAAGGGCCTATTCCTATCTTCTTCTGTTCTTCAAAACACCAGTTTATCTGCAATAGCCTAGGTTTGAAATAATATAAAGAAACTCCATTTCCTAATTTACATTTCCCTTCTCATTCACTATCCTTCCTTTGTGTCTATGTTTATATAGGCTTAATATTTTACTTGGCTGAACTTGTTCTCACACTGAAAAACTTCTTTAATTCCATCCATTTCCTCAGTATCAAAAGTGGATCCAAGTTACGCCTCTCCCTTTGTGGGCTGCAGGGAACAGGCCTTGTTTTGGTTCTTAGGCACCAACCTTTTTTTTGTAACACTGTATTGGTGATGATTCAACACTCACACAGAACTCAATAACTTCGTTACCTTTGCTGCCAAACGAAAAATCGAAATATTGTAGATGCTCAGAATCAGAAATAAAAACAGAAAATGGGGGGGGGGAAACATCTCATGAGGTCAGGCAGCATCTGTGGAAAGAGAAAAAGAGTTAATGTTTCAGGTCAAGAATCCTTCATCAGAACTGGAAAAGACAGAAAGCAAGTTAGATTCAAGTTGCAGAGAAGGTGAAGCAGGGATGATTCAGATGATGGGATGAGGCCCACTCCCCTTTACATGGCAGCTTCCCATACAGCCTCTTTTACCTCTTCCATTCGCACCATGTAGAGACCCAGGTGAAGCAGTGATTCGTTTGTATTTCCAATTTAGTGTGCTGCATTTGGAGCTCACAATGCGGTCAACGCTACATCAATAAAACCAAATGTAGTTTGAGTAAGTGCTTTGCCGAATACCTCCCTTCAGTTTACAAGGGTGACCCTGAACTACCAATGCACAATGATTTAATTCTACAGCCCAGTCCCGCTCTGACCTCTCCTTTATTCATCTCTTATTAGGTTTCAATGAAGCCCAATGTAAACTTAAGGAACAAAGTCTCTTCTTCCCATTAGCCATTTACATCCAATGATTTCAGATAACAAATCTTTCCACTTTGTACAGCTCTGATGAAAGGCCTTCAATCTATAACACAGAATTTAGTTCTCCCCTCAGAAGCATTTCCAGTGATCTCTTTAATTCCAGATTTTCTTCAGTTTTATGTTTTTTTTCCTCCCCTCCTCTGTCCGCATTCATCTCAGGAGCGATCATATGTAATTAACAAGCCTTCAACATCTGGTTGTCCTGATACAGGAAGGATGTCATTAAACTGGAAAAGGTACCATCAAGATTTGCAAAGGACGTTACCAGTACTGGAAGGTTTGGTTACAAAGAGACACTGGATAAGCTGGGACTCTTTTCCCCTGGAGCGTAGGAGGCTGAGGTGTGACCTTATAGATATTCATAAAATCACGAGGGTTAGAGACAAGGTGAATAACCAGTCTTTTCCCAGGATAGGGGAGTCCAAAACTAGAGGGCACAGGTTTAAAGTGAGAGGGAAAGTATTTAAAAGGGACCCCAGGGGCAAGCTTCTCCCCCACACAGAGGATGATGGGTATATGGAACGAGCTGCCAGAGGAAGTGGTGAAGAGGTATAATTATAACATTCAAAAGACATTTGGACAAATACATGGAAAGGAAAGATTTAAGAGGGATATGAACTAAACGCAGGCAAATAGTACCAGCTTGGTTAGTGTTGATGTGTAGGGCCGAAGGGCCTGTTTTCCAGCTTTGTATACCTCTCTCAGCTGGCACAAACACCATATGCAAAATTCTGTTTCCACTCTACCACAGACATGCTCTTTGCTCGCTCCACTCTTCTCTTAAAATATGCTCATTTTCTACCTTTTCCGAGTTCTGATGAAAAGTCAGCAGCCTGAAATGTTAAATGTGTCGCAATAGATGCCTCCTGACTTGCTGAGTGTTCTCAGCATACTGTTTCATTTAATATTTCCAGTTTTCTTGCCTACTTTCTGACAAAGTACAATGAAAGGATTTACTCAGAATTATAAAAAAAAGTAAAAAATACTTTACTGCAGGTTCTCTTTAGAAGAACACCTAAAAACTCAAAAGTGGAAAAGGATGAAACTTGGGTACCTCACTGACTGGGGGATGAAGTAGTTTATGTTCAGCCCCAATGCCTAGGTTTCTACCCCTTTGAATCTCACTCAATGCATTCCCTGACAAGAGATAATTGGAACACATCTTGGGCTCCTCTACAAGTTCTGCCTATTAATGAGAGAAAACATAGCTTCCAATTAAACCCTGCCCAAAAGGGCCAGAAGTATAAAAAGAGCAGGTAATCCATCTCACAAAGAATCCAATGCTTTCTAAATTGAGGCACTTAAACTGTGAACGCTTCAACACCTCAAGAGCCTTGAGAAAATGGTTTTTATTTACAGTAACTTCCCTCATAAGTAGCTCTGAAGCAATGTTCAGTGTTGTTATTGGTCATTGAATATTTCTGCAGCAGTTTGGCCTTCTATTGTTCAAGTCACCTGATAATGTAAGCGTCACCACTCATTAGATTTCTCTGAATGGGGAGTCTGTCACGTACATCCCTTGGTCAGAAAGATGCTATCCCATGGAAAACTCTGAGGATCATCTTAGATCAGGCTTTGACTCTTGTAGTATTTCTACAAAATGACGACTTTTTCCACACTTGGCCTCAGCTAAAGCCTCTATGACAACACTGACAGGATATGCTCTGCTTTATAATACTGTATTAATCCATATTTCCAAGTAATGAATATGAGGCAGAGAATAATGCACTGAAGTACGTAGCGCATTTAGAACTTCTGAGCAGGGGTGAATTTCTAGGCAAATGTCTCCAAGAGTATTTTTTCCTGCTCTCGTCAGGCACCAAAAGGATCGCAGGAATAGAGCCCTTTCGACTGCTCTTCCTCAGAATAACGAAAATATTCATTGGGTTTAAGTCCAACGCATTAAGCTTACATTGAGAACTACTTCTGAATCAAGTGGTGCACCATCTTGTCATAGAGGACCTGATTGACGATCCAACTCACTTCTGCAGTCCACTTTACTGAAACATGTATACAAGCAAACACTGATATTTTTAGTTGGGTATATGGATTACACCAATACTAGTGTTTATTAACAGTGTAATTTCTGTTCAGATTGCTATCAAATGACAGGTTTCTTCATTTAAAATGCAGGGAATTATGACTGATGAGTGTGTGTGTGTTAAGAGTATAATTCACGTGAAGTGGTTTTATAGCCTTAAGTCAGCCCTGGATTTTCTCTCTTGGGTTTCCACCAGCCTGCAGTGATCCTAAAATATTCACTGCTTTACAAGTTTAATTAAATTTTAATTATTTAAACAATACAAATTTACTACTGTAAAAATGTAAATTATAGTAGTGCATTGTGACTACAAGTGATGGGACAAGTGTTCCAAATTACGTGATTCCTGGAGATTAAGCATACTTTTCCAATTTGCTCACAACACTGATTTTCAATCACATTGTCCTTAAAACAAAAGACAGTGACAAGTTATCCATTTAGTAGGCAGATATCAAAGTCAGACTGTCGGAGCTTAAGAATATGTATTCAGTTTTAGAAATCTAGAAATAAAAGAGCTTAAACAAGACAACAAAGTAGCCAGATTGGTTTTGAAATTTCAAATGACTCATCAGTAGGGAGAGAAGCCACCTAATCTGGGTTACAGTACAATGGACTCATACCAACCTGATTTACCTGTAATAATCTCTCATGTGGCCATGGAAGCCCCTCAGTTAACTCCGATTTAAGCAACAATTCCATTTAAAATTATCCTTATTTTTAAATCCCTTTATGCCCTTGTGCCTCACCATTCCATCCCTCCAACAATCCATCATATCCATGGGCTTCCAATTCTGGATTTTTAAAGCAATTCTGATGGGATTTGCTCCACCACTGGTGGCCACACCTTTGACTGCTAAAACCTTCCACTTCTCCTCCTTTCATTTCTTTAAGATTCTCCTTGAAATCTATGCCTTTGATGAAGACTTAAGTCATCTTCTCCACTACTTCGGGTAGTTTGGTGCCAAATTGTGCTTGATAACACACCTATTAAATGTATGGGAGTATTTTACTATATTAAAGCACTGTCGAGTGGTCTCATGGCAGCATAAAAATCATTCATTAAACAATTAGTTTTTACAAAGATAAATGTTACGATCTCTCTGAATAGATTACACAAAAGGGCCTATTGTCCTCCCTTACCTGTAACTTTTTATTAATTTTTTTTAAATATACTTGTTTTCCAGATTTGGGCATCATTTGCCAAGCCATAATTTATTGTCCATACCTAACTACCCTTGGAAAAGTGTTGTTGAGCCATCTACTTGAATCATTGCAGCCCTTCTGGTGAAGGTATTACCACAGTGCTTTTGGAACCAAGTCAGACTGGTGTGCAACTTGGAGGGAACCTTCAGGTGGGGGTATTCCCATGCACATGATGCCCTTCTCGATGACAGCAATAGTAGCTGTCAGAGTAGGCTGGGCAAGCTGTGGCAGTGACTTTTGTAGATGGTACACACTGTGCACCAGTGGTGAAAGGAGTTAATATTAAGGTGGTGAATGGGGTCCCACTGCTTTGCACTGGATGGTGTTGAGCTTCCTGAGAATTTTTGGAGCTGCTCTCATCCAGGGAGGCAGAGAGTCTTGTGCCTTAAGTCATGCGTTCCTGACTTCGGCCTTGCAGATGGTGGAAAGGCCTTGTGGTTATCTTCAGCCAAAATGTTGGTGATAAAAGCTGTTAGGGTAGTTTAAGGAACAGATTTTCCATTACCCCATCACAGAAGGAGACTGGGACAATGTGGGCCAGCAGGATAGGCACTCCACATCTAGAAGTGGTACATGTAGGCATATGCCCATGATATCCAGGGCCCTGTAAAACAATATTACTTAACTTCACTCAAGGTGGTCTCACTGCACTTAAAAATCAGATCAGATCTTCCTATTCAGTTGGACTGATGAGTTTTACATTGATGAACTTTTGACAAGCTGGAAAGTGTGAAGAGTGGTCCAACAGTACCAGAAGAGAGAGTTTTGTAAACTTTTGTGCACAACAGGCACTTGTGTATTTGCACAGACTTCTGCAGTCCCTCGTTGTCTTTTAAAACTTCAGTGCTGTTCTCAGATTCCTGTTCAGAGCTACACATGCAGACAGAGAATCTCACACTTCTCAAATCACACATGGGCAAAAATATTTGCTTACTGGCCAAATTTCTGCAAGTTACCATTTCACCTGGACAAATTAAACTCTGCACCTACACACACACAAGGAACCTTCCTTGTGGATGTGACATCAATGCCATCATGAGCTGGACCACCACCTCAATAAAAAAAAGAATCCTCAGCCAAACTGTAAGTGTTAATAATAGTAAATTATTTTCTTTCAAAACTTCCCTATATTCATAAAGATACTTAGATTTAACAGAGATGTAATCATGCAAAGACTGGGAAGAGACTAGAACTCTGTAATAGGTATTTTATAGAGGGAATGTTACTTGTATCTTTTGATTTTGTGCAGCACGATAGCATACAAATTGGTAATAGAGCAGGATATGTTATTAATAAAAATGTTACAATGGTACTATTTCAGTATGGAGTAGAGTGACTGTAACCCACAAGATTTTAAACTTCAATTCTTAAATTCAATTTTAGGTATGCAAATAAACTTCACTATATTCTCAGAAACAAGTTAGCTTAATAAACATGCAACAAAATGCTTGGGTTATTTGTCAAATCTTCAGTAAATCATCTCAATTTGTAAGCTGTTTTCAAGAACAGAAATCAGCATTGTTTCATACTGACTCAAATATAAAACACAATACATCAGTAGTTCATTACTGCAGTCCCAAAGAGTTTATGACTACCTCCTAAGCTATAGCTTTGGGAAGCATTTTTCATATACTTTAAAAATGTAGATTTAACTTAAGATATTTCCATGACTTTAAAACAATACATCGCACACCAACACTCTGACGTCGGTACAAAGACACATCTTAAAAGTTTTGAGAAATCTGCTGGTACCAACAATGAACGTTCACTAATTTCACTGTCACCTTTCACTTACCTCTCTGCTGTCCATGGTTGCAATGCCAACTGAACAGTGTAGTCACCACGAACAAAAGCGAACAAAAGGTTTTCATTCTGATGTAATTTTATGCTTCTCTTAGTTCATTCCCAAAGCTTTTGCTCACTTCAGCTGCAAACTTTCTTCTCGCTGTTATGCACTGAGTTGAGTGACGCCGCTAAACTCGTGCCTGCGCTGCTCTCTGGGGCTCACGCAGACAGGGAGGCGGAGGAGGGCGGGCAGACGCCGCCTGGCGTTTAATAGAGGGAACACAACCCAAACGAAAACCACATTGTCCACATCCACAGTCATCGCCGTGTGTGCCTATTATAATGCTCAGACACCTGGCAAAAAAGTCGGGAGTTGCGTTCTCAAACTAATTTGCGTTTAATAATCGATTGCATTTCATATTTCCATGTTTAGTGATGCTGAATTCTGTGCTTCTTTTATTGATTTGTGATGCTCTGCAGAAACTAAAACTATGTAATTGCAATACAGTTTGTGAGTACTGAGACTGCTGGAACGCAGGAACATTGGGATCATGGTGTGGGTATGAAGCGTCTGGGAGACGTGGACAAGACGTTGGTAATACAGCCGTTGGGTGGCGGCAACGCTGGGGTGGCAGTGACTGAATTTAGCAATATTGGGAGAGAAGATACTTAAACTGAGGTGACTGTAAAGGGAATAAAACAAAAAATGCAGGTTACGCTCAGCCGGTCAGGCAGCATCTGTGGAAAGGTAAACAGCATTATCATTAATGTTTCGGGTTAAATACCCTTCATTTGAACCGGGAAAGATAGAAAACAACCGTTTTAAATTGCAGAAAGCGTGGGAGAAGAACAGATAAAATAATAGGGTTAGGTGAGGGTTGCCATGATGATAAACTGTTGATGAAGCCACGTGGTGGACAATTCATGAGAGTCTATAGAGAGAGAGAGAGCAAACGAAGGAACACATAAAAACTGAGAAATGTAAGTCGAAGTTGAAGACCCAGTAGATCAAGCAGTAAATGTGGAGAAAGAAAAACTGAATTAATATTACAGATGAATTACCTATAGCAGAACTGGTCATTTCTCACACAAACGGAGAAAGTTACCTGAAATTGTCCTAACCATCCCTCCTTTGCCTCTGCAATTTAAAGCTAACTTGTTTTTTTTCCTTTTATCCAGTTCTGACAAAGTGTATTGGACTGAAACATTAACAATGTTTCTCTTTCCACAGAAGCTGTCTGACCTGCTGAGTGTTTCCAGCATTTTCTGTTTTTATTTCAGACTTCCAGCATCTGCAGTTTTTTATTTATCATTTACCATAAAGGTATGTAGATTCTCATTGAAAAGCATGCAATGATGAGGGATTTTATTTTAGCAAATTTGTAATGGGAGTGAATAAATTTATGTCAAACATAGGAAAGCAGAGTCATTGAGGGCCAGCAGTAGGGAAGTGCACAGAAAGTTAGATAGAGGCACATTTGTGAGTCCTGAACAATGTGGGGCAAATCTATGTATGTGTGTGTGTGTATATATATATATATATATATATATATAGATATATATATAGATATAGATATATATATAGATATATATATATAGATATATATTCCAATCCTCACAAGTTTCCCAGGTGTCTCCTGGAATTAAATAAAGTCTCAAAAAGACCATTGAGAGCTCACCACTAGATAAAGCTATCTGTCACTATATTGGAAATCAGGCCACATATAAAACTAACCCAGAGGACAAACAGCATTGATTTGAAGCAGCCAGGTTGATGAATTCAAAGAGATCAAACTTTCCCTGCTTTACATGCATCTGGGCAGGAGGTGCAATTACAAGAGGGGAGGGTGACAGATGGTTACAGCATGCAAATAAAGTGGTTAGCAAATGGGGTTTCTTAAAATAGTTTCTCCAGCAAGAATGGGGGTAGTCATGCAACCTATGTAATAAATCTTCTTGATTTCTATAATTGGAAAAAAGTAATTTTTATTTTATGGAAATAAAAAATAAACCATTTTCTCCCAGAAACTGGGTACTATATACCATCTTTAATTTTAGAATCATTGAGTCATCAAGAGATACGGAACATAATAGGCCCTTCAGTGTATCAAGACTACCACCAAGCACCAACCCTTGCATTAATCCTACCCAAACCTATTTTATTCTTCCCACATTCCCATCAATGCTCCCTGAGATTCTACCACTCACCTACATACTAGGGACAATTTACAGTGCCTAATTAAATGACTGACCTGCATTTTTTTGGCATATGGGAGGAAACCTGAGAAAACCCACACAGCTGCTGGGAAGATGTGCAAACTCCACATAGACAGCACTGGAGATCAGTGTGGAAGCCAAGTCAATGGAGCCCAGGCACAGCAGTTGTATGAATGTTGCCACTATACTACCCATTTTAAGCCAGAACCGCTAAGAGAATCCTTAGTACAACCGAAGTAAGTTCTCCTAATTTTACAGCAAGTGAGGAGAATAGGGTGGAGGGAAATATGTGGGGCAATGGATTTGTTCTCTGAGTTAGCACAAAGCCACTGGGCTGAAATAGCCTCCTTCTATGTTGTAAGGAAATGAGAAATTAGTTATTTGTTGCTTTATGGAGAATACATTTTAAAATATAAGAAAAATAATTAAATCCCAAAAATAGCAGATTAGTGAGCATTAAAATTAAGAAGCCTTTTAGGAAAAAAGACTTTAGGATGCTGGAAAATGCACCATATAAATTTTAAAAATTGACATATTGTGCAGTGGTACACATACCCAGATGTTGGTGGAACCTAAACCAAGTATCAGTTGACAGTTATTGTTGAAAAAGCCAATAGTGGTGGCAGTGTTGCTAAAACCTTTCATCACTCTGCCGTTGCCATAGAGAATAGATTAGGTGCAGCTATATTTGGCCAGATTGGGATTTGTCCTCCTTTTTTCTGGCTGCATCATAACCTGGGCAATTTTGCACATTGTCAGTTTGATGCCTCTGTTGTAGTTAAATTAGATAGAGGTGCATCTAGTACTAGGGCACAAGTCTTTACTACTACAGCCGGCTTGTATCCATTTGCTCTTAGTTGTCTCCTGATATCATATGGATTGAATTGCACAAACTGAAAACTGGTTTTCATGATGAGAGGAGAGAGCTGAGATCAATGATTCCTGCCTCCCAGGGAACTTATTATAAATTTGTCAATTGCTTCCTGATATAATGGCATTAATTTCACAGGGAGGGTGGGAAAGTTGTGGCAAGATCTTGAAGGGTAACAAACTGGGCAAAATTGTAGGTATGCTGACCCTACCAATCTTAATGCACAAGAATACAAGAAAGTTGGAACAGGAGTAAGCCAACTGGTCTCTCAAGCCAGTCTTGCCGTTTAACATGATCAAGGCTGATCTGTGCTGGTTTCAATTCCTCTGGACTTGGAAGAGTGTACCTGGACTTAGATAAAATGTTTTCAATGTCCTGCCAGAGACCAAGTCCATTTGATTACCTGGTCGGTGAGTGTGAATGGGTATTGGCAACAGGTGCCTGAAGCCTGGAACTTGGTAAATGGAGTTCGGTTCCCTCTTAATGACCAATCTGCGGAGTACCATTGTACGAACACAAAACACTGCAGGAGCTGTAAATCTCAAATAAAAACAGAAAATGTAGGAAGTACTCAGCAGAGAAGGCACCAACAGTGGAGAGAGATATAGTTAAAACTTCAACAGAAATGAGGAAAGTAATCAACCTGAACCTTAATTCTGTTTCCAACTCCACAGATGGTCTCTGAGCTGCCGGATATTCCCAGCAGGTGTTTTTTATGGAATGCTACATCAATGTGCATTGGGATCATCCAGAGCTAGAGATTCCACAAAGATCGTGAAAGTCCATGACCGCCTTGTAGACCTGGTGAATGGGTAGCTGTGCTTCCACTACACAAGTTCACAGACGGAAAATTTTAAAATTTATTAGGCCTCCTTCTGGCCAATTGTTTATCCAGCAATGTGGTTACTGATGGGCAATGGAGGTATTACTATAGGGGCCTGAAAGTTAGATTATGCTGCTGACGGAATTACCAGGCTGTGACTTTTAAATCTTTAGTAAATCCCAACTCATTGCAGCAGAAGCCTCACTCAGGATCTTTATATTACACTGGCCAGAAGCAAGTGCCTCCAGGCAAAATTTTCATTTTTAGGATTTTAATCACATATTCAATTCCTTCCAGCATTTTGGTGGTGGTTGGGGGAGGGCAGAACATTGGAGAGAGGTACTTTAAGCACAGGCCGTGTACTTTGATTCTTCTCTTGTGGGCAACATAAAACAAAAAATCTTCCATAATCAACATTATTAACATTTTCATAAACAGCAATTGCCTCACTTTTTGACCTTCTCTTCTCCGGAGTCCCTGATGCACAAGAAGCAAGATCCATAAACAATATAAAACTCTGATCTCCCAGTCATGCAGAATAAAACCCACCAGAGAATCGTGGCCTGCAGATCTTGAACTTTTGACTATACATTACACTTCACAAATACAACCTTCTAAAATGCCACACTTTTATCCTTTTGTTCCCGTCACATAAGGTGCCTCTGGGACAGCTTTCCAGCTCCTGTACAATGTTCATGCTAATGAAGAAATCTCCTCCCTGATACTGCAATCCCTGACACAGTCTGAAGTTCCCAGAAGATAGATGCCATACTTATTTCAGGATCAAAGGCCTACAGGGCTTCAGTGCACTCTGCCCTTGGGGATAGAGAAAATGAAGGGTATTTTTCTCAAAAATATTTTCTTTGAAAATAATTGCTTGGAAATTATTCTTAGCATGTGAACAAAATCAGAACCTATTTCTAATTGAAATTGCTTCTTAGAGTAATGACTTATTAGCTCATTCCATTTTTAAAAAATATCCGGCATGCAAAACCATTGAATAACCACAGATAGATCAGCTTCAAATGACATTGGACACCTATAATTATATAGGTAAACGCTACAATTCTTGCAGTGGGCTTAAGTGCATAAATTACTTTCACAATGCAGTGAAATAAAATAACAGGGAATATCAGACAGGCTACTGATGTTAACACAGAAATTACAGGATGCAGGAGTTTCAAGACTAAAGCCAGCCAATATTGAGCTCCTTTATTTACATAACAAGTGGACACTCTTCCCTTCTTTGCAAACCCTAGTTTTAAAAAGGGCAAATGTAGTGGAAGCATGGATAACAGCATCTTTTATTCCAAATGACACACTTCAGTCTGAAGCCTTGAATATAATGGATTATTACTGGTATTGGTATTGGTTTATTATTGTCACTTGTACCGAGGTATAGTGAAAAACTTGTCTAGCATACCGTTCCTACAGATCAATTCATTGAGGTAGTACAGGGTAAAAACGATAACAGAGTACAGAGTAAAGTGTCACAGCTACAGGGAAGTGCATTGCAGGTAGACAATAAGGTGCAAGGTCAAACAAGGTAGATTGTGAGAACAACAGTCCATCTCATTGTATAAGGGAACCGTTCAATAGTCTTATCACTGTGGGATAGAAGCTGTCCTTAAGCCTGGTGGTATGTGCCCTCAGGCTCCTGTATCTTCTACCTAATGGGAGAGGAGAGAAGAGAGAATGACCTGGGTGGGTGGGGTCTTCGATTATGTTGGCTACTTCACCAAGGCAGCGAGAAGTATAGACAGAGTCTATGGAGGGGAGGCTGGTTTCCGTGATGCGCTGGGCTGTGTCCACAACTCTCTGCAGTTTCTTGCGGTCCTAGGCAGAGCAGTTGCCGTACCAAGCCGTGATTCATCCAGATAGGATGCTTTCTATGGTGCATCGATAAAAGTTGTTGAGTGTCAAAGGGGACATGCCAAATTTCTTTACCCTCCTGAGGAAGTAGAGGTGCTGGTGAGCTTTCTTGGCCATAGTGTCTACGTGGTTGGACCAGGCCAGGCTAGCTATTGATGATGTTCACTCCTAGGAACTTGAAGCTGTCAACCCTCTCAACGTCAGCACTGTTGATGTAGATGGGTGCATGGACACCGCCCCCTTTCCTGAAGTCAATGACAAGCTCTTTTGTTTTGCTGACATTAAGGGAAAGGTTGTTGTCATGACACCATGTCACTAAGCTCTCTATTTGCTTCCTGTACTCTGACTCATCATTATTTGAGACACGGCCTCCTACGGTGGTATCGCCTGCAAACTTGGAGATGGAGTTGGAGTAGAATCTGGCCTCGCATATTATATTCAAGATTTGGAAATTTGGAAGAATGAAGCATCCTGATAGAATTACTTTATGTATATTCAAACAAGGGTTAGGAATTTATCATGGACCTGTACATGAAGTGGGCCAGGTGAGGATTCTGATTTCCCAATGCCTTGAGTTTCTAAATCTTTAACCTCTCAAAGGATCATTCAAGCATTTATGGAGAAGTATCCCTCCTGTTTATATGTTCTAATGTGGTCCACAAACATCCTGAATTGAAACATACAGTTCTTTGCTATCATTTCTACAACTGTGCAGTTCACCACATGATAATATCACAACTTGTACCTTGGAGAACTTGACACTGAAAAAAATCTTAAAATGCTTTTCAAGCTGTGGCGTTGCAAGTTGTTGTTGGCATAAGCATTCCCAATTGTCTCAGCCATGTTACATCCACAGGGGTAGTCACTGGAGAGAACTTCTGATGCAGTAACTACTTCGACGAGCACTGAGACAGCGATCTTCATTGTTGAATATTTCCATAGGTCTTACTTTAACAAATGGCACATATCACCAGCGGACGTTAACTTAGTTTAATCGTTCTTGGGTAGTGCTTCTCTGACAATTCCCTGTTGCTGATTCAGGAGCAGTGCACCTGATAGTCGAGATTGAATGCATTCCAAGTGTTCTCCAGTGTCTTCCACAATCTGGAGCTGTCAACATCTCTTCCTTTTCCATTACTGTTGGTGCGATCATTTTCCCATGCTGATGTAGCCAATTTAAATTAAAACCTGGTTTCAAAATTGAGTTGCTGCAGACAGTTTCTATTTTCTGCAGCTGAAGTTTTGGAGATTGAAACTGGAATGTGATCAGTGTGAGGCTGCTGAATTTGGCAAGCAGTCCACTCAACTGACATTTAACAATGGAAACCAAGGCAAAAGTGATAAAAGAACTGCAGCAGGTTCAGAGTGTTATTGCAAATCCTTGGCACTTGCTCACATTACTTACATAATTCAAGAAAAGAATCCCTTCTTGTATAACAACCAGAGTCAATTTTCCTCAAACGTGACTTAATTTTTACACTCATTGGGTGATTTGACACATAGCTACATAATGTAAAAAAACTTTTGGATGAGAATTTCTTTTACTGTTTAGGGCTCTATTTATTTAGGTGCACTTTATTTGAATGCCAGAATTGTCCCTGTACCATCAAAGGTGCCCATTTTATTTATCAAGCTAGGAACAGCTTTTTGTAAGTATCTGATTGTCTCACACCAATGCTCTCTCCAGACATGCAAACATTTTCACTTTAAGTATTTTTCCAAACTACTTTTGAACGTTATTGCTGAGCCTGCTGCCACCACCCTTCCCACAACTGCCTTTACTTCCTGTAGGATTTCAGGTCCAAATGTCCGAAGGCCCCACTCCCAGACTGTTCAGGTGGCCTTTGACAGCTTGCTATAGTCAAAGACCTTTGAAGTACTTTTAAATGTCTCCACTAAACAGGGAAATTTAAAAATGTCAAAATGATTAAAATAATTAAATAATATATATTTACATAAAAATATATTAAAGTGATGGAACTTCATTAAAATTACTAAGATTAGGTAATCCAAACACTCACCTACACTCGAATTTTCAAAGTCAGTGACTCCATTCAAGTGAATGTGATCTTCCATATATGCCAGCATGCCTGGCAAAAAGCTTAGTGATGAGCCCAGTGGTGGAAGAAGGGGTCAGATGCACCAGGATCTGATCTCCAGTTTACTCCTGGCCTCTGTCTTGCAATGTGTAGGCTTGGATTTCAGGAAGGAGCTGACCTGTGGACTGCTCTTAATCAGCAGTTCAATGCAGAACTGCTAGATAGTATGCAGCAAGATCTGGTCCATTCAAAAGTTAATGTGTAACAAACAAAAAATTCTCATGTTGCCTTTGGTTCTGCTGCCAATTACCTAAAATATGTCCAATGGTTAACAACCCTACTGCTACAGTAACAGCTTATCCTATTTACTCCATCATTACACATTATGATGTTGGCTACCTTAAAGTGTATTCCTGACACACTTTAAAACTGTACCACATTTTTTAAAAAAAAATTTCTCCTCTTTGTTTCTATAAAAAGCAAACACTTCACTATTTTCAATGTTGAATTGCATCTGTCATGACTCTTTCCACTTTGACAACTTCTCAGTGTCCTTCTGAAGAATGTTCATGTATCCTTTCCATCATAGAACAGTAAACATAGAATAATTCATTTGGACAATCAATCTGCACCAGCTCTTTCAAGCAGCAATCATGTTTGTCCCACCCTCCAGCTTTTTCCTCTTATCTATGCAATTTTTCTTACTCATATATTTACCTAATTCCTCTCTGAAGGCTATTAGTGGATCTCCATCAACATCTTATCAGTCCATGTATTAACCACTCATTGTATAAAGAAGCTTTTCATCATGTTGCCTCTGGTTCTTTTGGCAGTGTCCTTAAATCTATGCCCTTTGGTAATGAACCCTCCAACCACTGGAAAGGTCTCCTCCATTATCTCTGTCAATAACCTTCATGAGTTTACACAACTCAGCTTTACCAATGTCTCCACATAATTGTAATCTCTCATCCTGGGAATGATTTCAGCCAATCTCCTCTGTGTTGCCTCTAAAGGTTTCTCATCCTTCCTACTAAAGTGTAGCACCCAAAACTGTTCTATGCCTATTCCATGAGTTACTATTCTATAAGTTACTATTCTATGATAGAAAGATCAGCAGGGGGCAAAGTAATGTTCTATACAGATTGAGCATAATTTCTTGGCTAAATAGCTCTATTTATAAAAGCTAGGATCCTTAAATTAACTGATTTGTTCATTTTTCCTACCATCCATAAAGATTTATGCACAAGCATGCTCAGGTCTTTCAGTTCTTGTCTACCATCCATCTACACCTCCCCACAACCACTCCCCCACCCCAATATCTTCCCCCTAACCACTTCTCCACCCCATTACCTCCTCCACCACTCTCCAACTGCTCCCCCACTCCATTACCTCCTCCTAAACACTTCCCCACCCCATTATCTTCCCCCACCACTCCTCTACCCCCTTACCTCCCCTACCACTACCGCATCCCACTACCTCCCCTCACCACTCCCCCACCCCACTACCTCCCCCTAACCACTCCTCCACCCCATTACCTCCCCCACCACTCCCCCACTACCTCCCCTAACCACCCCTCCAACCCATTACCTACCCCAGCCACAAAATACATGATTTCACAATTTTCTACATTGAATTTCATTTTTCATGCCTATCCAATCCATTTCCCATGGTCTATTCTTCTCATTGTTTACTAATTTTGAAATTATGCCTTTCCAGCTCTCCATCCTCTCTGGTCCCACCATCACCTGTGCGGACGACAGTGGGATCGAGGGATATTGTGAGTTAGGCAGGAACATGAAGTGTGTGTTGCTTCAGATTCCAGCATCTGCAGAATCTCTTGTGTGTCTGTGAAGTTGAGTTGAACATTTTTTCCACTTTCTTATATTTACTTTTCTTTCCTTTTTTGAACAAAGGTGTAATCATTTGCTAGTGCCGCTGCATCTAAGGAGAACTGCCAACATCTCAGCAATTTCTAAACTTAGTTCCCTCAGATATATTCTACTCCCCTGGTAACAAGTCAATCTGCAGACACTACAGACTAATTTAAAATATGGTACCTTGCATCAGTGTATCAGCAGAGGAAAACATGCTTGTCATCCTTATAGAAAGCCAATACTGAATTATGAACTATAGAAATAACATTGGCTCTAGCAATGAAAATAGTAGTCTAGTCTAGATGGCATGTTAGCAAAAGTAACAGCATTTGACCTCACTGCATGATAAAAATGTCAGCACCTATGAGATTTCTGCACAGATTCAAGGTACTAAATAACCTAACTTGGGTTAATGTTCCTATATGTAGTTTAACTTGGAAATCTCAAATTTGCAGAAATTCACATTTATGGAAGTTATGCTGCTGCTGTCCAAAGTCTTTGCCAGACCTCACCTGGAGCAGTCTGAGTGTTTCAAGAGCCACATCCTGAGAAGGATTTATTAGCCTTGGAGGAGATGCTGTATCGACTTTGCAGACTTGTACCTAGGATTGCAAAGTGTGATTACACAACCTATGTTTGTGCTCCTGGAATTTAAAAGGTTGCAGCAAATTCAGAAAGTTTTCAAGATGCAAGGTGAACTGATATTATTACATTGCAATATCAGTGTGTGACGATAGACATCACTTAGAGAAAAAAAGAGATGAATGGTGCTCAAAATACCCTTCTTTCATTGCTTCTGCAATACTCTCCACATTCTCAGAACTCCACATCCCCAACAATATTCTCAGCACACTTGGAACTCCCCACCAATGCTGCTCCATGCTCTCGGAACTCCCCACTGATGCTGTCTGCACTCCCACAACCCAAAAAGGCAAAAGTTCCCACAAAGCAGAGCACAGGCCAATCAGATTGTCTATCAGGAAAAAACAAACTGTAAGAGGAACCCAGTGGGTCAGGCAGCATCTGTGGAGGAAGAGGGATAGCTGACGACAGTCCTGACGCAGGTTCCTGCATCAGGACTGAGACCGTAGAGGGGGGATAACCAGTGTAAAGACGTCAGGGGGAGGAGTGAGGCAGGAGCTGACAGCCAATAGGTAGAACCAGGTGAGGTGAGGGATGTAGGGCAGATGGAGCCAGGTGGAGAGACTGGAAGACGAGAAGCGGAGACAACAAAGGGCTGCAGATTTTGGAAGGTGATACATGGAACCAGGTAAGAGAGGGATGATGGGCAAATGGAACCAGTTGGGGAGGGGATAGGAGACCCATTGGGTTCAATGTGTGAGCAATGGGTAGATGGAACCAGGTGGGGAAGGGGATAGATAAAGGGTAACAGGTGGATGGGTGAGGGGACGGAGGTGCTGAGGGTGAGAAAGGAAGGAGAGAGAAAGAAACACAGTGGGTGCAGGTTACCTGAAACTGGAAATTCAACATTCCTGCTATTGGGTTGCAGACTACTCAGGAGGAATATGAGGTGCCGTTCTTCTATTTGCGTTGGGCCTCACCCTGGCAGTGAAGAAGACCGAGGAGAGACAGGTCAGTGTGAGAATGGGACAGAGACCTGAAATGGCATGCAAGCAGGAGCTGCAGATGGTCATTGCAAACAGAATGCAAGTGATCTCAAAGTGGTCACCTAGTCTATGCTTGGTCTTGCCGATGTAGAGGCCACTTTGCGAGCACCAAGTGCTGTGGACGAGATTGGAGGAGGCACATGTGACTTTCTGCCTCACCAGGAAGGGTTGTTCAGGTCCCAGGATGGTGGTGAGGGAGGAAGTGTGGGTACAGGTGTTACACCTACTACTGTTGCAGAAGAAAGTACTGCAGAGGCTGGTAGGGTGAAAGGTAAGGACCAAGGGAACTCTATCTCTGTTCTGTCTGTGGGGAGGTGTGATGGGAGTAGAAGTGTAGGAAATGGAGGAAATGCAGGTGAGGGCTGCGTCAAATCGAAGGGAAGTAGAGGGAGAGCCACGTTTTCTAAAAAACAAGGACATTTCAGATGTGCCGGAGCTGAAAACCTCATCTCGAGAACAGAAAGTCTATCAGCCTGGCGGCTTTCAGTTAAGACAAGATATGTTTATTAGTCACATGTACATTGAAACACACAGTGAAATACATCTTTTGCGTAGAATGTGCTGGGGGCAGCCCACAAGTATCGCCACGCTTCTGGTGCCAACATAGCATGTTCACCACTCCTAACCTGTACGTCTTTGGAATGTGGGAGGAAACCAGAGCACCCGGAGGAAACCCACGCAGACACGGGGAGAACGTACGAACTCCTTACAGAGAGCAGCTGGAATTGAACCTGAGTCGCTGGCGCTGTAATAGCATTACGGTAATCAGTTTCAAACTCAGCCTGAATGCTCCTACAGATGTGGATCAAAGCAGGAATCTGTCCACACTTTCTGCAAGTCCAACAATGGTTTATCAATGATCAGTCTAACTCTGCTGTTTGCTCTTGAATTTCTCTCCTGGGCCAGTCATTTGAACAAACTGAAGGAATAGAGAGGAATCATTCCTGCTAGTTGAAGAGTCTAGGACTAGGTGTAGGTCTAAAAATTAGAGTTAGGCTTTCCAGGAGTAAAAGTAGAAAACACTCCTACACCCAAAATGTGCTTGAGGAAGCAAACTCATTCATTCATCCGACTATACAACTCCAACAATACAGAACCATGGGATAAACTTTGATGTATGTTTTTAACTTTCCTCTACTTAAGCAAGTATGATACATTAGGGAAAACTATTTATTTATTTAGAGAGGGAAAAGAATTGTGACCCTTTGATTTTTCAGGGACCAAAGAAAATCATAAGAAATTATCTCTGCTTTATCTCAAGAAAGTGTTTCAGCCTCTGTATAACCCATCCTACTTCCACACCATAGCACTCCACAACACTGTAACCTTGACAGGACTACATCATGGTAGATTTTATATTGTATTTAGTTGTTAGGCTTCCTCCATCACACTGTGGTGTCAGGTTTTGGTGTCACACTTCAGCTGTCACACTCTACTGTCTCTCCGAGCCCGATCAGCAATTTGACACATTACCACACTGGGATCCTGAGTACTTGTCTACTCCACATAAATACTGTGAAACTAGAGGGATCTAAGATGCCTCCTTTCTAACCAGCTGCCCTTCTGCTCACCTCACATGCAGTAAATTATGTAATCATTACAGTCAAACTGAACAAATGTATTTGTTGCAGATTTCCAGCTGCAAAGCAAAATAAAACACTAACTTCACTGTATTTGAACATACTTTTCAAAAAATGTAGTCACAGAAGTACCTCTGTTAACAATATGCTCTTCTTCCCACTATTTTTCATTCTCCCTGCCCACTCCATTAAAGGAATGTGACCTCTGACTTGTCCTGAGAAGTGGCTCAGGAGACCTACTAATAATGATTGGTTTTGGTTTATTATTGTCACAGGTACTGAGACGCAGTGAAAAGCTTTTGTTTTGCGTGCCATCCAGACATGTATAATTACATTGAGGTAGTAAAAAAAAACAGAATGCAGAATATAGTGTTGCAGTTACAGAGAAAGTGCAGGATAGGTAGACAAATAAAGTGCAAGGGCTACATATCAATACCACTGTCTTCTACAGAGTGAAGGATTTGTCCATCACTTGTCAGATATCATACACAGGGTCACCTGCAGTATGATGATTCATTTTCTTGCACATTGTTACAGCCAATTGTGTTATAATTTGCATTCATAAAATGCAACATAATCACAACTGATGAGCTAAGGAATATGGAAAGAAAATATGAAGGTGGGTGAAAGAATAAGCATTCAGAAATTTCTAATAGTGTAAGAAAACAATAAAACAAGCATGCGTGGTTAGCAAAATCCACCAAGAGAAAATGAAAGGTAAATCAACCAAATAATTCTAAATGTTATTTTTAAATAGCACAGTGTCAGTCAGTGGGTTGGAGGCAGGGCTGGCCTGTGTGTGGGCTCATGGCAAATTGTCTATTGTAATGCAAACAACATCAAAACAGAGTCTATTTAAAGGGCTATGGAAAAACAATGTGTCAGAAATCTCTGGAAAAATTCAAATGATTGGAAAATAGTTATGTACAAATCATGTACAAAAAATCAATTGCAGTCACTTATACTTTGATTTGGACTTTATGTCCAATGTGGAAACTCTCTTGGGTATAGTTTAATAAGGATTTTTGTTTGCAATTTGTTATTGACTTTCTTTTACTTACCAAAACCAGCACAATATTTTAAACTGTCAGTCTCGACACATCAAAAACATTTGGATCCATTCCCACCATCCCACCTCTCCACACATTCAGAAGAACCAAGCATAATAAAGGTTAAAGGGGAAGAGCAAGGGATGAAACAACTTCTACAATGAAGACAACACTTAAGATATCTGACAATGAAATGCTATTCCTGCTAAAAGCAGGACCCTTAGATCATTATAATTTTCTCGATGAAATTCCACGTACTTTCCTCTAACCTTTAGAAGGCAAAAGGTTATAATTCAGTCACAGCTTGCACAAAAGCAATAATCTGTGAAATTAGTATTTTTTAATAAAAATTGAACAGGAAAAAGATGCAGATGATTTCAGAACATTACACGTACTTGGATTATAAAAATAGTGATGACACTTTGGTGCATCTCCAAATGATGTTAATGGTTAAAGAAACTGGTTCCCGCTTTTTTTAAATATCAGATCCATACCATAAAGTTTCTATGGTCTTTTACCCTCTGTGTTGTGTTCAAAAATGTATCTCCACAGCTTAGTGTCTGGACATATGACAGCACGGCCAAGCGAGGTGACAAATGGTATTGCCCTTTCATTTGAATGTGCAACCCTGCCTTTACCTACAATCAGCCAAGGCAAAGAAGTTATAAGCATTCCAGCAAGAAGAAGCTGTGAAAGTGGAAAAGATAAGATATTTTTATTAGTCATATGTACATCAAAACACACAGTGCAATGCATCTTTTGTGTAGAGCATTCTGGGGGCAGCCAGCAAGTGTCACCACGCTTCCGGCGCCAACATAGCATGCCCACAACTTCCTAACCTGTACATCTTTGGAATGTGAGAGGAAACTGGAGCACCAGGAGGAAACCCACGTAGACACGGGGAGAACATACAAACTCCTTACAGACAGTGGCCAGAATTGAACCCAGGTTGCTAGCACTGTAATAGCGTTATGCTAACCACTGCACTACATGTCATCCATGTGCACAAGTAACTAAAGACCAGTGCACCTATACACCGTTATTAAAAAAAATCAAAATATCCTGATGTAATGTTGGTATTTATCATAAGATAGTTGAAATATGAAGCTGAGCAGGTGATGTTTTAATTGTACCAAGTCCTAATCAGTCCCATCTGGAATTCTGTACTGTGTACAGTTTTGGGAATTAAACTACAGAAAGATATGAAAACAGGAAATGCTGGAAAACATACAGAAGGCCAGATAGCAACTATAGAGAGAGAAACGGAATTAATTGTTAAAGTCAGTGACCTTTCATTTGAAGAATAAATTGGATTTGGAACAGATATGCTGATGATGCACCAGATTGATCTCAGGTATCAAACAGTTAAATTATGAAGGCAGGTTGTGCGTCTAGTTCATACTTCCTTGTTTTTACATTGTTTAGAAATGTTCTAATTCAATTCCCTAAGTTAACACAGGGAATTGTTGGGGTCGACAAAAGAGAAATTATTCCCTTTGATGAGAAAATCCACAGTGGGGGACAGGATTTTAAGATTAGAGTTTGGATCTTTAGTAGTGAAAGGAACAGTCTTCTATAAAGGGTAATAGAAATCTGCAACTCTCTCCCACAAAAGGTTGTGGATACAGCGTTGAACTGAATTTAAGACAGAGGTTGATATCTTTTGTTGTCATGTGTATCATGAGATATAAATCAAAGGTGGGTAAATGGAGTTGAGATACAAATAGGTCTGATCCAGTTAAGTGGCAGACAGGCTGAAGGGGTTGAATGTATTCTTCCCGTTCCTATTTTCCCTCTCAGTAATGAGGCTGATGAAAACGCAGAGATTTCACTCGGATTGTAGATTAGGCACTGGTAATTAGTTAATTGTTAATTTCATTCTTTTAATGTCTGTTATAGTTTCTGGAATATAAATCAAAGCACCGCCCACAGTTTCTGCTGGTGCACATACTTTCCCTGATGGCTGAGACTTATTACTAAATCCAACAAACTCTCTTTAGGTTAAGCAGCTTTCATCTGTTTCCATCAGTGGTCTATTTTCAAATTGGCCCAGAATGTGTGCATTGTACCTGTCCTTTCTGTCTTCTTGTTGGACAGAAGGTTGGCAGTTTGTACTGACACCTCTCTGCTTTTAGATTAACTAGATTGCTTACACTCAAACCACCTCATGAATGTGAAGCCCAGACATATATTCCTATGGTGCTTGTATCTGTATACAGAACATCTCCTATCAATATCTTATCAAAAACTCTTATCAATATCTACAGGAAGGGACTGCAAATTGTTTGCAATTGACCTATTGTTAAAATTGTCTTAAATTTGTTCTGCAAAATTCTTTAATTCATTAACTTTGAAAGATATTCTGGATAGCAAAGAGATGAATGTCAGGAAGGTGCTGAATGGTGGGGGAATGAGCTGAATAGTGCCAGGGAAGTTTTGACACATCACCAGGTTCAGACCGAAAGCCATCAGAATAACATTTGGCCACAAAACTACTGGGTGTGATGAAGACAGGCTCTAGAACTAAAGGAAATCCTGGTTTAAAATCATTGGATGAATTTTTCGGGAGATTACAACTCCATGATGCTGCCTGGATTAGAGACTATCAGCTATAAGGAGAGGTTTGACAAACTTGGATTGTTTTCTTTGGAGTGTTGGAGGCTGGGGGGAGACCTAATAGAAATATATAAAATTAGGAGAGGTATAGATAGGGTAGATAGAGTTTTTTTCCCAGTGTGGAAATGTCAATCACTGGACGGCATTGCTTTAAAATGAGAGGGGGATAGTTTAAAGCAGATATGGGGGGCAAGTTTTTTTACAAAGAGGGTGGCTGGAATGTGCTGCCAGGGGTAGTGGAGGAAGCAGGCATGACAGTGGTGTTTAAGAGGCATTTAGAAAGGCACGTGAACAGACAGGGTATGAAGGTGTATGAATTATGTGCAGGCAGATGGGATTAATTTAGTTTGGCATCATGGTCAGCAAAGACGTTGTTGGCTGAAGGGCCTGTTCCTGTGTTCTAGGTTCTACATTCTAACTGCACAGCACTGTTTCACTTAGACCTTTGAATCAAATCTTTAGGCCATTATGTACACAGGGATTATGGTGTGCTGGTTCTGGACATACTGCAAGAGAACATCCGTGTACAGCAAGCATTTAGGAAGGCACGTGTTATCTTGATCTTTGTTGCAAGGAGTTCAAAAGTAAGGAATTCTTACAGAAATTGTATGGGCTTAGTTAGGACCTTGTTTAGAGCAGTGTGTACAATTTTGGTCTCTGTATTGGAAGAAGAATGTACTACCTTGAAATTTGTTCAGTGTAAATCCACAGGATTGATTTTGGGGTTGAGGGGGTTTATATGTTCAACCTGTGATAAGATTGGCCCATATTTACTGAAACTTAGAAGGCATAGAGGGCTACAGACCTTGTGCAGGCAAATGGGATTAGTGTAGATGGGCATCACAATCAGCAGAGATGAGTTGAGCTGAAGAGCCCACTTCTGTGCTGTACAACTTTGTAACTTTATGACTCTAATGAGAGATGAAACCATTGGCATATACAAGATTCTGCGAGGTGTTGACAGGGTAGATGCTGTGAGATCACTCACTCCAGCTGGGGAGTCCAGAATAATGGGACAGTGTCTGGATATGGAATGTTCATTTTGGACTGAGTCAAGGAAAAGTTTCTTCTTTCAGTGGGGTGTATCTCTTTGGAAATTTCCACCTCAGAGGGCTGAGGATGGTCGGTCATTGACTGTATTCGAGGCTAAGATCAATAGATTCAGAGGTTGTAAGAACAGATAAAGAAGTGGACTTGAAGTACAAGATCAGCCATGACCTTATGTAATGGTGGAGCAGGCTCAAGAGACCAAATAGCCTTCTCCTTCTTCCCATTTTCTTGCTTTCTCATGTATCCAATGTCAGTTTCAGAGGACCACCCTCACACCCCCAGCCATATATTGTTCCCGCAACTAGTCCTGAGAGTATTTCCCTATAAATCTTCTGCCCTAGTTCTTAATTTAAATTATCTGATCCTAAGTTAATTTAGTACTATATGCTAATTTTTCTTCGATATTTATGTTGATTAATTCACGTTGCTGGGAAATTCAGTCTTTCAGTGAAAAGCTGGCCTGAGTGAACTATTCACTGCTACTTGCCAAGAATCAACAGCAGGTCAGAAGGTGACATCTCCCAGAACATGTTTTTGATTAACAGCAGACTGACTATTCACAATGTATATGAATCTGTGAAAATTACGAGTTGGAAAATGCCATCTGTCTATCCAATCATACCTAAATTTGCTTTAGGTAAAATTCGATTATCTGTCGTCCTGTTCAGTGAAGCAGCACAACCAGCAGCAAAAGCCAATAATTTATGGTTAGGCTTTTGAAAGTAAACCATGCACTGGCCTGGGCTCATACTTCCAGGAGGCTTTATCCAATGTCACTTAATGTATCTGATATTGCACACATTAAGAAACAGTTGAAGAACCTATGTTTCACTTTTAAACATAAAATATGAATGAAAAACTAAGAAGTTAAAAATTATATAACTGGCATAAAATTAAAGGGTATCTGGGCCTGTAGCTTTGTATATTGCAGAATATGGCTGGACACGGGGATGAGCTCAGGGGTGCAGTGAGAGTTCAGTCATGCTACAACTGACCTCCAGCATGATCAGTACTTCCACATTGCAGTTGGTGTAAGGAACATACAGACATGGGCACTGGACATTCCAAACGCTATTAAATGGAACAATTTGCCCCACTATTTTTTGTGTCAAAAACATCAAGCAACTTAAATGGTATAATATATTAGCCATAAGAGAGACAAGGAGTTATAATCTAAATGCATCTGAGAGCTAATTATTCCTGGTTATAGGGAATTTTGAATTTAGTTGTGAAGAATATTGAGGGACATGGAATAATGTTATCAAATAGAGGTGGTTCAGAACCACCATGATCCAACTCAGTGGTGGAATAGGTTCGAAGGATTGAATGGCCTGCTCCTGTTTATCCATAATATATACAGAAATGATGAAAATACTCAACAGGTCAAGCAATATTTGTGGAGACAGAAACAGAGTTAACATTGAGAACGGGGAAAAATTCAAGATGTAAAGGTTTTATGAAGCAGAGAAAGTTTGGAGGAAAGAGGAGAACAAATGAGAAGATCTTTGAAAAGGTGGAAAGTCAAAGAAATTAAATGACAAAAAGATAAAAGTACACAGTGAAGAAGATAGTAATAGGAAGTGTAAAGAAAGCAAAGATGTTTGAAGAAGGTGTCAATGGGGGAAGTTAATGGCTCTATGCCTTATTATTCTCCAGATCCCTGATAGATGTGAGGGCATCACCACATTGATCTTCAATGTGACCAGCAGCTAGCTGTGTGTCACCTCACACTGTTCCTCTACATATCCTTTATGTCCTAAGTCTTGAATATTTGCCTTTTTACAGCAAGAATTGGCAATAGAACCAGAATGCGGTGGAATACAGGGAGGAGCTGCCACCCAGGATCGAGCAGCTGACAGATTTTTTTCAGTCGCAAATTAATGAGGTGGCAACCCTGGATGACATTGGAAATATAAAGACATGACTCAATGCAGCTAATGACAGCATGAAAAGCACTCTGTAATATTCTCGAAAAGATTGAATGGAACAGGCCAACACATATGCACTTGGGAAGAAGTTGAAGATGCATAATCTTCTTGCAATTTTCAAAATTAGCCCCAGGCAACCTCATTGTCAGCAAATGTGTCCATTAGGAAAAGGTTGCAAGTACATGAAAACTCCTCTATTTATTCTTTATAGCCAATTCCTAATAGGCATAAAGAGAATGACTTGCTGAAGCCAATTTTCATTTAAGGTGGAAATGTACTTAACCCAGTCAGCCTCTCTCCTTAGCCGTCAAGACAACACTGACCAAAGCAGGAAGCTGATTATCTACCTGCTCATTTATTTCATGTATCCTGCAATGCTATAATACTTGCAGTGATATTTAAGAAAATACTCAGATTGTACATAAACTGAGGCAAGAGTAAATTCACCATTCTATATATTGTTAATACTCTCTGTAGGTTTACAGATTTTTTCCTTTACACCAAAGAAAATCTTTTGAGAAACTGTGTATTAATGAAGCTTAAAAACCATAAATCAAAATGTCATGTTGAGAATTGAATCTGATGGAATATATTATTATTCTTATCACGTTTCTGTTACTTTCTGGCTGATTTCCAAAACCTCTGTTTTCAGTATTATTATGGAATGATCTTTGTGGGCAATACTCACTTTTCTAATTCATTCTGCACTTCTATGTATTTTGTTAACAGTAATATTTCAATATAAGTTAAGAACGTCTGATTTGTTACAGTTTTCACATGTACAAATTATATTTCATACTGTTTTTGCTTTGATTTGAATGAAACAATGCTTTGCACTAAACTGCCATTCACCATGGTCCAGAACAAAAATGTTGCTATTGGTGAAACTTGGAACAATCGAGTCCCTAATACACTGAGATTGAACTCACCTTTTGTCAATTTAATGATGCCATCAAAGCTCAGTATTACAAAAGCTTTTTACTAACAATGGGTCTTCAGTTAAACAAATCTGGAATTCTTCCTTTTACTCCTGTTTCACCATATAGTAAATTAGCAAATAGAGACATCTCAAAGACAAAATATTACAAGCAAATATTTTGCAGATTCTAAATTTCTTGTTTCCAAATTTAACTCTCTTTGGTCAACAAGAATGAGAGAGGCAGTTTGTTAAAAATAAGTACACTTATTATGGTTGTGTCTGCAACATATTCCCACCCATTGCCATGTTAACCATATAGCTTTGGATGCCGTCGTGCCACCTGGCCCGGACACTTTATGACCATCAAACAGGTGTCCTGTTTTAATTCACCTGGTTCAGGCAAGAAGAATGTCAGACAGAATGGAGACCCACTGCAAGATTTGAAACAATGGAAATGTCACCCTTTCAAGCAAAGACTGAATGACTAATACATACTTATAAGTGTGAGGCATTACCAAGTGCTGAAATTGTGGTATTTGTATTGATGATGCTGGTCATCTGGGATATGTCGATGAGTCAGTAACTATTCAGGCTCTACAAGATTCTTAAACACTCAAATGTATGGAACAGCAGGTGAGAGAGGCTATTTTAAAGGACACATCAATGGATGTAGTTCAGGTCACAGGTAAAGTAGTATACTCAAATGTGTGATAAGATGTTGTTCTGGCTATAATAGGTTTAACAAGTAGGACTTTTCTAAGGAACAGAATGATCTTATTATGTAGGTGGCAAAAGTAGTGCTTAAGCAATGATAGGGTCGATTCCAGAAATACACTGTCAGAGACACTGAGAAGTAGAGAAAGGGAGCTTAATATTTAATACAAAGGGTCTTCAATTTGAAACATTAACTCTGTTTTTCCACAGCCTGGCCCGCTGAGTGTTTCCAATATTTTCAGTTTGTATTATATATAATATTTCAGTTCACTTTTTCCAGAGAATGCCCAGTGTACATTGGATAACAGATGGAGCTGCTGCTGGGGCTCTCTCTCTGAAGTGTCTGTAAGATAGCACTCTGACAGCCCAAAACTCCCTTGGTAGTCCACTGGTGTCAGGCAACATTATTGTACTTAAATTTATGAGAATGAGCCTCAGAGATGAAAATGCTATCCAGTGAGTCACAACTGGTCAAAATTTCTACATGTCTTCTCTGTAAAGTTATGGAACAAAAGAAAATAGTTGTTTGCGGTGAGGAGCTGGAGACATAACAAAAAAATGATGCACAGATTGTGGAGAGAGTTGGCTTTGAGAGTGTGTGACCACTTCTTTAAAGTCAGGGCAGTAAGATGTTAAAATAACCCATTAGAATATCGAGGGAGGCTAAATACTTCCCCATTTCTGTCTTCCAATCTCCTTAAATAAGTGGCACTCTTTCATTCATTGTACTCTGTCCCAAAGAAGTTAGAAGTGAAATTGAAATCTTGCAGTGCAGAAATAAAATGTTGCAAAAATCAAACCCTGATTCCCAAGTATGTGTACATATATCTGGGAGCTTGTTCTAATCAAAAGAATATACCAATTCAGTGGCATTTAGGAAAATATAGAAACTTGTGAAAATGGCAGAGATCACAGCAGATCCTAATGGCTTTCTCAGTGTCAGTATTCAAGAATGCACAATTGTGCAGCTAGTTTAGCCACTGTCTCACAGTGCCAGGCACTCAGGTTCAACCCTGACCTCAGGTGCTGTCTGTGTGGAGTTTGCATGTCCTTCCTGTGACGGCATGGGTTTCCTCCAGGAGCTCTGGTTTCCTCCCACATCTCAAAGACATGTGGGTTAATATGCTGGTAGGCCACTGTAAATTTCCCCTAGTATGTTGGGGAGTGGTAGAATCTGAGGCAATTGATGAGGATGCAGGGAGAATAAAAATGGCATTAACGTAGGATTAGTGTAAATGAGTGGTTAATGGTCGGTGCAGACTCAGTGGGCTGAAGGCTGTATTTTTGTGCTGTGTGAGTCTATGATTAATAACTAGAAACAGCATAGCACTACTTAAAATGAGAGCTGGCACCATTAACAGCCCCAACCATCACCCACACATCCAAACACACCCAAAACAGAAAGGGTGACAGGTCCACTCATAATATCCAAAGTAGATGGTCTGACCACTAACATTTAGACCTTGGACGACATTTGATGATGGAAAGCATTGCTTGAGTTGCTTAGGATGCTGTCTCACACAGTCTTCAGCATCTAACTGATATCCATTGGATCCTCATTCCCAGTGATCATCAGGTCTTTTGATGAAGGATGTAACATTAGTTGTATAGCCAGAATTAGCAATTATGATAAAATACTGACTTTTCTAGACTTTCCTGCTGTGTAGATGTAAGACACTAGATACCTGTGCTGGTGATAGAGTCACTTGAAGAAGCTTCCCTTTAAAACAAGAGCTACCTCAGTCCAGCCTGTTTCCCTTTCCATTTCCTCGACCCTGGCTCCAGATCTTTTGTGTCCATTGGCACCATACACACAGAATATGCCTCCAACCTAACTTCTACAGTACACAAACTGTCAGGCAGTAGAGGTTTAGAGTATCTGTAAATAATGGAGAGTGGGAGATGAAAGTGCATGTGGGAGAGCGTTGGAACTGTTGAGCCCAAGATGGCAAAAGCATGAATGAGAGTTTCAGTCATGCAGGGTCATGGACAGGAATTTAAAGTTGTCAATATATTTCAAAAGCACACATATGCATACATAGTGAAAGGAGAAAAAGCTGGAAACACTCAGAAGGTCAGGCAACATTCTATGGAAAACAAAGCTAATGCTTCAGGTCAATGACACTCTGGTTCTGTTTTTATTTCAGATTTCTGGCATCTGCAGCTTTTAATTTTGATTTTCATATTCATATACATATATAAATACATCTGTGAATTTTTGATGTGTTTAATAAATATAGGATTGGCATGCCCCTGCTTGTCCCCATCCCCACACATACCTTTACAGCCAAAAACGGGCTGAAGCAAACTGGAGATGGGTAATTGTGCTTCTTAGTCCTTGGCATTGTTTTATCTTCTTTTCCTTCTTACATGGAAGGAGGGTACTAGCGACATGGCCAGTCTTTTTATTGCCTAATTGCTCTCGAGAAGTTGGATTGCTTTCTTGATGCCTGCAATACATGTGGTGAAAGTACTTGCAGAGTGTTGTTTGGTAGGGAGTCCCAGGCTATTGTCCCAGTGACCTTGAAGGGACACTAGTCTATTACCAGAAAAGGATGCTGTGTGCCTCCAAGTAGATGTTGTTGATACCATGCACTTGTATCATTGTCTTCCTGGTTGATGCAGCCTATGTGTTATCAAGGTATCCTTGGCAGACATCTTGTGCACACTTTGGCCATGTTGCACAGGTGATAAATGGGATGAACGATTGAGATGGTGGATAGGGTGCTAATCAAATAGGTGTTTTGTCCTGGATGGTTTTGAGGTCCTTACATGTTGTAGCTGCAGCAATTCAGTTCATCAGGTTCCTCACTTGCAATTTGTAAATAATGGAAAAAAAATTGGTATATTAGGAGGTGAATCATTCACTGCAGGATATCCTGCCTAACCTCTTCTTCTAAAGCCATACTATTTCTGTTGCTGATCTATTTAAGTTTTTGCTCAGATGGTGACCCAAGAATCTTGATGATGGTCAGCAATGGTAATGCCATTGAATATCAAAGATCATTTCTTGATGGAGATACTCATAGCCCGGGTTCGTGTGGTGCAAAGGTCACGCCACTTGCTGACCGAAATCTGAATGTAGTTTCGGGGTTTCTGCGTGTGGGCACAGATCTTTTCATTGATGAGGTGCAAATGAAAATGAACACTCTGTAATCAACAACAAATATTCTCATTTCAGACTTTATAATGGAGGGAAGGTCACAGATGGAGAAGCTGTTGGGCCTTACATACTGCATTAAGGATCTCTTGCTGTAATGTCCTTGAGTTATATTAATTGGCCTCCGACAATGAAAACTATCTTCTTATGTGTTAGGTACAACTGCAGCAAAGAGTTTTGCCCTTATCCCTTAATTACTGGACTCCTTGATCAAAAGTTGCCTGGATTTGGAGTGCAGTCACTCTCTCCTTATCTTTTCTCCTTTCTCTAATGTCCAGACCAAGTTGGTAAAAGTCTTTAATGAAGTCTGTAGTTAACTAGTGTTGGTAAAACACAAGCTGAGAATTGGTGATTATGTTTCTGATAAGTGCGGTTTGGTAACACTGTCAACGTTATCCATTATTTCACTCATGACTGAGAGCAGGGTGACTGGGCAGTAGTTGACCAGAAAGGATTTGCTCCGCTTTTCATGGACAGGACATACATGGATAATCTAAGTTTAGGTCAGGTAGATGACAGTGATGAAGCTGTATTTTAACAGCTTGCCTACAAACACAGCTCATTTTGAAGAACTTGGTTTCAACACTACTTCTATGAAGGCACAGGGAGTTGAAAATGTTCAGCATTTTCCTTTGCCTTCATTGATGGCACCACCACCATTGAAGGTGGAGATCTTCATGGCGCCTCTATTTCCCCATGTGTTGCACAGTTGTCTATCACCCTTCCTGATGTGGTATGGCTAGTATTTGTAGTGCCATTTTGATTACACCAGATTTATAATCATCACTTATTTCTAGTACAAAATTACGGTGAAATAATTATCATAGCACTACCAATTAATTCCTCCTCACTGTTGGAATATAGACTGGCAAAGAACTACTGACTTGGAAGTTGCCATCAGCAGACTATAATGATCATGGAATCACTCCACATTTCAAGCAAGGAAAGAAACTTTATTCTGACGAGGTGTTTGCTGTCTCCTTGTCTGAAACAAAGCTTTTGTAAAATAACATGCCAAAATGGTCTGGCGCCAACTTAGTGCTAGTTGATTTGATTGAAATGATTGATGCAGAATGGATTCATAAATTCATTTATTAGTTACCTGGTGCTTGAATACCATAGCATAAGAATGGCTGTTGTTGAGATATGAAAAAAATTATAATTTCAAATTTTTGTTTGAGGGCTGTGAGCTCGCTGATGTCTATGGTTCACAGCTTCTCCATAAATGTGGTGATAGAGATTCCAGTGAAGTTATTCTTCACTGGAGCTTAGGTTTCTTGATGCCAGAAACTGCCGATTACGTTGAGCAGAGACATCCAATTTTGATCTTGTAGAAATCAAGAGAAACTATTATTTCTTCAGCTTTTTGTTGGAGCCAAAAACTCTTCTGGACGTTTTACTTCTAAGATAAGACTAATTTAGCATTTCGTTCAGTGTTCTTTAAAGAATGTCTGCCTCCAAGGTCATGAAGAACTTTCAAGATGTGATCATCAACTTGCTCGACAGGAACCGATACCGATTTCAAGTAGACGAAGAAAGACTGAACTTTGCAAAGCAGGACGAACTGAACAGGGACCAGAGTGAAATCCTTGGGGAGAGAGTGGAGGGGCATGAGTCCCCGTCTGAAGCCGGGGGGTTGGAGGATGACCAACCAGTGGCTGGACTCGGCCACACTTCTCACATCACTACATGGGAAGCCGGCTGGAATGTTACCAACGCTATCCAGGTAGGTTCAAAGTCCCGTTTTGCCTTTCATTATGTACAAATAAACGTAAGAGGGCCGACGATTCATTTCAATAAATATATCTTTAAAATCCTGACCAATTTAATTTAAAAGTTATGAATCAAATAAAAGCTGATGGCAGTGCACAGGGGCGAATTATTCAGACGGTCACATATATGGCTTCGATGTTGGAGGTCAGTGGGCAATTGTAAAGTGATCCTCAATGTAATTAAAAGACTGTGAAACACAAATCTTTAGACCCACGGACGCTATTTGATGGTGAAAAAGTATTCTTTACATTTGTAGCCACTTTTATGGCATACTTTTTGTCCGCACGCTTAATCCAGCAGTTTCGACAGGCAACAAAATAAAGGATATGTGGGGCTAACAAGACAAACAATAAATGTCAACCGTCCAATCTAAAGAAAGAGAGGGGTGGGTTTGGATAGAATCAAGCTTCATTTCTGATACTCGACGCAAATCACTTGGACACTCTCCCTCTCCTGTTCCACCCCAGACGGATCTGTGCAGGAGTTACCGTTCCTATTGCAAGACATTGTTTCACACAGTGTTTTCGCCAGGGTTTCTTCGACAGATAACCCATCTGGACAATGTCAGAAATGCAGTTACCAACTTAAGTTTTGACCTTGGCTGGCAAGCTGTATCTGCTTAAAAAAAATTTTCTGGGATATTTTATATGTGTGGCAGTTCTCACAAAATGTTGCCAGCATTGGCTTGCGTTGACGTGCATTTAAGAAATTGAAGGAATTTCATTGCGTTGAGTTATTTCCTCGGACGGGGGAAACTCCAGAGGGTTGGCATAATTTTGAAAAAAAAGACACCTCGGCCATTTAGAATCGAGATCAGGAAGCACTTGCTGTGCGCAGATAGTCCGAGTCTTTTTCTCAGGATGGAGATGGAAAATACTAAAGGGCACAGGTTTAAGGCGAGAGGGAGAAAGTTTAAAGGAGCTTTGCAAGGCATAGAGGTGCTTAGACCATACTGCCAGGGGAGGTGGTGGAATCAGATTCCATGAGAACAGTCAAGAGGCATTCAGACAGACAGATCAGGCAGGGAATGAAGGGATTTAGACCATATGCAGGCAGATAGGATTAGATTAGATTGGCATCAAAGGGTTTGTTCCTATCCTGTACTGTTCTAGTTCTATGTTATTCATCCAATGGGTTGTGGAAATTGCTCCCCAATAAGTTGTGTATATAAGACCAACTGATATTCTTAAAACTGAGATTGCTAGTTTTTTTGCTGGATGATGCTATAAAGAGATAGAAACATAGAAAAACTACAGCACAATTCAGGCCCTTCGGCTCACAAAGCTGTGCCAAACATGCCCCTACTCTAGAAATTACTAGGCTTACCCACAGCCCTCTATTTTATTCAGCTCCATGTACCTATCTAACAGTCTCTTGAAAGACCCTATCATATCTGCCTCCACCACCGTTTCCGGCAGCCCATTCCACCCACTCACCACTCTCTGAGTAAAAAACTTACCCCTGACATCTCCTCTATATCTACTCCCCAGCACCTTAAACCTATGTTCTCTTGTTGCCACCATTTCAGCCCTGGGGAAAAGTCTCTGACTATCTACCTGATCAATACCTCTCATCATCTCATATACCTCTATCAGGTCCCCCCTCATCCTCTGTCTCTCCAAGGAGAAAAGACCGAGTTCCCTCAGCCTGCTTTCATAAGGCATGCTCCGCATTCCAGGCAGCATCCTTGTAAATCTCCTCTGTACCCTCTCTATGGCTTCCACATCTTTCCTGTAGTGAGGCGACCAGAACTGAGCACAATACTCCAAGTGGGGTCTGACCAGGGACCTATATAGCTGCAACAATACCTCACGGCTCCTAAATTCAATTCCCCGATTGATGAAGGACAATACACCATATGCCTTCTTAACCACAGAGTCAACCTGCGCAGCCGCTTTGAGTGTCCTATGGACTCAGACCCCAAGATCCCTCTGATCCTCCACACTGCCAAGAGCCCTACCATTAATACTATATTCCGCCAACGTATTTGACCTACCAAAATGAACCACTTCACACTTATCTGGGTTGAACTGCATCTGCCATTTCTCAGCCCAACTCTGCATCCTATCTATGTCCCTCCGTAACCTCTGACAGCCCTCCAAACTATCCACAACACCCCCAACCTTCGTGTCATCCGCAAACTTACTAACCCACCCCTCCACTTCCTTATCCAGGTCGTTTATAAAAATCACAAAGAGTAAGGGTCCCAGTACAGACCCCTGAGGTACACCACTGGTCACCGACCTCCACTCAGAATATGACCCTTCAACAACCACTCTTTGCCTTCTGTGGGCCAGCCAGTTCTGGATCCACACTGCAATGTCCCCTTGGATCCCATGTCTCCTCACCTTCTCCATAAGCCTTGCATGGGGTACCTTATCAAACGCCTTGCTGAAATCCATATTCACTACATCTACTGCTCTCCCTTCATCAATGTGCTTAGTCACATATGGAATGAAGGTGGGTTAATGAAGTTCAGGTATGGATCACCAATTTTATGTGGCTAAATAGTGAAATGGATAATTAGGGTCTGAATGACCAACTGCTGTACCTACGAGATCCAAGCAGCTCAGCCATAAAGTAGTGAAAGAAATTAATTTGTCATTTATCTCATTTCTGTTTAAGTGATTTTGCTTTGCATAAACTAAATATGGCATTTTCCTATATTGCAAAGTTATTATACTTCAGAAGAGCTTCACTGGTTTTGAAGTCCTTTGGGATAAGAGATAATGATGGGAGATTAAGGTTGTACATAAATGAGTGACTTTAACAATCTCGGAACTATAAGCCGTTCAGGAAGAAATGGAGAGAAGGAGTGAGACACTGGGAACAAAGTATCATGCTTGGTCCCCACTAACTCAAAGTTGCCTTATGCACCAAGTATAGGAGGATGTAGGCAGCATGACTCCACCATTGGAATCTCAGAAGTTGTTTACTTATTTACTCAGCCTTGACGTAACATGCTCCAAAGATACCAGGATAGAAATTTCCCACCAGTGCTGTTAGACAAAAATGTAGAAGCCTGCTTGGTGATTGATGCTGGTGTAGGTGGAACAATGTCTTATTCTTTCCAGGTACCTTCCTGATTTCCAGTTCATGGCATGGTATGACAGATTGTTTTTATTTTAATGTTTTGTTTTACTGGCATTTGGGTACACAGATCTTGGTGAAGTCACATTGACAAATATTCAGACATATGGGCCATGGATGGGAGACTCCATAGGCATTGGTGCAAGAGTGAGAAGGAGGCCATTGCAGGTGATTCTGGAGCTATGACTGAACATATGAAAATAGAATTAATGGTAGATAATGGAGGAAAATTGTTGGAAGAGGATGGTGTGCACAATCATGTTAAAGTTGCGGAGGGGTTGAGAATGATGTACCTTCCAGATAATCTATAAACAAGAAATTGACATGGCTTGTATTCTCTACTGAAATGAGTCTGATGCTTCATATTTCAAGATTACACTCACTTTAATAGCCAGTGACAAAACTGTGCCCATATTACATGTTGTGTGTGGAATTTCATGCAGAGCCAACTTTGTCACTGCTGCATTGCTAAACTTAAAGCTTCCTTAGGCACATATTTAACTGTTGTTAGGATGTAATTGTGTTTGAAACGGGAGATCCCTGGTTTGGCAAAGTGACAGTACACCATACATATCACTTGATTTCATAGCCAGCACTTTGCTGCACTGACAGATCCTGTGTCAATTCCAGTTTATCAGAGCCGTAAGTGGAACCTGTGACAATGCCAGAAACCTGAAAACTGAGAACAAATCAACCTGCCCTTCTAATTACAATGCATGTTGATTTGAGAGCATAAACATTGTCATTTGATTTTTATCTTGAAGCAATTTTATTGCAGTTTTGAGTGCCGTACCACACTCCTGACACCACATGCCCTTCAATTAACTGCCTTTGGTACCAAACTCCTGATTGGTAACAATTTTAAGAAATTAACTATAAATTTCTGTTTGGAAATAAGTGAAGTTTAAAACACCTCGTGATCCCCCTTTCAATAAAGGAGAATATCAATGCATCAGAACATTCCCTTTTGAGCAAATCAATGAGAAACTATTAGCTGAAGTGCTTAAAAATCCAATTCAAACAAGCATCATTTAATAAATAAGAAACCTCAAAAAGCATTTCCTTGTGGCAGTGTGAAATATCAATTTGAAACATATCATCTTGACATATCAGTCAATATGATTGATGATAGAAGAAATATTCGACACTTTTCAAGGAGATTCTCAAGAAAAATTACTTTTCAGTGACATATTTCCTTGCCTGCAAGCATCACAAACATGAAGCAAGACTTCCATCAATATGAATTGTATATAAGAGATCAGGTATGAATTAAAATGAAGCAATCATTGCATATTATAAATAGCACAAAATTCATACAGGATACATTTTTTCACCCAGATGGCTCCCTTAGTTGCTCTTTAGATCCATGATATTTTCCACCTGGTGGAGTTTTAGATCGCGAAGAAGATTGTCTCAGGACATAGTGGGACACAGATTAGCTGGAAAATTGGATGGAACGGTGGCAGATAGAATTTAATCCAGAGAAGAGTGAGATAATGCGCTTCGGATGAAAATAGTAATGGATGAAAAACACGAT
Organism: Pristis pectinata; assembly: GCF_009764475.1. NCBI lineage: Eukaryota > Metazoa > Chordata > Chondrichthyes > Rhinopristiformes > Pristidae > Pristis > Pristis pectinata. The sequence goes on along the minus strand of NC_067414.1, from coordinate 50,270,932 downwards.
GATGCTGGAGGAACTCAGCAGGCCAGGCAGCATCCGTGGAGAAAAGCAGGTGGTCAACGTTTCGGGTCAGGACCCTTCTTCAGGACTGAAGATAGGAAAAGGGGAAGCCCAATATACAGGAGGGAAAAGCAGAGCAGTGATAGGTGGACAAAAGAGGGGAGGCGAGGTGGGCACAGGGTGGAGATAGGTAGATGCAGGTAAGAGCTAGTGATAGGCAGGTGTGGGGGAGGAGGGGAGAGCAGATCCACTGGGGGATGGGTCAAAGGTAAAGAGAGAGAAAAAAAGGTAGAAAAAAAGAGGCTAGGAAAGGGAAGAAGAGAAGAAGCATGGTGGGGGGGGGAGTTGTGGGGAAGGGGGGTGGGGATTACCTATTGGGGACAGGGTGGGGATAGGGTACCCCTTATCTTCACATTTCATCCCACCAGCCTATGGTACAGGTTTAAGGTGAGACAGGAGAAATTGAAAGAAGATCTGAGGGGCAAGTTTTTCACACAGAGGGTGGTGGTTATATAGAATGAGCTGCCACAGGTGGTGGTGGAGGCAGAAACAATTACAACGTTTAAAAGGCGCTTGGAAAGTACTTGGATAGGAAAGGTCTACAGGGATACCGGCCTAATGTGAGCAAGTCAAATTAGTGTAGATAGGCATCACAGTAGGCATGGACAGGACAAGGTGGGGCAAAAGGGTTACTGTGCTATATAATTCCATGATTCTATGAGCAGGACAAACTGGGCTATTGAGCTCTTAGCAACTTTTTATTATGTCACATATAGAATGCACAGTATAACAATACTGGGATCAATTTCCCGACAAGAATACTCAGCAAGGATACCATACAGATCATTAACTGCTCATCTTAATTTGTCAAGGAACTATCTGAAATTTAACACTCAGTTCATACATAGGAGTAAATGAAACATAAATTTGTCCCATAAGTCTACCTAACAGCAACTAGTTCAAGTATGTCATAATAATTCAGCATTAAATATATTCTAATTATAAAGTGACATGCATATGGTATCTGAGATTAATATAAATTGGTGGTATTAATGTTGGATTAGACTCCTTGGATAATGGAGAAGTTAACAGTATTAGAGAACCAGTCTTTTGAATGGATGCTTGCAGTTAGAAGTGTTTCCAGAAATTTATCCAGCCTTGTCCTAAAGAGCTGGCATGGATGAACTGGTTGCCTTAACTTCCTCTGAGAGTATAATACTAGCCTTCGGAGATGTCAGAGTGATGAACCTTCATTTGTTGAGATGCTATCTGTTCCTCCTGGATACTCTGCTGCAGCTTTAGCACTATTGCTGAATTTTGACTCATTGGCTTAGATGTCCTCGGTTGATCTGAGGGCAATTTGTACATCTGTGTGATACATTTATATCTGTCTATAGTTTAGTGTTTTCTTAACGTCTCTAAACTCTCCCTCTCTCTCTCTCTCTCAAACTAGGGGATCCCTGCTACATATACAACAGTCTGTGTTACAAAATAAGCACAGAGTTTCAATGTCGAAATACAATCCTATATTGCATACTCCTAGCATCCATGGGGAATTGGAGGGTGCCGGTTGCATGATATTTGCTCAAAAATAAAACATTACTGTACATCACACACTAGTAGTATTCCATACATAAACCTTTAAATAAATTGCCAAACTATATGTCATCTCCTTACCCTTTTAAGTGACAATGTTTTACACTATAATTCTATATTTTAAGGCTAAATGGTATTAATGTAAAATTCAGCAAAAATAAATCAAATGAACGACTGTACTCACTATCACTTGAGGTGCCAAATCTTCAAAGAGGATGTTGCTGTTAATCAGCCTACAATTGCACTGCTCTTATGTATAAATGTAAATTATCTAAAAATGTTCCTTTACAAATATTTTGCAGAATACTTGAAATAAAATTCACTGTTTGAGCTTATTTTCATAAAAACTAACTTTCAGCTGCTTGCACGAGTATTCTTAATGCATGTGTACCAGATAAACGAGAGTTTATGGTGTTTAAGTTCAATAGTAACTCATTAGTTCAATGGTTTAGTCTCAATGACAAGTGTTAGAAGAACTCAGTCCTGCCCTTCTAATGTCAAACACCTCCTGCAGCCATTCTAATATCTTCAATGATCATCAAGTCAATGAAGCATGGGCATTTAGACACACCAGGTCATTTGTTTGCCGCTTGGCTTCTAAGGCATATGCTAACACAGACATCTTGCATACAGGTTCAACTAATAATGGACATTTTTACGACTTCATCAAACCATCTTCAGGCATGCTGTTTTGACGGTTTGTTTTTTATCACTGGTAAACAATACTTTGGAAATGACTCCACTGATTAAATAGCACTACTCTTTTCCCAGTATTCAGAAATTATCCTGAGGACACATTGAAAACAATCCTTAAAGGATTTCTTCCATGACTTGCTTAGATCGCATTATCACTGGTAGTTGATTCTGCTGTTGGTGTTCGCATCAGTTACAGGAATTTTAGCTCATACTAATTGAAGCTGTGATTCAAACATGGGACTTTTGTTCAATGGGCAGTATTCTTGCTGGACTGCCTTAATAATTACATTGGTAGGAATTCTCAAAGGAACTTTTTGCTAACAAAATAAAAGCATAATATTTAGACACCTCTTTCATTTATGATATGTAAATTGGATCTGAAATAAAAGCTTCCCTTTGAAAAGAACATACATCTTTAACTTTGTCAAAGGTTAGTAACCTACACTTACAGTGTCAGAACCAGAAATATTAGTTCAAATTGTTATTGGTCTGCCTTTGAGCTGTTATTTCTAACCAGTTTTGCTTGTAACTGAAAAAAGTGTCACATGATTAAAAATAATCCTTCTTTGCTGTATGAGAAGACTGGCAAAGAAGGCTGTTGATACAAATTTTATTTTCAAATTGCCACATGCAAGTTTAATTTTAATGATTTGCACAAACTTATTTAATGGCTGTTATTTTCTGATCTTTGAATTTTGATCTTTGAATATTCTCGGCACTTGAGGCATGATGGAGGATATAGCTGGGATGACATTCTTAATGTACATCAGTAAATTTAGTATGGACTGAATTGTCTCAGTATCATACAAGCAGCAATTTATATTCAGAGGACAAAGTTGGATAGGTTTAAGGATCTCACTGCATGATTAACTTATATCTACTTGATCCAATGCAACTAGCACAACAAATTCAAGCTGCCTGCTCTTTATAGTTATTTCAGTATCCGGGTAGCATTAACCAAGGTGTAGATGGCCTTATTGCCTCAAAAGTAGGTCCACTTTTGTGGTATCTTGCACCAAATAAAGTTAGCCTATGTCACAAAAAAAAGCCCGTGCCTTTTAAAGGAGGAATGCAGGGGACGTGTGATGGTGAATGCAGTAACTGGTAGGTTGTGAAATATATTGTGGAAGTAATTATGATATGCCAGTGAGCTCATGGCACACTGTGGCTTAGAGCAAGCTCCATGGTTTTCTCTCATCCACTGGAAGCCATGGTGGAGAAATGGACTATGGACTATCTCCTCAAGACTTTAGAAGTCTCTCCTCATTTCTGGAAGCAGACGCCTGTCAGTGAATGGAATCAAACCTCAGGGCCTGGATGAAGTGCTGCATGAAGTTCAGTAACCTCACATGAGTGGTTATCGTGAGTGAACATATCTTCATATGCCATCTCCTGCCAACAGCACTATTGGTCTCAGGCAAGTATGACCACATCATCTTCCTCAATGGAGCGGGAAGTGCTTGTCAGCTTTGAAGCAGCTGTTATGAAGTGTTACGGACTCAGTGAAAGTCCCTTTAAGATAGAGAGTGTGTGTGTATGTGTGTGTGGGGCGTGCTTACGTCAATAGAAGATAAAGGACGTAATGACGTTGTTGAAGAAGTCAGGAGGAGAAGGAGAGAGAGAGAGAAGGGAGAGAGACACCAGCCTGCTTGTTTTCTCTATCGATGGATGAGAAACAATAACTGTGTTTGCCACTGAAATCCATGTATGGAAGTTGGAAGTAATCCGGTGGAGTTCACTTTGTTGCTGACCTGTAGAAGGAAACAGGTATTTGTGTGTGGACGACCACGGTTCGGATGCTTTTCGGGGTGAGGAAGTCACTACCGAGTAAACACTGGAGTGTCGTTTGGGTTCCATCGTGGAACATTTGGATTTCGTATGTACTCTCTCTATGTTTTTCTACACCTACATCTTATCTTCAGACAACGGTGGTTGTTGAAGAAGCCCTTGCTCATGTTTCACCTTATGGCTTGCGGAACTGAACTTTAAGAACCATTCAGGAACTGGGAGTTTTGGACTTTGCCACACCCACACACACACGAAGAGTTTAGTTTTGGGGTTAACGTTCCAGGTTTAACATTTTTGAATTCTAACATACTAACATTTTTACTTTTATTTTATGTATTATCATAAGTAGTGATTAATAAAATAGTTTTTAACACTAAATCATGCTCAGTGTGTTTCTTTTGTTGCTGGTTCGTGACAGAAGTCTATGACCTGTGGCAGGGCTGAGACCATTGAAACATCAGCCTTGCACTGGGGTTTACACAGTGCTTGGAGCTCAACATTTCCAGCATGGAGGAGGTGGGCAACTCTCTTAACACACTCAACCATCACACAGCATCTGATTGACAATTCACTTCCATTGCAGCTCTAGCAGGAGCTACCTGGCTGATCTGTTGTGTACTTGCAGCACTTATTGTTTTTATTTCAGATTTCTGGCATTCATCGTGCAGGAGAAAGCATACAGCAATCCTAGTAGTCTATTATAGGATAGATTGAGGAATGCAGTGACACTCTATAAAACCAACCACAGCTATACTTGCTAAGGAATTTAATAACCATCAATACTGAAAAGTATGGAGGATCATATCAACAGCAGAATGCTGAATTTACAATTTAAGTCACCACTCTTACCATTACTGGAGAATTTAGCCCAATGCAACAAAAGAAAAATCAATAAAATTACAGGCAGTTTTCTTTATAGGAAACAATTCAAGACAATTTATTAGCCTTTAATATAATAAAACTTGAACCACAGTAAATTACAGTTGCACTACACAGTAAAGTAGAAAGAAGACAAATCAAATGTGATCTTAGACCATTTTTAAACTTAGAAGACATAAAATATTACAGTTTAACAGCATTGAAAATAAGCTGTTCTTAAGTTATGAGTAGTGGCATAAAATTAATATTAAGTTGTGTAGTTTATTCAGGAATTGATTTCACAGCTCAAGTACTCATTAAGAATCAGGTGTTCTTCCTACAAGATAGCCATGATAGCCCAAAAAAGTATTTTTCAAATCAACAGAGAAGAAATTACATTTGCAGCATTTACTTGTGAAATTAATCAAAATTCAAATTAAGCAAATTAACCTTGGTTTAATGTTTTGACAGCTGTAAAATTTTTAACAAGTCTTTTTAAAATATGTAAATTAATGATTGTTTTAACTTTTCTGACAATGTGAATACTAAGTAGCTTCTTTTGTTTGATGATGAATTTGTATTCTATGTATCCTTTATAGTGTTTAATTGGTTCTTCACAAAATTTCTTGCAAGTGGAGATCTTTCCAAGACATTACAAAATAATAACATTTATAATTTCCAACATTTCCATTATCATTGTTTTAGACTTTGATACATTTCACATTAGTATGTAGGACTTTAATATTCTACTGTTCTTTATGGGTGTATTTCTCGACAGAGTTGTGTTCAGAGATGGAAGAAGATCAGGAGGAACAGCAGCAAGAAGAGCACACTGGAGGTGCAATGGATACTGTTCAGAGCCATGTGCAATTGACCCTTTTTTGGAAAGGCCCGCCATAAGTCTGCATACTTTTAATATGCTTAGTGATTATAGGCGGTCCCGTGCCTCTACTATTCCCTGACCCCCAGCCCTCGGAGTACCATAGTATCAACTGAGGGGGACAGTGATCCTACTTGGATATTTCACATCATGTGTGTCTGCTGCACTCAGATAAAGAACTTGTACATTTGCACCACCCAAGCTCATCTGAACACTGACAACTTGAATAAATAGTCTGCTAGTGACTATTAAGCTACACTTTTCAGGAAGGTAACAGAACTGAAGGAGCAGAAGGAGAAAAACAGCAATGCAGGTGGGAAAAAATCAACACAAATAAAAGCAGGAATGGGTAAAGAGAAAGTGAATTAAATATGCAGAAAGGTATAGATGAGAGAATCTGGAACGAAGATAGAGTAAAATAAACAATTAAAATGGAGAGGGATAGGTGGATAATGTGAGGAATATTTTCTACCCACAAGCATTTGAGAACCATTGATTTGGACAAATGTTTTCAAATTTACTGAACACTGTTAGCCTGAATGAACCTTCTGCAAACCAATGTTCCTTGGCCTTCAATCTAATAGTCCAGTGGACAATCGCAACAATATGTAAGACAGGCATTTTGAGTGTATTTTGTTTTAGGGTTGTATGAAAGTAAACTCAGATATCATCGTTCATTCTAAGTGTTACGGACTCAGTGAAAGTCCCTTTAAGATAGAGAGTGTGTGTGTATGTGTGTGGGGCGTGCTTACGTCAATAGAAGATAAAGGACGTAATGACGTTGTTGAAGAAGTCAGAAGTAGAAGAAGAAGGAGAGAGAGAGAGAAGGGAGAGAGACACCAGCCTGCTTGTTTTCTCTATCGATGGATGAGAAACAATAACTGTGTTTGCCATAGAAATCCATGTATGGAAGTTGGAAGTAATCCGGTGGAGTTCACTTTGTTGCTGACCTGTAGAAGGAAACAGGTATTTGTATGTGGACAACCACGGTTCGGATGCTTTCGGGGTGAGGAAGTCACTACCGAGTAAACACTGAAGTGTCGTTTGGGTTCCATCGTGGAACATTTGGATTTCGTATGTACTCTCTCTATGTTTTTCTACATCTACATCTTATCTTCAGACAACGGTGGTTGTTGAAGAAGCCCTTGCTCATGTTTCACCTTATGGCTTGCGGAACTGAACTTTAAGAACCATTCAGGAACTGGGAGTTTTGGACTTTGTCACACACACACACGAAGAGTTTAGTTTTTGGGGTTAACGTTCGAGGTTTAACATTTTCGAATTCTAACATACTAACATTTTTTTTTACTTTTATTTTACGTATTATCATAAGTAGTGATTAATAAAATAGTTTTTAACACTAAATCATGCTCAGTGTGTTTCTTTTGTTGCTGGTTTGTGACATAAGATGTTTACTTACTATTATCAGTCTGTGTCCCTGGCCTGGTCTGTTCTTACTATAACAGCTCCCACCAGCTCTTCATATGAAAGCAGAAAATACTGGAAATACTCAGCAGGTCAAACAGCTTCAATGGAGACAGAGACAAAGTTAACATTTCATCAGAGCTAGGAAAAGTTGGAAATAAAACTTATTTTAATCAACGGAGAAGGGTCGAGAGAATAACGGGGATACTGTGGCTACAGCTGATATAATGAGAGTACAGAAATACTCAACAGTTTAGCCAGCATTTCTGGAGAGAGCAAACCAGCATTTCTCGTTTCTTTTTTCCCTTTCCTTGGAGCAGACTCAATGGGCCAAATGGCCTGCTTCTGCTCCCTTGTCTTGTGATCTTGTGATCTTGTAATGCTACAGGTTGATTGGAAAACTGCAAGAGGTGGAAGATGGAGAATTAAAGGAACAGGCAGCTGGACTGAACAGAGGTGTTTGTCAAAGCACTTGCCCAATCTGCATTTGATTTCTCCTGTGCAGAGGAGACTACATAATTGCACTCAGTGAAGTCGACCAAAGTGGAGGAATTACAGGTGAATCACTGCTTCAAACAAAAAGGATTGTTTGGGTAACTGGTTGGTGGGAAGAATAGAGTAAGAGGGCATCTCCTGCAATTGCATGGGAAATTTGTAGAGTGTGAATTAGTGGAGATGGAAGCTTGAATCTTGGAATAAAAGAGGGAATAGTCCCTTTGTAACCCTGAAAGGGGGAAGGAGACGAGAAGATGTGTCTGGTAGTGGCATCACATTGAAGGTGGAGTCAAGTTCAGGTCTGATGTGTCGAGTGTGGTAGCTGCTGGATTGGAAGCTGACGTCAAGGAACCCCTCTCCTTCTGGGTGGGATAAGATAGGTTGAGAGCAAAAGAGTGGGAACCAGTCGTAGAACCCTGTAAACTGTGGTGCAGGGGAGATCATGGTAAAGGAGAAAGGAAAACATCTTAAAGCTCTGGTGTGGAAGATGTATAACCTAAAGTATATTTCTGCCATTTCCTGTTTTCTACTTTACACCCGTTAGTTCTTCCTCTCACATCACACTCATTTCTAGCTCTCTGATGCAATTCATGTGACTTTTTCACAAGAAAATCATAACTAGATATACTTCTGCTTTGTGTAGATAATTCATTAGAATGGATTGCAATGATTCAAGAAAGTAGCTCACCCCTACCCTATCAAGGGCAGTTAGATTCAGGCAATAAGCTTTGCTCATGACTTTCAGATCCTGAAAAGTGGATTTTAAAAAGTACTTGTAAAACAAAACATTTGTTATTTGTTGAGACTGCGATAGAAAATCTTCTCTCTGGTGAGTTGCCGATCTTGTCATTGGTCCCGTAAAACTCTGATAATCTGGCATGCTCAGCATTTTTATAGCGTCTCGACATACTTTTAATTTTTTTGAAAATATGTTACGTAGTGTCATATTATATTTCCCAGTGAACCCAGTAGGTTTAAAGGGTGCCTGGGAACTGGAGCCCCCATGAGTTTAAAGAGTACGCGGAAACCAGGGCCCCAGTGAGTTTCAGCAGATTGCAAGGACCAGAGCCTTTGTGAGTTTAAAGGGAGCACAGGAAATGTAGCAGCAATTGAGCTGAGGTGGGAGCAGAGCTGGATGATGTTATGGAGATAGAGTGTTGGCATGGATATCTCATCTGATGCTTAACAGGGGAAGGACTACAGTTTAGGGTTCTTCTGCCACTGGAGAGGGAGGGGCGGGAACAGGCGAGAAAGCCCCTAAATATTGTAAATATGGGACCAGGTAGCTTCCAGGGAGCCACACGTGTGGCATCAGTGCTGTTTTCTATATAAAAAGGTAACACTAATGGATGATCTGTACAAGAATGTTAAGGTTTGCACTGTTTTGTAATTGTATATAGTTTGTCTTTTATTATGAATAAAGTTTATTTTGTTTAAAAAAAATGTAGCCTGTGAGTCAGAGGCCAAACCAGTGTATATCCAGGTAGCACATTATCAGAGTATTATCTGGGAAAGTCGAAAGAGAATTAGAGGACAAGTTTTGGGTGAAGGAACCTCATGAATTACTCAAACCTTATTTTCAAATGGATGAAGTAAGCATGAAAAGAGTAAGTTACGCTGTTGCTGTTCATATTTATTTATATAAAGTAATATTTCCAAGAACAAAAATCATGTAACTGATTTTAAAGTTAAACTTAAAAATTAGCAATGGTGGAATATTTCTTCTTGCTTTCACTTTGCAATTATGTTCAAATTATTTGGAATTAAGTTGGTTGACGAAAGGTTACAGATTTATGGTTCACTTTAGAAAGATAGGATTGTCATTTTACAGATGCTCTGGATGGTTTAAAGTGGTTGAAACTGCAGCTTGAAAAAAATTTACTATAAGCCAAAAGGGGGCCTTTTATTTATTCTGTCAATCATAAAGTCAATCCAAGCTCAAAAGAGCAAGACTTCCTCATCTCAATCATCATTGCTACATATTTATTCTTTGGCAAGCTGTAGCCTCTATTTCGGCAGTCATAGCTTAATTGAAGTATTTTTTTCTCACTCTGCAGCATAATTTCTGGAAGTGATGAGGATCGTCTCTTCTGTTGTTCAGCTGTTGCTAAGGTGTGAGGAGAATAAGTCATTCCGACAGTGCAATATTTGAAAAGGAATTTCTTGCATTTTGATTCCTTGTATCCATATGTCCTTGGTGAATTCCAACAAGTAGCTTTGTACACTCTGTTGTTTTTGCAATCGTGTTTCTAAACTCTTCAGTGCTATTCCATGAATCCAAAGTTTAAGCCAACTGTGGGTCAATAAATATAAAGCTAGTGTCTCAAAGACTGCACACTGTTGAAGAATTTTATATTTCTTACAGATCTCACATGGTTTTTCACAATTAATAACACAATATTAATAAATGATATGGGGGTGCAGGGGTGAAGTGGTGGGGTAAAAAATGTGCCTAACTTTAGTGAAAAAAAATCTGCCCACAGACTATGAAGTGTGTTTTTATTTTGCATTAATTTTACTTTATCCACTACATTTACATTTGTAGATATCTAGTACATCAGTTTAATTAAAACGTTCTGTAAACGATTATTAATTTTGAGTTTCAGTACAACCAAAGCAAAATGTTCCTTCTGAATGGCCTGTCTTTCATTCTTTATTCTACCATCCAAAATAAATGCAGTATTTTATACTCAAAATATATTCTAAACATCAGTTTAGTTTCAAATAATTTGATACGGTAGATTCAAGAAGTATTATAGCTTGAATCTCTATAGTCTGTGATCAATCACATTTTAAAAAGTTCTCATATTACAAAAAGAAGCACTATCTTTGACTCTTGGGAATAAAATAATGAGCACCTGGTTATGGCTGAACAGTGTTACGGACTCAGTGAAAGTCCCTTTAAGATAGAGAGTGTGTGTGTATGTGTGTGTGGGGCGTGCTTACGTCAGTAGAAGATAAAGGACGTAATGACGTTGTTGAAGAAGTCAGAAGAAGAAGGAGAGAGAAGAGAGAGAGAAGGGAGAGAGACACCAGCCTGCTTGTTTTCTCTATCGATGGATGAGAAACTATAACTGTGTCTGCCACTGAAATCCATGTATGGAAGTTGGAAGTAATCCGGTGGAGTTCACTTTGTTGCTGACCTGTAGAAGGAAACAGGTATTTGTGTGTGGACGACCACAATTCGGATGCTTTTCGGGGTGAGGAAGTCACTACCGAGTAAACACTGTAGTGTCACTTGGGTTCCATCGTGGAACATTTGGATTTCGTATTTACTCTCTCTATGTTTCTCTACGTCTACGTCTTATCTTCAGACAACGGTGGTTGTTGAAGAAGCCCTTGCTCATGTTTCACCTTATGGCTTGCGGAACTGAACTTTAAGAACCATTCCTGAACTTGGAGTTTGGGACTTTGCCACACCCACACACACACGAAGAGTTTAGTTTTTGGGGTTAACGTTCAAGGTTTAACATTTTTGAATTCTAACATACTAACATTTTTACTTTTATTTTACGTATTATCATAAGTAGTGATTAACAAAATAGTTTTTAACACTGAATCATGCTCAGTGTGGTTCTTTTGTTGCTGGTTCGTGACAACAGCAAAACTTCAGTTTAAAAAATGATTCAACAAGTTATTTTGTATTAACCAGCAAAAGTGACATTAATCCTTTTACATCAAACAATATCCTAAATTTGTCTTTTACCAGCCTGAACATGCCACTTCATAATTAAGTTTTATTCTCCTAATTAAGTCAACAGTAATCTTCCCAATTATATAACCAACAGATGATCTTGAAGGCTCCTACTTCTAAGAGTCTTTGTGTTATTTTTTTCCCATAACTGAGACCTTGATGGTTGTTGACTGGTTTTGCTGCAGTAACTTCAGGCAATTTACAAAGCTATTGTAAAATTATTATTCAGAAACACTATAATCCAGGGAAATGTAAACAACTTTTAAGTATCAATTTCAAAAGGAAAACTTTTCATCCAGAGTTTGATAATTATTTTTATCAGTGACATGATTTATTAATATTTCATTTCTTGTGTGTGCAGCTTCCTTGTGGGCATATTAATAAAGGATAAATGTAAGAACCTTTTGCTAGCAAAGTTAATGAACATGAGTCTTGAAACTATATCTTTGTTGGCTGGCCTCATTAGCTGTGATTTACTGTATTAACAATTATTTATAGGTTGAACCTAAATGACAAAATAATATTTCCTTTAATGCTTGCTCTAATTCATTGGCTTTGATTATTCCTGAGAGAAAATAACTGCTTCCTAATAAATAAATAGCCTCTAAATTACATCTTGGAATACTAGCACACAAATGTCAAGCATTTACACAACATTTCTTTTGGTTATTTTAATCGAGGTGTTAATCCATTTGAAAGAAACTATTTATTATTCCATTTAGATCACAGAATGCCACACAGTTGTCTGATCATGTTTGGAATTCTTGTACTAACATAATGAACAATAATTTCTAGGCTAATTTCTTTTACATGACAAAGAGTTCCAACCACCTGTTTCACACATTTGATGCTTTTTTCCCTTCATATTAAATGGCAAAAATAAAAGCATCCAATAAATTAATATATTACTAATAGTAACACGTGGTTTTACATATTACCTTCTGATAATGAACAATGTTGCCTGAGATCGCTTGTTTTTGTTTTCTACAGGGTATCTTTGTCTTGGGTTTACCATACGCTGTTCTGCACAGTGGATATGTCGGGTTGCTTCTCATCACGTTGGCTGCCGTTATTTGCTGCTATACTGGCAAAATTCTCATTGCCTGCCTGTATGAAGAAAATGAAGAGGGACAGCATGTCAGAGTGAGGACATCATATGAAGACATTGCCAACGCCTGCTGCAAGCAACTATTCCCTAAACTAGGAGGCAAAATTGTTAATTTTGCTCAGGTGGCTGAACTAATTATGACTTGCATTTTGTATTTGGTAGTAAGTGGGAACCTCATGGTCCACAGTTTCCCACAAATCCCAGTATCGGAGGAAACCTGGTTTGTGATTGCCGTTGTGATGTTGGTTCCATGTATTTTTATACAAAATCTTCAAATTGTATCAAAGCTGAGTCTTCTTTGTTCTGCTGTTCATCTTGTTGTTCTGTGCATTGTAATTACTTACTGTATGACACAAATGGGAAAATGGTCCTGGAGAAAGGTAAAATTTTCAGTGGATTTTGAAAAGTTTTTGGTTTCTGTGGGGGTGATTATTTTCAGCTACACATCACAGATTTTCCTGCCTACTCTGGAAGGCAGCATGAAAAACAGGGGTAGCTTTGCGTGCATGTTAAACTGGACTCATTTGTCTGCATGTATCTTTAAAACAGTATTTGTCCTTGTCTCATTTGTAACCTGGGGTAATGAAATGAAGGAAGTAATCACAGATAATCTGCCATTCAACCTGCGTATGTTGGTGAATGTGTGCTTGGTGGCCAAGGCCCTCCTTTCCTATCCACTGCCCTTTTATGCAGCTGCTGAAGTTGTACAGAGCAGTATTTTCAATCCAAGCTCAATGGATGGAAAGACTCAAGTCTGGCCACTGGTTTTACGAGGCTGTTTATTGATGTTAACCCTTCTAATGGCTATGTTAATGCCACATTTCGCCTTCCTCATGGGGCTAACTGGCAGTGTTACAGGGGCTGTTATGACTTTTCTCCTTCCTGCACTTTTTCACTTGAGGCTCCTCTGGGATAAACTGGGCAATCTAGAAAGATTCCTGGACATTTCCATCTTTCTTCTTGGATCACTATGCGGCTTTTCTGGGATCTTCTGTTCAGTGAAGGGGTTAGTTGGTGCTTTCAAAGGCAGCTAAATCCAAGGAAGCAGTTGGTTAGTGTTGCTTGTCCCACTCCCATCTGAATCATCTCCTTATCGTATACATTTATACATGTGGGTCAAATTTAGCTTCCCGGTGAGATGTGCAAGCTTTGTGTGTGAGAGCTAGCATGGGCTGGTAAAGTATATTTTAATGGCTGCAGTTCATGCCAGATCAGCTATCTGCCATAAACAAGCAGCCAATGATAGCTTGCCAGCTTTGGACCCAGTGAGATTGAACTATAGTCTGCTGAGCCAATAGTCAGCTAAGTTGCAGGGAGGGATATGGAAAGTTCAGGAGATTTTTTTATGGGCTTGGAAGAAGGGTAGCCAAAGGTGGAAAGTGTCTAGGTTTCTTTGCGTGACACAGAAGAGCACATCCTGGCCCCATAGCTGGTGTGCCTCTTAATGGCGACTAGTTTTTAATGAGCATCGTATTCATGTCATTTATTGCATTGTGCAAGGACTCCAAATTTCATGGAGCTTTGATTGCACCAGAGGCCTCAACCACCCAAGAAAGCGATGCCATTAAGGTCTTGTGGGATCAGCTTGCACCAGTTAGAAGCAATTAAATTGTCCCACTGCAGTTAAACTGTAACAGATAAAATATACTGCATTTTCTTTCATTCATCAACCTCAACCTTCTTAAAAGGTTATTCAAGCCACCCAACACCACTCAAGAGCGTATGCTTTTCACAATTATTTCTACCTAAAACTGCATCATCTTCCCCCCTCCTACTTTCCGCAAAGCCTATCTGCAACCTTTGTGCAGGAAAAGTTTATACATACGATATATTAAGAATAAAGTATTAGTAAACTGTAAATAATACTCAGCATTCAACGGGTTTGTGACTAGTCTGTTGTTGAATAATAAATTCTCATTGTCGTCTGTGTGAAATGTCCAAAGAATTGAAGCGTTTCTTTTATTTAACCATAATGAATACAGAAAATTTTGTCTTTGTTCCCTTACAGTAGTTAAGATGAGGAAAGTATAAGAAGCTAACTCTCATTATTCTATCATTTTCTATCAGCCAACATTATACTGAAGTTGTTTTTTATAACTGCTTATGACTGCTGATACTTGCAAGGCACGATTTGATCCCTATTTGTAATTTCTTAATAAATGCACCTGCACCACAAATAATTGGAAGCAGAAGCTTATATTGATAATATAAACTCTATTCAATTTGCTTTACAGTTGGCTCCCAAATAGTTTATACCATCATCCCTGGAACTGTTCGACTCTTCCCTGCTGTTAAGCACCTGTCACTAGCTCAGCTCTCACCTTGCAGCCTTGTTAGGACCACAGCAAGGAGGTAACACACAGCAAACTTTTTTCAAGAGTGCTTGCTCAGCATATCACCATGTTGCTGTGTGAAAACCTTCTACCTTCATGATTTTCAGGATTAGAACCCAAAGCAATATCAATGGTATTTTGGGCTAGAATGCCATGGATATTAAACGTACGCATTTACATTTGCACAATTCTTCTTTAATTGTTCACTTGCAAAATGTGTGAAACATTCTGACTCGATGGGTTATATTTTCATTTCTTCAGAGCTATTCTGACAGAGAAATTAATTTGCCCTTTATAAAATTCAATGTCTATCCATCCTTAACAAATGAAAATTAGGTTAGTTTTAAAACAGGCAAGCGAACTGTTCTGCCATAACTATGAAAATGTACATATATATTTATAATACACACAATTATATACATAAACCCAAAGTTCCAACCCAGATGCTTGTGAGAAGGAATTTATATAAACCCACTTAACTATTTTACTATGATGTACCAAACACATACAGTGTGTAGAATATATGTATAGTCATATTTTATGTTTTTTTTGTTGCAAGATTAAACCATCTGTTGTTTTGTTGTGTTCAAAATATTTTGAATGAATAACTATCTAACAATGCTAGCAAAAAGAATATAAATATATTTTGGGGAAAAGTATCAAAATTAACAATGTGCAGACTCGGTGCATTATTGATTCAAATGTTTGGACGCTCATATATCTCTATGCTATCAAGATTAATCTGAATTAATCCTAGAAAACAAGGGTAAAGGGTGAAGATACCAATAAGAAGGGAATGGAGAAAAAGTAAAAGGAAGTGAGGAGACATCAAACAGACTTGGAGCTTTGGGAAAGGAAAACAAAGCAATGACATGGGCTGAGAGAATGTGAGAAGTGAAAGAAAGCAAAGAGGTGGAGTATGAAGGAGTGAGATGGGAATGAGGAGGAGAGGAGTTAGGAGGTGGTAAAGAGAGAGGGAAAAAGACGAAAAGAGTGAAGTAGGAAAGAGGGTATAGAGTGGGAAGGGAGAAGAAGAAGAAGTGGGCTCAGGGGAGCTGGAAGTGGAGGTGAGGGGAAATAATGGGAAGAAAGGAAGGCAATGGGGAATGAAAGAAAGGAAGTAATAGAGAGAAGGTGGAGTAAAGGGGGAGTAGCAGTGACTATAAAGGAGAAGAGGTAATAGGATAAAGGAGGGGGAAATGGGAGGAAGGAGAAAGCTACAGATAGGGTAGAGTTCAGTGACAGAGGTATGGTGAAGTCAGCAAAAATGGAATGCTATTGCTAAGGTTAGCTTCTGTAAAAATTTCGAAGAATAGGGGAAAGAGATGAGGCTAGAATTGCACCTGTTAAAGACTGAGGGAAGAAAAAAATGCCAATCTCTCTGTGGGTAACAATATGAATTGCAGTGGCAGGGAAGAAATTCCGAATGGGAGATGTCACCTGCAGTGGACAAATAGGAACTTGAATGATTGAGAGGTTTGAATGCAAATCAGCCATCACGCATTCAGGTGAGGAGGTTTTAGATTCCTTCTTTTCACAGTTTAGGTCAGAGAGGTAGTGTGGATAAATGGTAGAGGGTCCTCTTGTTATAGGTTTCAATCCAATGCCAAAAATTTTATTGTCCATTCAAGATTTCAGCATTGCCTCCTTTGGCTCTGCCTTCCAACCATGCTCCATCAGGAACTTCTGTGCATCCTGAATGTGAGACAAGTTCTAACGAAATGTGGGGCAACAGCCAGGGCTTGGAGCTGGGGGGAAGAGGGTTGGGTGCAATAAATAGAAGTCTTTCCTACTTCACTCTTTCCTTCCTTTTCCCTCTGTCTCTTTACAATCTCCTTACTCCCCTTCTTCACATGGCAGCATGGTGGGATTGCAGCTACTCCTCTGGGTGCTCCAATTTCCTCCCAGATCCCAAAGATTTGCTGGTTAATGTTTTTTTTAATTGTATGGAAATTGTAGGTTAATTGGCCACTATAAATTGCCCCTTGGTGTAGTTTAAGTGGCCAAAGAATCAACATGGGAAGGTGCAGGTCTGTAGGAGCTTGAGACGAGCAATAATGGGACTGATGGAATTACTCTGCTGGAAGCTGGCATTGACCAGATGGACTGAATGGCCTCCTTTATCATTATAAATATGCTAACCATGTCAAATTGGGGATGTGGGACTGTAACCTCCTTCCAACCTTACCTCATGGCAAAAACATCTCATTATATTAATCTTGTGGATCTCTCTTTTTTCCAAGGAGAGGGCACTTTTCCACTTTTCATTGATTCCAAAAAAGCTTTCTTTTGTCCTTCCACCCCAATGTCATCTCCGTCTCAAGTTAACTTGCTAGCTGTAAAGGACCTTGGTGCATCCTAAAGACTTAATATCTGATAGATGCTCAGCAGTGTCATTAGCATCTACAAAGTGTTTATTGGGAACTACTCAGTTTGAACTCCATCAAAGCCAATCTCAAACACCCTTTCAGTTGAGCGAGCTTGCTTTATCATAATTTCTCTATGATCAACCTTCGAAAATGGAAGGACAAAAAAACATATCGAAATTGGAGAACAATCTAACTGCTGTAAAGAAAATAATCTAAACATGTACCATAATTAGAATTTGCTAGCATGTAGCCTTTTTTTATGAAATGACCATTCAGTATGTGATTTGACCTTTACAATCCAGCAACTGAATACTTTGTATTGAATTGGCAAGAAATTGATTTTTTTTTCTGCAAGCAAGTTTTTTATTTTCAGCCATTTGTGTCATTGCTAAGTGCAGTCCAAGGTGTCACAGCACTAAGAATTCATTTAATTTAGCTTTTGAAAAGTGGGTCTTTGTACCAACGTGTTATTATTTCAACCGATTCTGTTTCTAAAGAGCTGTCATACCGTAATTATACCTTTGTTACAAACAAAGAGATGAATAGTTTTTCCACAATACTCCAAATTGTGCTCTTAAAAAAATAAACAAATTACTTCAAAATAGTACAAATACATTTCTGAAATTGTTCTCTTAATGCCAGCATGGTTCTACTCTTAACACATGACCGTGTGGCAGTGTTTCTTGCTACCACACTGAGATGAAGATCTGATTAACTTTGCTTCCAAGTTTCATCCCTCCCTTATTTTTACAGTTCAGCTCTTACTTTTCCTTTCTCACTTTCTCTACCTCAATCTCAAGGGATATATCGTCCACCAATGTCTATGAAAAGCTCACAAATTTCCTCAGGTATGATTATTCCTCCACCCACTTCCCAGAATCATTGTATTCTATTTTCCCAATCTCTGCCCCTGTTGCATTCATCCCAACAATGCCACATTCTACAACACTTCTGAAATGTTTTCCTTTTTTTCAACATAAGCCCTATAATTGACAGTTCTGTCAACCACATTGATTCCCTTTCCCATATTTCCATGCTCAACTCTTAGCCTCTCCCTACAACCCCAGTAGTGTTCACCTGTCAACAGTTTCCACAGTCAATGGAACATCCTCTGCCATTTCAACTGTTTCCAATTCAATGTCTCCACCGAACACAACTTTTCCTCATCCATCATTTCCTCATCCACCGTTATTATGGGACCATTCTTTCTTTGGCACCCATATCCACCACTGACACTTGCTCACCTTCCTGTGCAAGCACAGATCATCACATGCCCATTCCTATACTTCTAACTATCCATGCCTCTAAAGGCTTTTTTACATGAAACAATGATATACCAACCTAATATAATTTGCTGCTCATGATGCAAACTTATCTATGTTTATCAAAAGTAGATTAAGTGATCCAACACCACTATTAGGTCAGCAACTGTGGTTCTGGCACTTAATCTCCATCCAATTCCCAAAGTGGCATTACTCTCCTTGGACTCCTAAAATGGACAAAAAGAGCTGAAAGCACCTCATATTTCTACCAGGCACTTTAAAACCTTCCAGCCTTATCATTCAGATTAACAATTTCATATTCATTTTTATTTCAGATCTTAATAACTGGTCATATTCTTTCTTATCAGCATGGACAGGAATGGAGAATGGTTGCTTCAGGGGCATTGGGAGAGTTGGCTCGTACTTGGAATAGCTATCCCCATTGCCCTATTGGTATACAGCTGGCAGGGTGGTTTCTGACTCTAAGCACCTTTATCAGTAACATTCCTGACTACCAAAAGTCTGTCAGATTTTCCATGCATTCCTCCCTCTGGGCTATTTCCTGTAATGATTTACAATTCCTCTCAATAAATAACTTTCTTCATTAACACTCCATCCAATCACAAACCTTCCCTTTTGTTCTTTCCCTCCCCAACCCACCTCTCCTCTTCAATGTCTCCGTTTATTTTTTAATATCTTCTCACAGTGATAAAACTACAAGAACAAGATTGAGGCTGAGTACTTCGCGCAATAGTGCCATGTAAAACATAAAGGCATTTGCACATTCATCATTGCAGCTGCATTCATTTTTATTTATATTAATTTTCACTGCAATTATTCCACATCAAGTTTTAATAAAGTTAGCAGGAAGGAGAGGTTCATTTGATCTCCAATGATTAACATTTTACTTTGAAAATAGTCTGGTGGGAAATTTGCCCTTGAATTGTAGAAAATTGCATCCCAAGACTCTAAAAAGCAATAAAGGAAACATGGCCAAACTAATTTAAGTGCTTCCATATGTATCATATGAAATCTCCTGACAACTAAAGAAAATATCTTTGTTTTAATCTAATATCATGGTTATTTATTCTGTTTGGGGCTAAAACCAGTTAATACAAGTTCGATGAGTGTGCTTTTGTAATAAAAAGGTCAGACACAAAGATATAGCCACATAAAATTAAAAACTTCATGTGACTAAACTGACATTCTTCTAAAGAAAATCTTCATTGCAAGTATAATAATTTCTGTGCTTTTGATGTTGAACATGGAATCCTCAAACTAGATGGTATAGTTTTAGCAATAGGTCATGCTTAATAAATCAACTGTAATTCCATAATAAGCTAACACAATTAGGTAAGATTTCCTCAAATCTTTTCAGAAGCCTTCAACTTCCACTTTGTTCAAGAGGTCAAGGGGTATAAGCATGAAAACGGGCTTCACGCTAGAAAAAGCCTGTTGAGAGAATGATGAGAGAACCTATTCAACAATGTTGTTGTTCATATTTAGGAACAGGAGGACTCTGTTCTCCATTTAATGAGATCTAAGCTTGTCTTGGACAAGCTCAATATACTCAGCTTTACACAGAATCCCTTAATACCTTTGTTTATCACAAATCTATCAACTTCAAATTTAAAATTAACAATTGACCAAGAATGAGTTACTGCTTGCAGAAGAGAATTTCAAATTATTGCTACTCTCTGCAAATCAAAATTCATTCCTGAAAGGCTTAGCTCTAATGTTTAGATGATGCCCTCTATTCCTTTACTCGTCAACCAGAATAAGTTGTTACTATTCAGTATATTGATTCCCCTGAAGATCTTGAAAACTGTCAAATCTTCTTAATCTTTTAAATTCAGAGAAGGTAACCATAGTTAATAAAATCTACACTCATAACTTAATTCCTTCTTATGGTATCATTAAATCTGGTAAACCAGTGGCCAGAAAGCCAGTTAAAGGGAAAGACATTTCATTCGAAGAGAGTTGGACCAAGTCGATGGCTACAGACAGAAACCCCAAAACATAGTTTGACTATAGATAAGTATGTCTTGCTCATGTCACCAGAAGTTGCAGCCCCTTATTGTGAGGGAATAAATAGAAAAAGGTCTGATATAATTGCTGAGCATTCAATGGGAGGATCCAGTCAAAGAGAAACTGTTACGACAAAGGCTAAAACTAGCGATAAGATATATTTTGAAGGCACTTGATCATAATTTGAAGTAGGATGCAGATTAAAGCTGCTTTAATGCTACTCCCAGTGAGGTGTTGCACTGCCAGTTACTGAAACACGTGCTGTTAACTTCTGGGATTTAACCTAAATCAGGCAAACTTGTGAAGGAAAAAACTGTTAAAACTACCATGATAGTTTTGGTTTGAAAGGTAGAGGATAAGTTGACTGCAGTTCAGCCTTATCTCCATATGACTGGGTTCTTCTTATTCATTCATGGGATTCAGGGCTTGCTGGCATGACCACATTTATTGCCCATAACTAAGTGTTCTTGAATTTTTGACAATGAACCATCTTTTTGAACCACTGCAGTTCTTACAGAGAAAATACATCCACAGAGTCGATAGATTAAGAGTTCCATGATAATGACATAGTGATGTTGAAGGATCAGTTGTAGGCTGCAATGAACTTACCACTGGCTGCAACCTGTAACATCCTCCCCACAGTTCTGCTCATCTCTAAATCTGCACCTGCTTATTAAAATGTGTGGAGCTGTCATACTGCTCTGCTGTTAAATATGGAAAAATCATACTGAGCTGAGGAACTGAGTATGCTTAATTTTACACCAGTTATAGTTGGTGAAACCCCATTCATTTAAGTGTTACTGTTTAAAAAAGGAAAATGAATATCAGGTTTGTTTATTTTTCTTAATTTCGCTTTATCTGTATGTTTTACCGATTTGAACTCTTTTTAAATATCTATGGTTATTGGGTAAAAAAACCTTTGGTCCAACAAAAGGCATCAGGGTCTCCAAATGTGCCAACCTAAGCCTTGTCACCACTTATCCTCACCCTGCTTTGTGCGTCCACTGTGGCAGCCACACCTCCAGATTGATTGATCCCATGGAGCCACACAAGCTTGAGTGCAACTACATGAAAAGCACAGGGGTGTCCATGAGCAGTGAGCCAAATTGACCACAACCCATGTCAGGATGGCATGTGAATTGGTGGGGAACTTTCAAGTGAAGGCATTCCTATGTGTCCATTGACTTTATCCCTTCTAGATATGGGTTTGGGGATTTACTGGGGCATAGTATTTCACATTGCTGGATGTGTAATCCAGAGTCTTGGATGAATGGTCTAGAAACACAAGTTCAAATCCAACCAATATAGCAGAGCAGTTTAACTCAATCAAATACATTTGAAAAAAAATCTATTAGTCATGACCCATCCAGTTCTTTAAGGGAAGAAAATCTGCTGTCCTTTCTCAGTCTAGCCAATATGTGATTTCAATCCATAACTGCCCTCTGAAGCAGACTTTTTCATCAATCAATGAAAAATTAAAAAGAGATAAAAACACAGACTACAGTGGTACAGATTTGTCTTGCATGGAGTTGAGCATTTTGAGTTTTTATTCAGCTGCCCTCATCCAGCCAAGTGCAAAATGTTTCATCATGAACCTGATTTGTGCTTTGTAGATGGTGGTAGGATTTGGGAAACCAGGAGTGGAGACACTCAATCCAAATTATTCAAAAGTGAACTTTAAATTTGTATGTGCCCATGTGAACATTTTGGCTGCATTCTAAACCAACAAATATTCTTCCTATCCATCTTTTCCAGTCTTTTATTTCCCCTCTCATTTTTGTCTCCCTTTACCCTTAACCAGCCAACCTTTCAGCAGTCCCCATGCAGTTATTTTGCCTCTCTTTGCTCCATCCCTATACAAACTATCATTTCTCTTAAGTCTTCCTGGTTTCCTTCTCCCCCATTTCCTATCATTTTACACAATTGCATTTACTATCAATGACACCTGGCAATCATGCAACCCATCACCGATCCTTTAAGTACCTCTCATTCTAATTGATGTTATTTTTCATCAACTCCTTTCTGATACATTAATTAACCCACAACAATTCCCTCACGGATGAGTGATAACTATACTTCCTAATCCTTGATCCTCCATTTACCATAATTTTGCAGATATTAATTTGTTCAACCATAGTTTTGCCTCCATTTTTGAGGCCTTTGTCAGCAGTAAAACGATTACTTTCCTTTACCCATGTTACAGCCCTCTTTTAAAACCCCTAGGCATTCCTGAGTAGTGAAAAACAGTTCTGAATCTGAAAGGTATCTTCACGAACATAGCTAAGAAACTGGCAGGAGGAAGGAAAGAACAAAAGGAAAGACTGTGATAGACTGGAAAGCAGGGAAAATTAAGTGAATCTCAAAAGGGAAAGGTAATGGTGATAGAACAAGTAAAGAAACAAAATACAAGATATAAATGACAAAATCATTGCCAAAAGTTGCCACCTGCAAACACGAGGGCATTGATTAGGATTTAAAATGGTTGAACTTCATGTTGAATCAGAAAGCTGAACAGTGCTTAATCAAAAGAGGGAATTAATTGCAATTCATCAGAATTGCATAGGAGATGAATTCTTGTTACCTATAGGATAACAGGGTGGGAGTTACAGCAAAGGAAAGAGGATTGGGTCTTAAGAATGGAAGTAGTAACATGCCTCATACTCTGACAGAGCAGGGCTAAACCTTGCTCAAAGTGGTTGAAGCTCCCACCAACCTTACCTAATGATACACAGCAACTCTGTTGTGTTAACCCCATGGATCCCTGTCTCACATCATTTTCTCCCCCCAAGGCAGAAGCATCTTTCCACTGTGAAGTTTAATTTCTATTGATTCCAGATAGGCTTTCTTTAGTTCTTCCACTCCAGTGTTGTCTCTTTCACTAGTTAACTCCCGTGGTGCATCCTGAAGTCATGCACTATTTAAATGCAAGTTCTTCTACCATAGCCAATAGGCACTTAGCAGTGTCATCAGTGTCTTCAATTTGCCATTCCCAAAAAGCCTTTCAGTTCACCTCATTTATTTTGCAAAACTTCTCCATGACCAAAGTAATAACATGAAGTTTTTACTTTTGTATGGCTCTTTTTTTTCTAACCTTTTTATTACAAAAACACACTCATTGAAATTTCATCAGCTGGTTTTAGCCCCAAATAGAACAAATAACCATAATACTAGATTACAACAAAGATTTTTGTCTTAAGTTGTCAGGAAAAAAATTACACAAATTGGAGAACAAATTAGCTGCTCCAAAGAAAATAACTTAAATGTTCACCACAAATAGAATTGTCTACCATGTAGTCTTTCTCCAGACAAAAATAACTAGCCTATGAACATGGGCCGGAGTGGGAATGGGACCAAGAATGAAAGTGAGAAAAAACGGAGGTTCTGGATGATATCTGCAGATGGAATGGAGATGTTCATTAAAGCAATCACCAAATCTGTATTTGCTTTTCTCAGTGCATCATGAGTAGAAAATAATATCTAATAAATTCGAAGAAGGATGAAACAGTAGCTGTTTCAACCAGAAAAAGCATTTGAAGACCTGGATGGTGGGAAAGCAAGAAATTTGCATTGAAAGAGAAAAGGATGATTTAAAAGTACTAGTGGACCCTATTTAGGTATTTTGGAGGTAACAGCCTCTTTGCATTGCCTTTGTTAGGCTTGACTGTTCCAAAACACTCCTGTCTGACCTTTGATTACTTTATGTACAGGTAGGGTCATCCAAGGCAGTTCTGCCTATATCCTAACTTATGTCCTTTCACTGATCCATTGCCTCTTGCATACAGAAATAAGAAGAAAAAATCTGAAAATACTCAGCAGGTCAGGCAGAAATGAGGAAGAGTCTTTGACCTGAAATGTTAATTCTGTTCTTTTTCTATAGTTGCTGTCTGACCTGCTGAGTGTTTTTGGCATTTTCTTTTTTTTTTAATTTTGGACTTCCAGCATCCACAGGTTTTTTTTGATTTTTGTCTCTTGCATATTGACTGACATCGGTTCCCAGTTAAGCCTTCAATTTAAAATTCTCATCCTTGAGTTCAAATAATCTGTGGCCTTGTCCCTACCTATTTCTGTATTCTCCTCTAGTCTAATACCCTCTAAGGAATCTGCACTCCTTGAATTTGGGCCACTTGTTCCTTCTTGAATTTGGGCCACTTGTTCCTTCTTGAATTTAAGGAGACATCATTAGCAGCCTTGCTTTCTGCTGCTTGGGAACTCAGCTCCAGATTTCCTCTCTGAGATTCTTTGACTCAAGAATCTGTTTCTTCCCATAAGCCATTCCCTGATACCTACTTCTCTGATCAAGGTGAATTTGCACATGAATCCTAAGGGCACTGGTAAAGTACTAGACAAGTACTGCTTCCATAGTGAGTGTGAAAAAGGGGATAGTTAAGACACGGCAGGTTTTAATAAATGATAGTGTGGTGGTATTAGAAAAGGTGGCTGAAAAGATGGCTAAGTAAATCACCAAAATGGGATGGGATGCATCCGAGGATTTTGAGGTAAGTATGGGCAGAAATAGTGGTAGGACTGACTATGATCTTCCAGTGCTCATTGGGTGATGCCAGAGAAATGGAGAATAACAAATTTTATTTCCTTGTTCAAAGAAATGGAGTGAGGATCAGCCCAGTCAGCTTAATCTCAGTGGTGGGAAAGCTTTTAGAAACATTGATCTGTGGCTGGATTAAAAATCACCTGGAGAAAAAGAGATTAATTCAGGCATATTGGCATAGGGGGTTGTTCAGGGTGATCCTGTTTAACCAATTTGATTGTATGTTTTGTTGAGGTGACAGATCAAGTTGATGAGGATAATGCAGTTGATGGGGTACACATGGACTTCCAGAGGCTTTTGATAAGGTGTCCTGTCACAGGCTTACCAGCAAAATTGTAGCACATGGCATACTATGGACATCAATAGTGTGGATATGAAGTTGGCTAAGTAACAGTCAACAGAGGGCTGTTATGAGTGTTTTTTTTTGAACTGGATAGAGGTGAAGTGTGGTATTCTGCAAGGATTGATGTTGGAGCCTTTGCTTTTGATCTATATCAATGAAGTGGACTTAGAGTTGCAAGCCACAATTTCTAAATTTGTGTATGACATACAACTTAGCTTTGCCTTAGATTGCAAAGGTGATAGTGACAGATTACAGCAGGCTATAAACAGACTGATGGATTGGGAAGATGTCAAATGAAGTTTAATATGAAGAAATGTAAGGTGATGCATTTGGAAGGAAGAAAGAGTAGAGGCAATATAAAATAAAGGATATTTTTCTAAAAGAGCTGCAGGAGTAGAGGGACCTGGAGATATAGGTGCCCAAGTCATTGAAAGTGGCAGGCCAGGTTGAGAAAATGATTAAGGAGGCATGCCTGATGCTGGACTTCATCAATAGAAGCATAGTGTTTAAGAGCAGGAAAAATACATTGGATCTTCATAAAAAACTGGTCCAGCCTCAAATGGAGCATTGTGTTCATTTCTGGTCATGATGAGGGCATTAGAGAGGGTCCAGAAAAGACTTACAAGAATGGTTCCTGAGATGAGGGACTACAATTATAAGATTAGATTAGACAGGCTGTGGCTGTTTTCTTTGAAGAAGGCTAAAGGGAGATTTGATAGAAGTATATAAAAAGATAAGGGGTCTGGACACTGATAGTGGCAAGCTATTCTCTTTGGTGGTGGGGTTGAGGACTAGTGGTTATAGGTATAAAATGAAGGGAAAGAGAATTAAAAATGACACGAGGAACAACTTTTTTTTGCACATTTTGCACATTACCAGAAATGCACTGCCTGCAGATATGGTGGAGGCAGTTCATTTGTGGCCTTAAAGAGGGAATTGAATAAATATGTGATGGAGAAAAATTGGCAAGGTTATGGAGAAAGAGACAATGGGTGTTTTGGTAGAGAGATGGTATGGACATATTGGGCTTAATAGCTTCCTTCTGTGCTGTAACCATTCTATAATTCGATATGCCCGAAAATCTCTTAACATAACTTGGTGTCATTTGTTCTTTTGATAACATCTCTGTAAAATAATTCAGGACATTTAAACCATCTTAGCAATGCTATAGAAAAATAATTTTGCTGTTCTTGTTAACTTGTTCTGCAGATACCATAGTGTTGAATATTGAAGAGTTTCTGAAGAGTGCAGGTTTTTTTAATATCTAGAAGGAACACAGTCCTTGACTGCTGATTCCCTTATTGAATCTTCATTACGCTTCAGATCTCCAATTTTATAAAAATAATAAAGAAATAAGGGCATTTTCCAAGAACACATCACACTAGTGCTGGGATATCTATAGTCTTTTAATTGACCTCTGTGCAAACTCACTCACATAATGAAAAATACCATAGGAGATTTGGTAACTACTACTTATGTCCTGATACGAAGCTCAATCAATGACATGGGATGCAAGCGTTTGGTTTAAGACCTGAAAATATGTTTTTAAACAATGGCAAATGTTATCTTCTGAAACTACACCCGTACTAATATCTAAATATCCAGAAATGCACTGAATACAGGAGTTCATTTTAAAATATTAAACCTGATCACAATTCTGGTTCATCTTGATAAGTCATCTCCATCTCAGTAATATGATCACATCTTTTTATAGACGGGTGCACTCATATATTTAAGGTTAACGTTAAGTACAGATTTCATTCAGCATCAAATATTATTATTTCAATTCTTCATCATTTGTTTATGCCCACACGATTCCCCGCAGTTATTTTTTTCCCATGCTTTGTAAAATTAATTATCAATCATTGTTCTTTTGCATTACTGATATGGCATAATTTATAACAGAGCAGAAACACATTCATGAAGAATTAGTGTAGATTTTATATAATGGTTTGCCAGGGGGATGGGAACCAGTTCACCAGATCAGAAAGTGGAGGGATTGAGAGGAAGGTACGGTGGATGTCAGGGCCAGCAAAAACAGGTCGGAGCAAAGTAATGGACATGATGGACAGTTTGAAGTGTGTGTATATGAATGCTAGGAGTACTATAGTTAAGGGTGATGAACTTAGAGCATGGATCAGTACATGGAACTATGATGTTGTGGCTACAGCTGAGACTTGGTTGAGAGAGGGACTGGAGTGGGTGCTTAATATTCCAGGGTTTTGATGTTTTAGAAAAGATTGGAAGGGAGGTAAATGGCGGGGGGAGGGGGGGGAGGGGAGTTGCACTACTAATCAGGGACCATATCACAGCCGAACTCAGAGGGGATATAGTGGAGGGCTCATCCGCTGAGTCTGTATGGGTAGAACTCAAAAATAACAAAGGTGTAATCACTCTGATGGGATTATACTACAGACACCCCATAGCCACCGGGTTATTGAGGAACAGAGAGTAAAACTAATAGGGTTGTTGTCATGGGGGACTTCAACTTCCCTAACATAAACTGGGACTTCCTTAGTTTAAGAGGATTAGACAGGGCAGGATTTGTTAGGCGCATCCAGGAGGATTTCTTAAATCAGTATGTAGATAGTCCAACAAGAGGAGGAGCTGTACTGGACCTGGCGTTGGGTAATGAGCCTGGCCAGGTGACTGAGCTTTCAGTGGGAGAACAGTTAGGGAACAGTGAGCATAACTTCTTAAGTTTTAAGATAGCTATAGATAAAGATAAGTATGGACCTTGCGGGAGAGTATTAAATTGGAGGAGGGCAAATTACGAGAGCATTAGGCAGGAACTAGGGAGAATTAATTGGGAACAGCTGTTTTTAGGCAAGTCTACACCTGACATGTGGAGGGTGTTTAAGGACCAATTGCACAGAGTACAGGACAGGTATGTTCCAGTGAGAAGGAAGGGCAGGGATGGCAAGGTAAGAGAACCTTGGATGTCGAGAGAGGTGCTGAATTTAGTCAAGAAGAAAAAGGAAAAGTATGTAAAGATTAGGAAGCTAGGATCAAACAGAGCACTTGAAGATTATAAAGAAGCCAGAAAGGAATTTAAGAAGGGAATTAGGAAAGCCAGGAGGGGCCATGAAGCAAGGAGGATTAAAGAGAATCCCAAGGCATTCTACACATACATCAGGAGCAAGAGGATAAGTAGGGAGAGGGTAGGACCATTCGAGGATAAAGGAGGGAACATGTGCTTGGAAGCAGAGGATGTGGGTGAGGTCCTTAATGAGGACTTTGCATCAGTATTTACCAAGGAGAAGGATGTGGATGATAGGGAGATCAGTGTGGAGCGTGCTAATATGCTAGGGCATTTCGAGATAAAGGAGGAGGTAGTGTTGGGTCTCTTAAGGACCATTAAGGTGGATATGACCCCAGGGCCTGATGGGATATACCCCAAATTATTGAGAAAGGCAAGAGATGAGATTGCTGAGGCCTTGACTAATATCTTTGTGTCCTCTCTAGCCACAGGCAAGGTACCGAAGGACTGGTGAGTAACTATGTTGTTCCATTATTCAGGAAAGGAAACAGGGATAATCCTGGTAACTATAGACTGGTGAGTCTCAAGTCAGTGGCAGGGAAGTTACTGGAGACGATTCTTAGGGATAGGATTTATGAGCATTTGGAAAACCATAGCTTAATTTAGGACAGTCAGCATGGCTTTGTGCAGGGCAAGTCATGCCTTACTAACGATTGAGTTATTGGACAAGGTGACGAGGGTGATCGATGAAGGTAGAGCTGTGGATGTTGTCTACATGGATTTTAGTAAGGCGTTTGACAAGGTTCCTCATGGGAGGCTCACCCAGAAGATTAAGATGGATGGGATCCATGGTGAATTGGATGTTTGAATTCAGAATTGGCTTGCCCGTAGAAGACAGAGGGTAGTGGTCGATGGGACTTATTCTAGCTGGAGGTCTGTGACGAGTGGTGTTCCTCAGGGATCTGTACTGGGACCTCTGCTGTTTGTGATGTATATAAATACCTGGATGAAAATGTAGATGGGTGGGTTAGTAAGTTTGCAGATGATACGAGGATTGGTGGTGTTGTGGATAACGATGAAGACTGGCAAAGGATACAGCAGGATATAAATCAATTGCAGATATAAGTAGAGAAGTGGCAGATGGAGTTCAACCTGGCCAAATATGAAGTGTTGCATTGTGGAAGATCAAATGTAAAGAGACAATCAACGTGGCTATCCCTCGAGGTCGAGGATGATGGTCTTCATTCTGTTGATCTACTTATGGGCTCTCAAGTGGCTTCTGAGTCCAATCTTGGCTCTGAAAGTTCTTCCGCATTCGGGACAGGTAGTTCCAGATGGCAGATCAGGCTTTGGTTGTTGCTGCCTCTCTTTCCATTTTCTTCTCTTTTCCTCTAATTCTGCACATCTGTTGGCTTCGAAGGTTGCTGTTCCTTCTCGGATGATGGTTTGCCAGAGTTTCCTGTCCTTGGCATTGGTTTCCCAATTGTTGATGTCGATGTTACATTTCTTCATGTTGTCTTTTAAGACGTCTTTGAATTTCTTCTGTTGTCTGCCTCTTTTACGTTTACCTACTTTAAGCTGGGAGTAAAAGATTTGTTTCGGCAGACGTTCGTCTTTCATCCAAACAACATGACCGCTCCATCTTAGTTGGTTCTTGATAACGTAGGCTTCAATGCTTGTTGTTTTTGCTTCATTTAGCACGCTGACATTGGTTCTTCTATCTTCCCAGCTGATATTTAAAATACTTCGAAGACAGCATTGATGGAACTTTTCAAGTGCCTTCAGATGTCGTTGGTATGTTGTCCAAGTTTCTCATGCATACAGGAGTGTTGGGATCACCACTGCTTTGTACACTAACATTTTAGTGTCTGTTCGGATGTCACGATCATGAAAGACTCTTGTTCGGAGACATCCAGAAGCTGTTCCAGCGCATTTAAGACGATGTTGGATCTCGTCATTAAGGTTGACATTGGAGTTGGGATAACTTCCAAGATATGGAAAGTGGTCCACATTTTCCAGGGTTGTTTCGTCAAGTTGGATTGATGATTCTATCCGATTTGTCTCAGTTGGTGACGGTTGGTAGATGATCTGAGTCTTCTTGGAATTGATGGTAAGTCCAAGTTTCGTGTACGCACGGTTGAAGGTGGTTTTCTGAGAGAGCTGCAACACAGTTGTCGTCTGCGTATTGGAATTCGATGAGGGAACTCGTGGATGTCTTGTTTTTGGACTTGAGACTGGCAAGATTGAAAAGTCTGCCATCTGTTCTGCAGACAATTTCGATTCCTGGGGGTAGATCGTCCTTGATGATGTGGATGATTGTCGCAATGAAGATAGTGAACAAAGTTGGGGCAATCACGCATCCCTGTTTTACTCCTGATTTGACTTGAAAAGGCTCACAGTTACTGTTGCTGACCATGACTGTGGCAAGCATGTCATCGTGTAGGAGTCTCAGGATTCAAATGTACTTTTTAGGGCATCCATAGGTGGATAGGAGTTCCCCTGATACCGAGTTAAAGGCTTTGGTGAATGCCATGTACAAAGGTTGAAGTTGTTCACGACATTTTTCTTGTAGTTGTCGCATTGTGAAGATCATGTTGATTGCTCCACGTGATGGTCTAAAACCAGCTTGTGTCTCTGGAAGGATTTTCTCGGTTAAAGGCTTGAGCCGGTTGTTCATGATGCGGGTGAGGATCATGCTGTTGCTAACAGGGAAATTCCATGATAGTTTCCGCATTCGGATCGATCACCTTTCCTTTTGTAGGTGGTAACGATCGCTGAGTCTCTAAAGTCTGCTGGTACATCTTCATTTATCCAGATCTTGATGAGAAGTTGATGCAGTTGGTAATGAAGCAGGTTACCTCCAATTTTGTAGACCTCGGCTGGTATTCCATCGAGTCCAGCGGCCTTGTTGTTCTTCAAGGTGTTGATAGCTTCCTTGACTTCTTCAAGTGTTGGTATTTTGCTTAGGGAGTCATCAACGGGCTGTTTTGGAATGTTGTTAATCATATTCCTGTCAAATGAGACGGTTTGATCTAGAAGGTCTTCAAAGTGCTCCCTCCATCTAGAATTGATGTCAGCATTGCTCTTCAGGATGGTTGAACCATCCTTGCTTTTGAGAGGAGCTTGACCGTGAGTGGATGGGCCAAAAATAGCTTTAGTTGCATTAAAAAAGCCTCGAGTGTCATTGGCATCTGCTAGTTGTTGGATTTCCTGAGCTTTCTTCCTCCACCATTGGTTTTTCGGGTTTCAGATGCTCTCCTGGACTGCAGCCTTGCATTCCTGATAGCATTTCCTTTTAGTAGCCGATTGTTGGTCATTTTGCAAAGTGATGAAAGCTTTTCTTTTTTCGTCAATGAATTGTTGGAGTAGTTTTTGTTGGAGTAGTTTATCATTATCATCAAACCAATCCTGATGTTTTTTTGTCTTGAACCCAATTGTTTCCTTGCAGGAGGTAATGATAGCGTTCTTCAATTTACTCCAGTGTTCTTCTACAGATAGTGGGATTTGTTGAGGCAGTTGTTCTTGAAGATTTTGCTGGAACTTCTGTACATGGTTGATGTCTTGAAGGATGTCAACATTGAATTTCTTAATAGTGTTCTGATTTTGGTGCCTCCTTTTGGGCCGAATCTTCCTTCTCATGGTGGACGAGATGAGTCAATGGTCTGTCCAGCACTTGTCGACACCAGTAACAGCTCTTGTTATCAGTACATCTTGTTGGTCCCGAGATCATATGATGATGTAGTCGATGAGGTGCCAGTGTTTGGAGCGTGTGTGCTGCCAGGAGACTTTGTGCCTGTTTTTCTGGCGAAATAGGGTGTTTGTAATCACCAGGTTGTGTTCAGCACATTTGGTGAGGAGGAGTGTTCCATTGGCGTTGACCTTGCCAACTCCTTCCTTGCTTATTATTCCAGTCCAGAGCCTATGATCTTTTCCGACTCTAGCATTGAAGTCTCCCAAGAGAATGATCTTGTCATTATTGGAAACAGAGGAAAGGACGTCGTCAAGTTGGGCGTTGAAGTTCATCTTTACTTCATCTTCAGTGTCCAGAGTTGGAGCATAGGCACTGATGATGGTGGCATATTGGTTCTTGACGAGCTGCATTTGCAGAGTCATGAGACGTTCGTTGATTTCCAGTGATTTCTGTCATCTTCTGAAGTAGGCTGTTTCAGATGGTAAAACCTACTCTATGGATCCTCGGTTGTTCAGGATCAAGTCCTTTCCAAAAAAAGGTGTATTGACCTTGCTCTTCCTTTAGTTGCCCTTCTCCAGCTCTGCGGGTCTCACTCAGAGCAACAATGTCAAAGTTGAATTTTTGAAGTTCCTGGGCAACAAAGGCAGTTCTCCTCTCTGGTCGGTCTGAGTTTGGGTTATCCATCAGAGTTCGTATATTCCAGGTTCCAAATTTCATAGTTTCACTTCTTGATATTTTTCAACCGCATGATGGTGGCTCTGGATGCGGCTTGCCAGACAGGGTGGGGTGAAGCAGACTATTTTTAGGGCACCTTTTCTAGCCCCTTCCCAGTTCAGGGTGAGCAGAGTGGATCCTAAATAGGGCTGCTCAGACGTGAATACTGCTGCTGAACAACTTTCCTGCTTCTGTCCAAAAGTTGAGCGACCGAATTAAGTATTCACCGCTTTCATGCTGGTTCTTGACTAGGAGCTCCAGTCATCACATTGCCTGCTCCCGTCGCCCTCCCCCGATCGCCGAAAGACTTGAGAAGTAGCCCACAGAGCGAAGACGCCTGTGCGTATATTTGTTTAAAGTGTACTTGATGTTGCACTACAAAAAGCACACGATACTTCACAAATCAACCGACTGATTCCAATGGCATGGAAACCACAACGACTGGAGCTGATGGATTTGTTGCAGCCTTCATCTGCCTTCACAGCCATTGAGTTCAAGTAACTTTGTCCGCCTGTTCCACCGTTGAGGTCTTGGTAAATAGACAATACACTGTTAATGGCAGGGCCCTTAACAGTGTTGATGAGCAGAGGGATCTTGGGTCCAAGTTCATAGCTCCTTGAAAGTGGCTACACAGGTTGATAGGGCAGTAAAGAAGGCATATGGCACGCTTGCCTTCATTAGTCGAGACATAGAGTTCAAGAGTCAGGAAGTTATGCTGCAGCTTTGTAAAACTTTAGTTAGGCCACATCTGGAGTATTGCATTCAGTTCTGGTCGCCCCATTGTAGGAAGGATGTCGAGGCTTTGGAGAGGTGCAGAGTGGTTTACCAAGATGCTGCCTGGATTCGAGCGCATGTGCTATGAGGATTGGTTGGACAAAATTGGGTTGTTCTCTCTGGAGCGGCGGAGGCTGAGGGGAGATCTGATAGAGATTTATAAGATTATGTGCGGCATAGATAGAGTGGACAGCCAATATCTTTTCCCCAGGGTTGAAAAGACTAATACCAGAGGGCATGCATTTAAGGTGATAGGGGCTAAGTTCAAAGGCGGAGACAGTGACCACAACTCCCTGACCTTTACCCTTCCCTTGGAGAGGGATAGGAGTAGACGGTATGGGAAAGTATTTAATTGGGAGAGGGGGAATTATGATGCTATTAGGCAGGAACTTGGCAGGGTAAATTGGGAGCAGATGGACTCAGGAAAATGAACAATGGAAATGTGGAGGTTGTTTAGAGATCACTTGCATGGGGTTCTGGATAGGTTTGTCCCACTGAGCCAGAAAAAAAGGATGGTGGGGTGAACGAACCATGGTTGATAAGAGATGTGGAATATCTAGTGAAGAGGAAGAAAGAAGCTTACTTAAGCTTAAGGAAGCAAGGATCAGACAGGGCTCTAGAGAGTTACAAGGTAGCCAGGAAGGAGCTTAAGAATGGACTTAGGAGAGCTAGAAGGGGGCAAGAGAAGGCCTTGGCGAGTAGGAATAAGGAAAGCCCCAAGGTGTTCAAATCGTATGTGAAGGACAGGAGGACGACTAGATTGAAGGTCAGACCGGTTAAGGATAGAGGAGGAAACGTGGCTGGAGTCGGAGGAGGTAGGGGAGGTCCTTAATGAATACTTTGCTTCAGTGTTCAGTGAGAGAGACCTTGATGTTTGTGAGGACAGTGTAAAACAGGCTGATAAGCTAGAACATGTCAATGTTAAGAAGGAGGATGTGCTGGAACTTTTGAAAAACATTAGGATAGATAAGTCCTCCGGGCTGGATGGGATATATCCCAGGATACTACAGGAAGTGAGGGAAGAGATTTCTGAGCGCTTGGTGACGATCTTTGCATCCTCACTGTCCACAGGAGTAGTACCAGGTGTTTGGAGGGTGGCAAATGTCATTCCTTTGTTCAAGAAAGGGAGTAGGGATGACCCTGGAAATTATAGACCAGTGAGTCTTACTTCGCTGGTGGTGAAGGTGATTGGAGGAAAGGACAGGGGGGATATCAGAGGTAATTTTTTTTTACACAGAGAGTGGTGGGTGCATGGAATGCGCTGCCAGGGATGCTGGTAGAGGCAGATACATTGGGGACATTAAGAGACTCTTAGATAGGCACATGGATGATAGAAAAATGGAGGGGTATGTGGGAGGGAATGGTTAGATTGATCTTAGAGTCAGTTAAAAGGTTGGCACAACATCGTGGGCCGAAGGGCCTGTACTGTGCTGTAATGTTCTATGTTCTATCATTATGAAATGTGCAGGGCAAGCTTTTTTTACACAGAGTGGTGGGTGCCTGGAATGCGCTGCATGGGCTGGTGGTGGAGGCAAATACGATAGGGGCATTCAAGAAGCTCTTCGATAGGCACATAAATGTGAGGGAAATGGTAGGATCTGGACACAATGTAGGGAGAAGGGATTCACTTAGTTGGGCATTTTATTACTAATGTAATTGGTTCGGCACAACATTGTGGGCCAAAGGGCCTGTTCCTGTGCAGTACTGTTCTGTTTGTTGTAAAAGACAGAATATATTTGTAGCTAAATAAAATGTTAATAAATGCAGAAAGCTTTTTTGACAAGGACGAAACATCAAAGCTTTATTTGTCAGTGATGTCTTCAAAGGTAATGTAACCTTCAATACTTCACAGTGACATCACTATAAGCTAACATCACTTTCTTCTTCTCAGTCATTGCAGCATTTCACTCATACTCTGCCAGTCATTTTAGAGTTTTTTTTCTGTGGATGTCAGGTAGCTAACTTCAGAGGACTTAATGAACTCACCAAAAGAGCTATAGCTTCAACTTTATGAAGCCGCTTCAATAGACTTCATGACAAGAAGTCAATGTAGACAGCAAAAGAACAGTCAAAATATATATTTTAATTAATTTGGTTAAAAATCTACAACAATCCCCCAGAGAACTCTTTTGTGTTTGCATAGTTTTGAAGTTAATTCAGATTTTACTCAATTCTGAAGACACATAAACCAATAATACCCAAAGCAAAAAAAAAGGATGATGGGAAGTATTCAAGATATTGGAACTAATGCTGGATTGCTGCAGCAAAAAGCAAGCAATAACACTATGGGCCTCCTGCTATGGCTTTAAGAATTTACTGATTCATGTAAAGTGAGTAGAAATTCATTATGCTTACTAAAACATGTATTAATTTCCTTAAAATACCAACAGATGAAATTTACAAAAAATGGCAACTTTTATTACATTATAATAAAAAAGTATTATATAGGTGAGATGTCATGAAAAAAGGTTTTTGTTTTATCTAGCATTGCTTTTACAAGAGTTACTCCTGATACTGATTTTTTAGTAATCTATTTTTAATTTTAAGGGATAATGCTATTTTGGTAATGTATCTTAAATACAAAATACTTTTTCTCATGTAAAGGCAAAATAATTTCTAAGTATGTCCTAATCACAATTCATCTTTATTTTCTTCCTCCTTTTCTCTAATGATTAAGAATTAATGGCAGAATCTATTCTTTTGCACTAGGAAACCTTACACCTTAAACAACTTAACACCTCAAAATGAATGTTCTCTGCAGTGCCTGTGGTAACTATGGTAACCAAAGAAAGCAGGCAATGAACTTATAACCCAACATTTACTTACCAGAGAGAATGAAAGTAGAAACCCTTCACAAGCAGAGTGTTTACCAAAGAAAAAGGCAATACTGTCTCTCCCTTTCTTGTTGCAAGGTCAGTGGGTAAGCTACGCATCATTTTATGTTATGGCATTGTAAGAGATGGAAGTTGTCACAGCCTTTGGCAAAAGAAATCAGTGGAAAATACCTTTTGTATAAATCTGAACTTTAAGTACAAACAATTTGACTAGATCAAAACTAAAAGTGATTATTTAAAATACTGGGCAGGTATAGTACTTGGCAAAACCAAAACAAGCAATATGTTTGGACCGGAATAATTTCTTGCTTTTCCTATTGATTTTGCTGAAGGTGCAGATCTGCGTTGAATTAGTAACAGAGCATATTAAGGTAAAGAACTAACTATTAACGGGTAATCAAACCCTTCACCTTGAACAAGCTGTACTAACAATGCAAATAAAAAGTTCCATTATTTTCTTACCCTTTCTGATTCCTGTGGCAATTACAGTTACACTGTCAAGTGTAAGCTTAGGCACTTTCAGTTTTAAGTATCATGACAGAGCCAAATGACTCATGTCAAAAGAAATGAGTTGTGCAATGGATTTTTGTATTCCATTGAGAACAAGAAACAAATAAATCAATTCTTGTGAGTAGTCACTCAGTTTGAATGGAAGCTGCACATTTTCTTTTTTACCTACAAAAATTCTCCTTTTTCTATACCACTCTTTCCCTATACCTCAACCCAATATCTATTTTGTTTCTGTTCTGTAATCAGCTATTCGAATCTCTCTACCCTGTTTTACTCCACATCCCCATCCCATTGCCTCACTGCAGGAAGAAATTTTATCTGCCTCTGCTGCTAACTCCAACAAAATCAGCAAAAAAATTAACAATTGTCAAATCAATGTAATTTTTCTTCTGAAATAATTCTGGTGCAGCATCATGCACTCCACATTTGCCTTCTTCCATTCTAAATGATCTCATATTGTTAACCTTGTGCATTCTGAATTGGTAGTTGCTCTTCTTATGCATCTTTTGCTTATGCCAATTACAGAGCAAATATGATTTATTCTTGTGGACAAGTCTCAGTTGAAAGCTTCCTTGTTTCTGAGTTAGAGGTGCATGGATTCAACTCTCATAAAGACTTGGGTGCATAATCTGCATTGAAGTCAGACTTGTGGAATCTCATATGAAACCCATTAGATTGTTCAGGGGGGCATAAAAGATCCTGCAGCAATCCCTGTAGGACATGTGGCTGCTCTTTCTAGTCATATTCAACTAAAGATAGATGAGTAAATTGATTTTATGAGGAGCCCCCGGTGAATTTCCACTGAAGAAAAGCATAAGTCAATCATCATGAACATAAGAGAATGACATTGGAACATATGAATTAGAAGTAGAAGTAGGTCATTTAACTTTGCCATTCCATAAGATCACAAAGAATCTGATTATAACTTCAATTCCATACTCCTGCCTACTCGTGCTCACTTTCACCCCTGGCTTATCAACAATCTATCTGACTGCTTTAAAAACATTGAACCATGCTGCTTCCACCACCCCTCCCAGAAGAGTTCCAAGAACTCACAACCCTACAAAGAGAAAAAAAAATTCACCTGATCTCTGTGTTAAATGGTCAAGTCCATATTTTTAAACTGAGACCCTTAGTTCTAGAATCTCCCACAAGAGAAACATCCACTCCCCATCCACCCATGTCAAGACTTCTCAGGACCTTATGTTTCAATCAAGTTCACTCTCACGCTTCTAAACTCCAGTAGATGCAGACCTAGCCTATCTAACTTTCCTCATAGGACAACCTGCTCATTCCAGATTTAGGTCTTGTGAATCTCCTCTAAACTGTTTCCAATGGATTAACATCCTTCCTTAAATAGTTAGGCCAATACTATACAGGTCCTCCCCAGCTTACAAACACCCTACTTATGCACAGCTTGTAAATATAAATGAGCATTTTGGATATTGGGGATGGATTTGCCAGCTTCTGTGGGGTTGTAGGTGACTATTCTTGACACTGGTTGGAATTTTGCCACATCATACCAAAGAAAAATATATTCCAGTTAATAAGTTGATGTCCATTTTGTGAAACCTATCTAGAGCCACGCCATCCGGGCCAGCAGCCGTGTCCTCTTTAAAACCATCAATTGCATTTAAAGCCTTGCCTGCAATAAAATATTTTAAAAGAATATCATTGCCAGCCGAGATAGGCTTGGACTCAATTTGTTAATATCACCTTTATTCTTAAGAATAGCAAAAGGAGATTTAAAATGCTTCTCCAGACTATCTACTCCTATGGAACAATGCACCTCTGCAGGCATCTTCTGCTGAGTGGGGACTCAGTTCATGGCCACATTTCCGGGTTATGAACAGTTCTCAGGAACAGGGCCCTGCCGTAACCTGGGGATGACCTGTGCACAGTACTCCAGATCTTGTCTCACTGGTGCCCTATGTAACTGAAGCGTAACCTCCTTACTTTTGTATTCAATTCCTTCTCAGAGCTCTGCAATCTCTCACCATTTAGATTATGTTCCTTTGTATTTTCTTGCATCATCAACTTGTGCCTTGTAGGCCCTGCCTCTGGTCAGTATCACGTGGTCTCAGCTTTCATTACTATTCACATCTGTCTCAAGGCTATTTGTGTCCAGTAGGTTTGTTATTCCTCGTAACATTCCTTTCAGTGACCCCTATGTTCAATAGACCCATCACCTCTCCATACATTCCTGCTGAGATTAGTTGTCTTGGGAACAAGACTGTGCCTCCCTTTACCTCCCCACGGGGTGCAACTCTCTCAGGGGATGGCCTATTTTCCCTTTTCCACATTGCATTAGGCACCTTCTATCCGATGCACTGGCCCATTATCCCAAAACCTACATTTTGAGAAAACATGCCATATACTTTTGACTACAAATACGGAAACTAAGTCTTTACTATATATCTCTATCTATGTTGCCTTCACATTAATGTGTCCATATGCTGACCCAGGCCCCTAATTGCCATGGACATCACTACAAAAACTGTTATAATCCTGTGATCTCGAGGTTATCCTAGTGGACTGTTTCTCATTTTATCTAAGCCTTCTCATTTATTTACACACTCCAGGCCTGACTTTCGTCTTACTATGTAATTTTACATCGTGATATGTTAGCTATTCTATACTTCCCTGAATCCAGATGTTCCACTTCAACATTTTCCTGTGTAATAGTGCATTTGCCAGATCTTTGTCCACACACTTAAGCTGAGGATACAATGCTGGGCTAAATAAATGCCGGTTTTTATTTTTACTTTGATGTACTGGATTATTGTAGAAAGAATTTTTATCAGAACTCCTTGATATACATACCATTCATGTGAAGTAAAATAGTTTGTCATTATTCAGTTTGTTTGTCCTCCTAAGCTGTATAAGGTGAGAAGATCCTACGCTTAAATTGTGGTCAACTTTGAGGTGGCTGATTACAGCAGATGTTAGTTGGGGTATTACAATGTTCCTGCTTTAGAAAAGAGAAAATGGACCAAAAATAGCTGTTGCCAATGGCTACTGCTGGTGTTGTGCAAGCACTGAATTGTATTTGGCAATGATGTGCCCACAGTTAAAACATATGTCAACATTCAACATCTAGAATCACACATAGATGATTTGATGATAAAAAATAATGGTGTCTGTGAATCAGAGAGGAAGTGGGGTTTGGAGATAGGCAGGTTTGCAAGGACTGAGGCATTTGAGGTAGGCCTTTTTTGTTGAGTTGAGTTAAGTAGAGTAGATGATGAGGATTTTGAATGGGAGAGGGCAGTACCTGAACAGAATGAACTAATTACAAGCTATGTAGTCCAGAATGGGACTTCAATCATCAGCTATTTAGCAGAAATGGACTGGGTGTAGGACCAGTTTACCATTACCAGATCATGAGAGCAGATTCTATGTTCATATCTGTAGTGGAATGCATTTACAGTAACTCATGATAAACCAACATTGACTAAAAAAATGACCAAAATTTCAATCTCTACATGCTGTGAGCAATCAAGGGGCTTTTAAAATTAATTTTTAAAAGAAGCTATGAGTTGAAGGAAATGAATTGTCTGTTTCTTTCTCTGAGCCCTTCTGATCTGTCTGTTCATAAGGCATACAAATTCACAGAGGAACAGCAATCTTGGTCCACCAAATCTGGATTCATCCCAAAGCCAATGGAAAAGTTAATGCTCACATCATAGGTGGAGTGAAACCCATTTATCACCTTGTCAAAATGCTGATAGACCCAGAATTGCTTTCCCATCCAAACATTATGGATGACCTTCCCTTAAGAGACAATAGTCTAATTCACTGACAAGAGTGAGAAGGAACAATTTTCATGGACTTACAAAAAATAAACAGGATAACAATGGTACAATCAAAGAAGGTAGGGGTTGCATCAATCAAATCAACATGTGACTTTTATATTATAAAATAGGGGAAGTTAGGGAAAACATGCAAAGAGCTGTGGGCAGAATTGCCTGGAAGGAGCTATTTTCAAAATTGTCTGAAATTAAACTTGTGAATAATATTTAAAGTTAAAGAAAACTGCAGACAGGGGTGATTACTTGTATAGATGGGAGTGAACTCTTTCAAATGGTCACTATACCGAGTTGCATTTAGTTAGATTTAGGGAGAAGTACTTATGAGCTGAACTTAGATTTATTGTCAAACATTAAAGCTGTGTAAGGTTCTTGAAGTACAAAACTCAAACCAGTGCATGGTATTTTGTTGCATTTTGCATCATATTATCTTCGACAGTCTCTTGTAATATTCTATGTTATATTATGTGTAGTGTCTTCACTCATGTTACTTGTTGTATTTGGTCCTTCTTAAACTTTTGAAAGAGACGTGGGCTATGCTGTTCTGTAAGCTTTGACTAGTTTGACCACACCTCCAAATCGGTTCAGGCTGAACTCAGAGAATAGGTATAAAAGACATCTACCTGCAGTGACAAAAATGCTAGAGGAAGATGCACATTTGGGGCTTGTGTAAGGACAAACTTTGTGGGAGGTTCTGTAAGAGCAATAAGGGAAGAGTAATATGATTGAGTATTAGTGAACTCAGTATTTGTGACATTCAGCAAGTATATTGAAGTGAGAGGAAGGGGTGAGTCAGAGGTTGGTAAGTGATAAGTGGAACCAGATGGGGTGTGGGTGATGGGCAGATACAGCCAGGTGGGGGAGAGGAGGGGGGAGGGTAGAGACAGAGGCTGGTTGGTGATAAGTGGAACCAGATAAGGGAGGGATGATGGGCAGATGGAACCAGGTGGGGAAGGGGATAGGAAAGGTGAACCAAGGGATTTTCAGCATTGATACTTCCTTCTATATACTGGCTACCAGCCTCTGTCTCACCTTCATTTCACTGAGATTAGCATTTAGTCAACCTTGATGCAGTCTTTGCAGTACCTCTTCTGAAGTTAAATT
The DNA here is from genome assembly GCF_009764475.1 of Pristis pectinata. Taxonomy (NCBI): domain Eukaryota; kingdom Metazoa; phylum Chordata; class Chondrichthyes; order Rhinopristiformes; family Pristidae; genus Pristis; species Pristis pectinata. The sequence continues at coordinate 50,229,098 of NC_067414.1, read as the reverse complement.
ACACATGCAGTATAACTTCTGTGTCATTTCACTCTTATAACAATTCCATTTCAGTAACTTCTTAAAGATTTTGATAATGGCACTTTTTGTTGCACGTGTCGAGCAGATACGCACCCACGTAAAACTCCTAATCTAGAAATACACTGCCAACATGCAGAATTATGGTGTTTATCATATTCTACAAATGGATTGTGTATTCTGAGAGTCAGAATATTTAGCAATTTTACTAGCCGGTGGTTGATTGAGGTCATCGTGAGAGATGATAAAGTACATTGTAACCATTGTCATAGAGACCTTCAGCACAGAAAGAGGTCCTGCAGCTCACCAAGTCTGTGCAGACCATCAAGCACCCATTTATACAAATCCTACAATAATCCCAACGTTCCCATTAACTCCCCCGAGATTCTATTACTCACTTTTACAAAGGCCAATTAACCTACCTACCTGCATGTCTTTGGGAAGTGGAAGGTAATCAGAGCACCTGGGAGAAACTCACACAGTCACAGGGAAAATGTGCAAAATCCAGACAACCCGCAACAGAGGTCAGGGTTGAACCCCGGTCACTGGAGCCGTGAGGCAGTGGCTCTACCTGCTGCATCACTGTGCTGCCTGTGTGGGTCTAATTTCAACAATCCCCAAAAATAACTGTGAGAAAGCATTGCACAATTAGCCTTTACTACTGAATGGTAAGCAGACAGCACAGCAACTTTGTGCTGCCAACTTATTTCAGCCTTCCAGCCAGTACTAACTGATTAACTGTGCTTTAATTGGTTAGACTTATCAGTGAGGGACCAAAGTTAAGTTCAGTCAAATTTAGTCTGCACTTCACACTCTATCTTTTATGAAGAAATTTTATCAAGGCTTCAGTAGGATCTGGCAGTTGTGCAGAAGTAAAATCTGTGAACATTAAAAAGTGAGACAAAAAAGAGACAGCAGGCTCTAAGGTCTTTGAACACAGCATTTCAGCCCTTGAAGGAAGAGGGGCAGGGTAAGAGAAAGGGCTTATCTTCAAAAGGAGACAGACCACCCTCCAGACACACTCTCAGAAGATCATGGGAGCATATACCCGTGGAGGTCAATAACAGAAGGCAATTTGTGAGAACTTGGGTGAGTACTCCAAGAAGTTTTTTGACTTCTGAGGATTGATCAATGTCAGTGAATGAACTTTCAAATGCTAAATCCAATGGACTGTGCTACTAGCTTTAGACAGTGCTCCCCCATCACTCAGCTAAGAACAATGCAACAATCACTGTCAGGTGGGCCTTGTATCCAAGAGGAAGCATATTTCAGTGATGATATCCTTTCTGAAGTCTCACACATTGTTCTTCACAGAGAATAGCTTTCTGAACACCATGTGTAGTTATGGACTCCAGCTGATCTGTCTGCCCTGCAAGTTTCTGGTGAACATTTATTGCATGCATGCAAGCACCCTCACCAACATGGAATGTAGAACTATTCCCCAACAAATGTGTGCAGGTGCTAGTTTAGATCTCACAAAATGCTTGTAGTACCCAAAATCTTAATTCCAATTTCTCACCATTTGTCTTTGCCCTCCTTAACTATTTTTTGCTATTTCATCCTCAATATATTGAGCAATAAAGTTTTAAAACATAAAGTTTTCTGCCTTGTGCATGTTATATAATGGCTTGGCTTTGTCGATGACTGTTAGAAAAATCAAAAAGAACGTGATTATGCTGTCAATCTCCTCATTCAACTGAGACCTGTAGTACTATACTGCTTACCTTGTCATTATAGATTAAATTTTTTGTGATTATTTTTATGGTAAAAGCGCTTTTGATTGGTTGGGCACATCAGTGAGGTATCAAAGTTAACTCCAGTTAAAGTTAGTGAGCAATTCACAGCACAGATCTTTTGAGGAAATTGCATTAAGTCTTGAGCAGGAGCTGACAATTGTACAGAAAAAGAATCTGACCGTGGACATATGGAAAAGTGATCCAAAATGGGAGAAGCAGGTTCTAATGATTTTGAGTACACTACTTCAAGCCTTGAATAAGAGGGGCAGTGTAGGAAAAATGTCTCATCTCCAAAAGGGGGCAGTGCACCCACCAGACAAAGAAGGTAATGGAAGCACACAAAGATCAGCCCTTGAGGACCTGGGTGAGTGTTTCAAGTTCTTTGACTTCACAATGGTGAGAGATTGCAGGGCTCTGAGAGGCAAAAAGATGCAAGTGTCCTAATGCATGATTTGCAAAAGGCTCATATTGACAGAATATGACTCATAACTCATAAGTTGACAGAATATTAACATTTATTACTAAGGGAATTGAACATAGAAGTAGGGAACATATGTTCAGTTATATAGGGCATTGGTGAAACTACATCTGGAGTATTGCCTATAGTATTGACCTTCTTACTTAAGGAAGAATGTTTATGCATTGGAAGCAGTTCAGAGAAAGTTTACTCGACTAATATCTGGAATGGGAAATTTGTTCTGATGAGGAACGATTGAATAGTCTAGGCTTGTATTTGCTGGAGTTTAAAAGAATGAGAGGGGATTTGACTAAAACATACAAGATCCTGAGGGACTTGATATGGTAGATGTGGAGAGGATGATCCCACTTGTAGGAGAATCTAGAACTAGGAATCACAGTTTAAAAATAAGGCTTGTCCATTTAAGACAGGATGAAGCAGAATGCTTTCTTTCAGAAGGTCGTGAGTCTTTAGACTCCTTTCCTTATCAGGCAGTGGAAGCAGAGTCTGTGAATAAGTTTTAAGGCAGTGGCAGATTGATACATGGTAAGCACAATAAAGTGAATGGTTACCACAGGACATGGATATGCAAAGTTGAGGTTACAATGAGCTTAGCCACAATCTTATTAAATTATGAAGCAAGCTTCTGGGACAAAGTGACCTACTCTGGCTCCTATAATTTGTATGATCATATATTGTAACATCTACTTATCAAAATGGAAGCACGGGCCAATTTCCACTGATGAATTCATAAAGCACAAATTCAATAATACTAATGGCAGAAAACTGGGCAAGCATGATTAACCTAAAATTTCACAATTTTCATATGTTCCAAGCATCTGAATTAATTGATAATAAATATAATTTAAAAAATGGTTGAGTGATGGATGGAATAGCAAAACAGTTCTCAAACAAAAATGGCAAAGTTTTACAAATTCCATTGCAAAAAGCACTAAGATTTGAAAAATTACACAACTCTGAATGAATATGTAACAGTTAAATATCAATTTATGCCACTCAATATGTTCTCTGGCAAAACTGAAATATATTAGTGTATTGAGGTTCAAAACTTCGATAATACTGACCGATCAAAGAATGGGTTGCCTCCTTCGATGACAAGAGGACCTGCTATTTATAGAAAAGCAGGTGAGAAACAGGGGATCTGAAACTGGCAAAAGACATGGAATGGAATTTAGAAGAAGGACCTTATTATATGTATGTTCTGCCTCCTGCTTGGCAGCTGACCAAAGGGACAGCCAAGTCAGAGGTTGCAGAAAAGGACAGTGGTAGTGGCAGTTGGGACAAGTCCCTGCAATGTGATGGTTGGGACAAAGGGCTGGGAGGGAGAGATAGATTGTTTGATGTAAGTGGTAATAACAGGGGTGGAGGTGGTGGGAAGGTACTGGAACAGGAAAAGGCACTTTACAACATCCAGATTAGAGCCTAGTAGGGGAGAGAAGAGAATTGCAATTGACAGGAGAGAGGCTACAAGTGGCAGAGGGGAGTATGAAAGTTTCCTACCCTGAGGGCTAGGCATCATTGCAGCTCCAACAATTTCATGCTTATTTACATCCAACAATAATGAAGAAGTAACAAACTATTTTTTTCCCCGTGCACCTACTGTCCTTGTCTTTCTATGCGGACAAAATCTCTGGTTTGGAAGATACTGTCAAAAGAAGACTTAATGAGTTGTTGCAGTGATTTTATGGATGATGCACACTGTAGCCGTGGTACACCAGTGGTGCAGGGATTTAATATTTAGGGTGGAGGATTGGGTGTCAAATGAGCAGACTACTTTGTCCTGGGTGGTGATGAGTTTCTTGAGAATTGTTTCTGAATGCAACCAGACAAGTGGAGAATATTCCATCCCATTCCTGATTTGTGCCTTGTTGGAAATCTTGTCTTTTCAAATACTGTTCAATTCACTGTCACTCCTCTTCCATAGAACCATAGAACGATACAGCACAATACAGGCCCTTCGGCCCACCATGTTGTGCCGCCCTTCAAACCACACCTAAGACTAACCCCTTCGTCCCACATATCCCTTTATCTTAAATTCCTCCATATGCTTATCTAGTAATCTCTTGAACTTGACCAACATATCAGCCTCCACCACCACCCCAGGCAGTGTATTCCATGCACCAACCACTCAGTTTTGCTCCTCTCTCCAAAGGGATTTCAGTCTGTGTCTTTTCACTTTGCTCTGCCTCAATGGTTTCTACTTCCTTTCTCGTTTTTACTTAATTCCACGGCCACATCTCCTGTCTCAGTGAATGTTTCTGAATTCAACTTATTCCACATGGATTCCAACTGAAATTCCATCCTCAGCTGAGGCCTCAAGTCCAGCAACTTCCATTCCCATCTCAGCAAATTCTGAGCCTGACTTCTAGGTGAGTTTTTATTCCACCACCTTCACTTCAGGTTTATTTCATTGACCGGGTGTCTTCACCCCCAGACTGTAGACCCTTGCTTCTTTCTTCAGAATTCTCAATTGACCCAAATCTCTCTCTCTCCAGTTTCTGACTCTCTCTCTAGATCTATTCATTGCTAATTGCCGACCCAACATTGAACATCTGAATTTGTTCACTGCCCTTTCTGATTCTAACCTACCTCCATCTGAACTGGCAGCACTCATTCGAAAAGGTTCAACCCCCTCCCCCAACATTGTCATCAAACTTCCCACAAAAGGTGATGCTGTTATTTGGTGAATTGACCTTTACTCCACAGATTTCCAGGTCTACTACACCTCCTCATACCTCCCCCTTGACCATGACTCATCACTGAATTGTCTCCCAGACAGACGCTGAAGTCATTTCCTCAGGAGGTCTTTCCTCCACCGCCACCAGCCTTATGCTCCTCCAACCCTGCTTAGCCTGCCTGTACATCCTCTCCAAGATCCACAAGCAGGACTATCCTCGTGGACTCATTGTTTTAGACCATTCTTCACCCATGCAACTTATTTCTTTCAATTTTGACTCTATTCATTCTTCTATTGTCCAATCCCTTCCCATTTACATGTACAATACCTCTTTTGCTTATCAATAGATATTCAACCTCTTCATCCTTTCCCTTTTCCTTAAGTGTTCCAATATACTTTATGAAAGATATTGAGTGGAATGCAACAGGCCAGTTCAGTTTCATAAGGAACTCCCCTACCTCCTTGATATTTAGACAATTGCTTTAAATGTCCGAAGAATTGTCTAGGATTGTTCTGGTTCTCCCAGAGATTTTCTCTGTCAGTATCCCCGCTCAATATAAATTTTAAACAAAGCAATTATGACCTAAGAACAGTTATGAGCTAAGTTAGAACTTAATGGCCCATATATATAATCGCAGAGCTATTTTTCAGTGTTTTCATCCCATCAGATTTAATTGACTCACAAAGAAAGAATTATCCGTATTTCAATTGAAACATGCAGTAACATGTAGAATCTTGTAAGAGCTATCACATACAATTTGCACATTGATGAAACAAAATCCTTTGCAATTCACACATCTGGACTGTGACATGAAACATGAATTACAATGTGTGTACAATCAATCACCCCAGCACATTGGGAACCCGGCAATCCAACAAATTGCTGTTGTCTCTGCTGTTGCTTTCTGCTCTGTTCCCTGCTGAATGTAATGAACCTCACACCAAAGAGAACAGGAGCTTCCTGATACAACACTCTTTACATAGTGATTGACCCCTATGATGCCAACCAATTGTTACCTAAGAAATTAGGAGCACAATAGCTCAATGTCGTAATCACCTTGACTTCAGCTGACGGTTGCCAGCATAGATCAAACTTGCAGTGTGGATATAGTAAGTGGTCCAACTTGGAACCTACATCAAAGGACAGTTATGGCATCGGGTGTCAAACTCTGTGAGGTTGTGACAGATGCCCAGGGGAATGATTTGTTTCCTGCGAGTAGATATTGGGTTTCACTCTGAGACTGTTTTGTCGTTTGTGTTTTCTCTTGTGTCTCTTGCCTCTTCTGTTTTTGCATCTTGTAGCCACTAGACCAGTGATTGTGCTGTTTACTACCACATTACTATTGTGAGAAATAACAATCATTCTAACTTAGACAAAATTAATCTGTGAAAAACTCATCTACTTTTCTAAATTCTTGCCAATATAATCACTGTCTACAATTCCACATTTTAAATTCCTGTAAATTTTGCATTGCCTGAGCTTGGTACTATCCTCATAACCTTTAGGACACATATAAAGTTGTGCTATTTGAGGGTATTAACTGAGGGTTAAGATTAGGGATGATGAACCTGATTGAATAGTGAGGTCAATCAATGAAGAAAATAAACAATATAATTCCATGTTTAGCGCATTCAGCATTACAGCTACTGACTATTCCAGGTTTAACATGGTAGGATCTTTTACCATTGTGAATGCAAACACAATTCTTATTTTCTGAGTTTAAAAAATTGCAGGAGATTGAGGCACTGTGAGATTAAGAGGAGTGCAAAAAGCACAGTGCTTGTGAGCAGTGGCCCTGTGAGGAGCATGGGAGGTAAAAGACCCACACATTTAAAAAATGAACACAAGAAAGAGGCCTCGTGAGTTTAAAAAGTACAGGTGAGACAGTTTAAAAAGAAAAGGGAAGAGAGAGAAACCCTCAGAGTTGGATGGATGGAGGGTATTGAGGTGATATTATTTTCATTTTAAAAATGTATTATTTAAATTTAGTTTTATTATTAAATTATTTTATCCTTGTGGTTTTGAAATTATAGTGATATGAAGTGGTGAACAATTAGTCTTTGGGTTTCCGGGTAATTGGTTAACCAGATAAAACTGATTGATCGTTGTCAGGTGACACAAAGGTGATACCTTGAATAGAAACGTCAGGGCCTCCCCACTGAAAAGATATGGAGGGAAGGCGAGGCAGGGCACTTTTGGGATCTATGGTGAAAAAGACTGCAGTAATTGTCTGTACTCAAAGAACTTTGGCTCAGATAATGAGCTGGTCTGAGATTTGAACACAGTGATGCATCAGAGAGGTAGAAAATTTGCCTGAACAGTTGTTCCAGGAAGCAGTCACACTGCTTGGATTGAGTACTGTGGAATTGATCAGTCAAGAAATAGCCCCAGACCTTGCATTTGTCTGAGGGATATGAAGCTTTTGCAGGCTGCATGGATGGGTGAGAGCAGAGACTGCAGGGTGGATGACTAAGCACATTGGTTTAGGGGTCATTCAAACTGAGAGTGTGAAGAGAAAATGTAGTGGTGATGATAGGGGAGAGAATAGTTAAATTATTCTCTGCAGTATCTAATAGTCATTCCAGTGACATGGTTGTAAAGTAACTTGGATTGGGAGAGAAATATCCCAGCATACTTTGAGAAAATAAGTAAAATAGAAAAGGAAGTGATAAAGCCCCGATATTAATGAATAGTAGGAGAGAATAGGGACCCTGGATAAGAAAATCAAGAAGCAGAGTCAGTTTGGGTGAAACTAAGGAACAGCAAATAGCAGAAAACCAACATTCCATAAACTTAGGTTTGGCTCCCACAGACTGGAAGGCAGCAAATGTAACTCTCCTATTTGAGAAAGGACGAAGAGAGAAAATCAGCAACTATTGACCTATTAGCTTGTGTTGGTTTAGGGAAAATATTGGTATCTATTATTAAGGAAGCGGTGACGTAGATTGTAGATTGGGCAGAATCAACATGGATTTACGAAAGTATTTTCACGTCTGACAAGTCTAACTTTTTTGAGGTTATAACTAGCTTGTTATGATGAACTGGTTGATGTGGCATATTTGGGCTTTTTTAAAGCCTTTCATCTTGCATGAGAGATTATTAAACATAGCTTGTCTATAGTATTAAGGATGATATATTGGTGAGGGTGGAAGATTGTTTAACTGGCAAGACAAAGAACGAAGGTTTATTTTCATATTGGGAGATAATGAGAAGTGGGCTGCTGCAGGGATCAGTGCTGGGCCCCATATGGTCACATGCTATATCAATAACTTGCTTGATCAGATGTCATATATCCAAATTTGCTGATGAATCAATGCTAGGTGGTGATGTGAAAAGGATGCAGTGGATAAAGACGAGCTAAGTGAATGGGTCAAGGACGTGGCAGATGGAAAATTTTGAAATCATCCATGGTGGCAGAGAAGTAGAATCTTGTGTAATGGTGAGAGAGTTGAAAGGTGCTGGTGTTCAAACGAACCTCAATCTTGTATTTCCATACAACATAGGAGGCCATTTAACCATTTAAGTCTGTGTTGGCTCTGAGCAATCTCATTTCCCCCACTTTTTTCTGTAACCTATTCTTCATGTCCATTCACTTCTGTCTCATTCTCGTACTACCCATCTACAGAAGTAATTTATTGCAGCCAATTAAACTAACAGCCAGCTTGTCTTTGGGATGTTGGATGAAGCTGCAGCACACGGGGGAAATCCATGCAGTCATAGGGATAATGTGCAAACTCCACATAGACAGGACTGGATGTCTGGATTACTGGAGCTATTCAGTGACAACACTTCCTGCTGCCATCGTGCTGCTCCAAGGACCCGGTCATCCTTGTACATGAATCATTGTAAGTTAACAGACGGGTACAACAAGAGGTCAAGAAAAAAATTAGTATATTGGCTTTTATTTCAAGAGGATTTGAGTAAAGAGTGGAGGTGCTTTGTGTCAATTACATAGGACACTGAGACTGCGTTTGGGATGTTGTGCATTGATCTGGTGTCCCTACTCAATAAAGGATGTGTTTGTAATGTAGGGAGTGATGTGAAATATCCAGAAATTGATTGATTTCAGGGATGGGGTAATTGTCCTATGAAGAGAGTAAGCGGTCTATGCCTTTGTACTCTTGAATTTACTACAAATGAAAGGTGATTTCATTGAAATGTATAAAATTCATGTGGGGCTTGACAAAATATATGCAGGATTAGTTTCCTTGCCTGGGTTGTCTAGAATCAGGAATCACAATTTCAAAATGAGCTGTAGACTCATCAGGACAAAGATTACAGGACAATTCTTCACCCAGAGGGTGAACATACTAAATGGTGAAAGATTGCTGAGAGTTACATAAAGAGAGATCTAGGTGCTCTGGTGCATTATTTGCAAAAGGCAACTATGTAAGTGATGTGAAAGCTAACAGAATGTTCTTGTTTAATGGGAAGAGAAGTGAATAAAAAGGGAAGTTCTACTTCTAATACAGAGGGCATCTTGAGTCCATACATTGGGAACTCGGAAGTTCTGCACAAACAAAGGAGCGCACCACCCACGTATCTGTGGAAGTGTTTGTGGTTCCCACATTGGTTTCAGCAGCCACCTCTGAACCCAATAAAACAAAGTAAAAGCAATTCAGAAAAGGTTTACTGGACTAGTAGCTGGACTGGACTGTTTATCTTATAAGGAAAGATGGAAAGGCTGGGCTTGTATCCATTGAAGCTTAGTGAGTGGAGAATTTATTGAAACACAAAATGCTGAAGGGTCTTGAAAATATGAATGTAGAGAGGATGTTTTCTCTTGTCAGAGAATCTAGAAATAGAGGTCACAGTTTCTAAATAAGGAATTGCACATTTAACACAGATGAGCAATTTTCTTTTCTCTTCCTGATGGTCTGAGCCTTTGGAGCTCTTCAAAGAATGTTAGAAGCAGAGTCTTTGAATATTTTTCGAGGCAGAGGTACATTTTTAATATGCAAGAGCGTATAAAGTTGCCAGAACGATGAAAAATGCAGAGTTGAGGATCCAATCAGATAAGCCCAAATAGTTTTGAATGGTAGGGCAAGCTCAAGGGGCCAAAGATGTTCTCATAATCTGTATGTTCTTATAAATGCATCAACAGAAAACATTAATATGCATTGTGTAGTATTAATTAACCTTTATGCTAATTTACATGAGCAATGTTAGCAACTAATTTGATCTTGTTAACATTATTTTCTTATAATTTTCATGCACTTACCTTTTACTTTAACAAAGATCTTTCATTTTCCGTTATAGATGGAACAGCTGGTTGTGACTAATTGCATATGGAAATTTGAGGTGAAATTTCCTTGGTCTGAGGACTGAATGATGAGGACACAGGTCACATTATATCATTAGGAGGATTAGAATTTAAGAACAATATAGGAACAGAAATGGATCTTATGAAGCTTTGACCCTACTCTGCCATTCATAAGAACATGGATAATCTGATCATGGCCTCAGCTCCACTTTCTTGCCTGTTCCCTATAACTCAGTAGATAAAATCAAACACCCTTGAATATATTCAGTAGTTCATCCTTCACAGCTGAATTGGATAGGGAATTCCAAAGATTCATGAATATCTGAGAGAAGAAATTCTTCCTCATTTCCATCTTGTGTAGGTGGCCCCTTATCCTGAAACTGTACTCCCTGGTTCTCAATTTCCCCCATGAAGAGAAACAATCTCTCAGCATGCACCTTATCAAACATCCTCAGAACCTTGCATATTTTAATGTCTTATCTTATTGTTATAAAGCTTCTCAACCTCTCCAGATAAGACAACGCCTTCATTCTGGGGATCAACCTGAAAACTTGTCTGAACAACCTTCAGTGCAATTATACTCCTTAAATAAGGAGACAAAAAACAAATGCAGTTCTTCAGGTGTGATCTTATCAATGCCCTATATGGTTGTGGTAAGTCTCATCTACATTTTTAATCTCTGCAGAAAAAGCGAATCTGCATTTGCCTTCCTCATTGCTGTTAAGTTTGTTTTGTATACAGAAATATCCGGATCACTCTAAATAGCAGCATTCTACAGCCCTTTTCTGTTTAAACTGTTCTACTCTTCTATTTTCCTACCAAAGTAGATGACCTCATATTTCCCCAAATTATACTCCATCTTTTTTTTTGTCCAGACAGTATACATGTACATGTAACAATTTGCAGGCACTTTATATCCTCCTCACAACTTACTTTACCATCTATCTTTGCATGTCTGTAAATTTGTTTACAAAACACTTGGTCACTTCACCTTAGCCATTAAAATGGATTGTAAATAGTTGAGGTCACAAGATCACAAGACAAGGGAGCAGAAGCAGGCCATTCGGCCCATCGAGTCTGCTCCAAGGAAAAGGGAAAAAAAGGAAATGAGAAATGGGGAATGGGGGGTGGGGGGGGGGGGAAGAAAAAAAAACAAAAAAAACCTATTCTAATCCCAATTTCCGGCCTTATCCCCATATCCCTTGATACCCCTACTATTTAGATATCTATCTATCTCTTCCTTGAATGCCCCCACTGATCTGGCCTCCACTGCTGTACGTGGCAAGGAGTTCCACAAATTTACCACCCTCTGGCTAAAGAAATTTCTCCTCATCTCTGTTTTGAAACTGTACCCTCTAATTCTAAGATTGTGCCCTCTGGTCCTGGACTCACCCACCAAGGGAAACAGCCTAGCCACATCTATTCTGTCCTTTCCTATCAACATTTTAAATGTCGCTATGAGGTCCCCTCTCATTCTTCTGTACTCCAGTAAGTACAGTCCAAGAGCCGACAAACGCTCATCATACGTAAGCCCTTTCATTCCTGGAATCATCCTCGTAAATCTCCTCTGAACCCTCTCCAATGTCAGCACATCCTTCCTAAGATGTGGGGCCCAAAACTGCACACAGTATTCCAAATGAGGCCTCACCAGTGCCCCGTAGAGCCTCATCAACACTTCCTTACTTTTATACACTATACCTCTCGAAATGAATGCCAACATAGCATTCGCTTTCTTTACCACCGATCCAACCTGGTGGTTAACCTTTAAGGTATCCTGCACGAGTACCCCCAAGTCCCTTTGTACTTCCGTACTTTGAATTTTCTCTCCTTCTAGATAATAATCTGCCCGCTTATTTCTGTTTCCAAAGTGTACAACTGCACATTTCTCAACATTGAATCTCATCTGCCATTTCCTTGCCCATTCTCCTAAACTGTCTAGGTCTCTCTGCAACCTTCCTATCTCCTCAATACTCCCTACTCCTCCACCTATCTTGGTGTCATCTGCAAACTTAGCCATGAACCCATTTATTCCATCATCCAAATCGTTGATGTACAAGGTAAAAAGGAGCGGCCCCAACGCCGACCCCTGCGGAACACCACTAGTAACCGGTAGCCAACCAGAACAAGATCCTTTTATTTCCACCCTTTGCTTCCTGCCAACCAGCCAATGCTCCACCCATTCTGTTATCCTACCCGTAATTCCATGACCTCTCATCTTATTAATCAGTCTCTTATGAGGCACCTTATCAAAGGCCTTTTGAAAGTCTAAATACACAACATCTTCTGCCTCTCCCTTATCCACCCTACCTGTGATTTCTTCAAAAAAACTCCAATAGGTTGGTCAGGCAGGATCTTCCCTTCACTAAACTATGTTGGCTAGGACCTATCTTGCCTTGCACCTCTAGGTATTCCATAACCCCATCCTTGAGGATAGATTCCAATAACTTTCCCACCACTGACGTCAGACTAATAGGTCTGTAATTTCCTTTATGCTGCCTCCCTCCTTTCTTATACAGCGGAACTACATTTGCGACCCTCCAGTCCTCTGGAACCATGCCGGAATCTATCGATTCCTGGAAAATTATCACCAATGCCTCCGCTATCTCTAAAGCCACCTCCTTCAGAACCCGGGGATGCACCTCATCCCAATAGGTCCCAATAGTTCCTAATTCTATTCCCTGTGTACCCCATGAATTACAGCTTGCCAATCTGAAAATGGCCCATTTATCTGTTAGCTTTCCAGTCCACTATGCATATTGATATATAAGCCCCAAAGTCATGAGCACTTATCTTATGCATTAATCTTTTATGTAGCATCTTATTGAATGCTTTTTGGAAATCTAAACACATCCACTGGATCCCCTTTATCCACTTGGCTCCATTACATCTACCTCTAATAATTTGTCAAATGCAATTTCACTTTCTAAAATCATGTAACTTTGCTTGATTATATTATGACTTTCTAAATGGCCTGCTACTACTTCCATAATAGATAGCAGTAATTTCCTCAATGGCAGACATTAGTATAATTGGCCTATAGTTTCCTGCTTTCTTTTTTCTCCTTCCTTTCTTAAATATGAGGATGACATTGGTAATTTTCAACTTTTTGGGACCTTTACATAATTTAGATGATATTTAAGATCACAAACAATGCATTCACTATGTCTGCAGTATCATCTTTTAAGATTGAGGATTCAGGCCTTCAGGACTAGGGGACTTTTAAATCTATAGGCCTATTAGTTTCCTGAGCACCTTTATGCGTGTGATAATTGTTTTAAGTTCCTCACTCCCATTTGTCCCTGGATTTTATATTATTGGGTTGCTTTTAGTATATTGCCCATGAAGAAGTACACAAAATGTTTTTTCAGAGTGTCTGACGTAATTATTTCCCACTATTAATTCACCAGCCTCATTTCCTAAGGGACGAACCTTTGCCTTAGCTTTTGCAAACTCTTTTGTGTGCATGAAGTGCTTTTTGGATACATCCCATTGAACCAGTGCACTTGGTACAGATTCGTGAAAACCTCCCTATCTGTTAATCAAACTTTCCTATGATTTCAAGAAGTATTTTCTGAATTCAGAACAGCTTTCTTAGTCTTTGTTAATGCTATTCAATTCCAAAAGAATGCTTGCTAGGCTGAATTCTATTAATCTGATCAGTGAGTTCATTGCATACTGTAAACATCACAGGCATAGACAGGATTAACTTTTTTATGATGTTTCCTATTGTTAATCTAAACATCAAATAAGATTTATAGCTGTGATACTACAAACTGATTATTTAGATGCACAATGCTTTATACCCATTGGATTAATATTTGCAATTTTATTAAATATGTTGTACACTTACTCTGAAAGCATTGGGCAGAATCTTCACAGATGAGGTTGTAGTGAATGGATACATATTCAGCTGCACAAAATTGTGGTATTCAGCTCCCAATGCATGGCTCATGGACCTCTTTTTCTTATGTGGTCCTTTCCATTCCAGTTTCGAGATAGTTGATGAGGCTCACGTGGGATCTGCAGGTTCTGCCACTGTGAAGCAAGTGCTGCTTTAGAGGGCAGGTGGATAGTTGGGGATAGTGTATGTTCCTTCTGCTGTTTGCAAATGTGCTTCCATTATAGACAGTCAGTGTCTTCCTAAATGCTCCTTCTTTAATTTGACCAGTCACTGGGGCCAGGGATTTGCATGAACTGGTGAAGACGTTACACTTTTCAAGAAGTCTCTGTGGGTTTCTTTGACGTGTTTTTCTGTTCATCTGGAAATTTCTTCCTGTGGTGGAACTTGAGTTTGTTTTTGGATTCTAGTGATGAGCATGCAGAGGATATGGCCCAGTCACCAGAGTTTGCTGAATTTGATCTAATCCCCCGAGGTAGGGGATGTCCTCCAGGAAAAGGGTGCTAATGTGAGTTTGCCTATCCTGCCAATAGAGCTGGAGGACTTTTCAGAGATGGCATTGTCCTGAGATGCCTGCTGTAAGTTGTATGGCAGGGATCTCTGCTCAGGAGCTTGACACTAGCTTTGAGAACATGGTCTCTGAGTACCTTGTGTGTACTGATAAACTGGAGGTGGTGGTGAATTTATTCATCAATGACTGTCTTTGCTGAGGCTGGTCCTGAGATGCAGAATACAATTCATTTTCTCCCCAGAGTCTCCTCATAAATCTTGGCCATTGGCGGTCAGTGTTTTGCAGCAAGAACTATTGGCAGAGAATAAAGATATTCAAGTCCAAAGGCCAATGAATCTGCTCATAATTTCAATTCTTGGCCAATGACTGACTTCCTTTACCTTTGTTTCTTTTACTTTGGCAGATTAAAATTTTGGCACTTTATGCAACTGTTCATTTTTTTTCTGGCCTTTTTATGGAAGTTCTGTGGAAATTGAATTCCATAGCGGGTAGCTGCTGTGTTCCCTATAGTCAGAGTACGAGATGAGGCTGGTTTGGTTTGGCAGCATGAGGTGGGGCAGTGGTCTTTTGATCTAACAATGCCCTCTCAGGTTCTGCAACATTTTGAAAGTTGATCATGGAGATTAGTTTGTGTGGGTAAGTATTTTACTGATTAACCAACAACAGGACATGGAACTATAATATGTTTTCTCAAAGTTGAGGACAGACAGTCTGACAAATTATAATCTTTCCCTACTCTGTGACGGGTTGAATAGTATGGCGAGAGGGGGCTTTGTACAATATTAAATCTGCCTCCAAATTCAGTCACTTTTGCTTAACTACAAAAGGCTTCGGGCCATCCAACAAATCTGCTGTAGCATTAGAATTGTCACATTGTCTCCATTCTGGTCAAAAAAGACCTATCCAAGGTAATCCCACAGCCACACTGATACACATTTATTGAAATGAGGCTTTGCCCTGTGGGAACTTTTTCTGTTGAATGCCTTAGGCTTGGGTCACCCAGGGTTCTGGGAATGCCAAAGGAAGGCAGAAGATTTCAGATCCAGCAGGCAAATTCTTTGCCAGCACAACTTCTAGTCCTGAAGGAGCCTTTCAAACAAGGCACACTTTCCTCCCTGCCATCCTCCAGTCTTTCAGTTGCTTGCTTCTGCTCCTGGATTCTCTCCTTTGCAGCGGACCAGCTTGATAATCTGGCTGGTTGACAGACAGGAAACAGAGTAAATGACTGCTGATGAGGTCCTACTATTAAACTTGACAGGGGTACTTGTGCTTGCAGGATTCCTAGCTGCAAACTTCTATGCAAAATCCTACATACCTTCCTGAATGTATCAGTGTCATTGCCTATCTGTCTTTCTTTCCTACTTCCTCTGACAGCTGTCAGGAATTTGAGCATTTACATTTTCTAATTATCAAGCTACAAATGATGATGTCTGTTCCAACTAAATGCAAGTAAAAATTAAATGTGTAATTAGAGGCAGTTTCCTTCGAAATTCATCTGTTTTAAAACAAAATTGTTAGACTAAGAAGAGTGCTTAATGCACTTACTAGTTTGTAGAACATACCAAATTAGAAAGAATTAGTGGTCCTTTGTACAGTTGTTCTCACTCAAAACTATTTATTAGATCAATATGAAATTTATCTGAAAGATTGAGATGTCCTTTGCTTTTTCTACAAATTTTCTTGAGAAAATTAAGAAGAGCTGCAAAGAAAAATCAGGGAACTAAATACCAGTAAGCCAAACATCTGTGGTTGGTAAGTTACTGGAGGGGATTCTGAGGGATAAGATATACAAGCATTTGGAAAGACAGGGGTTGATTAGGGATAGTCAGAGCAGCCTTGTGCGTGGGAGATCACGTCTCTCAAATTTGGTCAAGTTATTTGAAGAAGTAACAAAGAAAGTCGAAGAGGGCAAGGAAATAGATGCAGTCTAAATGGACTTCAGTAAGGCCTTTAAGTCTCCACATGGTAGCTGCTGTAGAAGGTTCGATTGCATGGGATCCAGGAAGAGCTAGCTAATTGGATACACAATTGGCTTAACAGTGGGAAGTAGAGGGTGATGGTGGAAGTTGTTTCTCAGACTGGAGGCCTGTGACTAGTGGTGTTCCCTAGGGGTCAGTGCTAGGCCCATTGCTATTTATCATCTACATCAATGATTTGGATGAGAGTGTACATACAGGCAAGGTTAGTAAGTTTGCAGATGACACTAAAATAGGTAGTGTTGTTGACAGTGAAGATGGTTACCAGGATTTACAGAGGGATCTTGATCAGCTGGGTAAGTGGACAGAGGAATGGTAAATAGAGTTTAATTTGGATACATGCGAGGTGTTGCATTTTGGGAAGACAAATGAGGGTAGGACTTTCACAGTGAACAGTAGGGCCCTGGGGAGTGTTGTAGAACAGAGGGACCTTGGAGTAAACGAACATGGTTCCCTGAAAGTGGTGTCACAGGTAGACAGGGTGGTGACAAAGGCTTTTGGCACAGTGGCCTTCATCAGTCAGGGCATTGAGTATAGAAGTTGGAATGTTTTGTTGCAGTTGTACAAGATGTTGGTGATGCCGCATTTGGAATACTGTGTTCAGTTTTGGTCACCAGCTATAGAAAAGATACCATTAAACTGGAAAGAGTGCAGAGGAGATTTACGAGAATGTTAGTGGGACTCAAGGGACTGAGTTATGGAGAGAGGTTGAGCAGGTTGGGACTTTTTTCATTGGAGCATAGGAGAATGAGGGGTGATCTTATAGCGATGTATAAAATCATGAGGGGCATAGATGGGTCAATGCGCACAGTCTTTTTCCCCAGGGTTGGGGAATCAAGAACCAGAGGGCATAAGTTTAAGGACAGAGGGGAGAGATTTAATAGGAACATGAGGGGTAACTTTTTCCCCCATAGTGTGGTCAGTACATGGAATGAACTGTCAGAGGGAGTGGTTGAGGCAAGTAAATTACAACATTTAAAAGGTACTTGGACAGGTACATGGAAAGGAAAGGTTTGGAGGGATATGGGCCAAACACAGGCAAATGGGACTAGCTTAGATGGGGACCTTGGTCAGCATGGACCAGTTGGGCCAAAGGGCCTGTTTCCGTGCTGTATGGCTCTTTAATAAAAGAATCGAGTGGAAACTGATAGAGACTACAGAAATGATAGGTTTATAAAATTGAGTGGCATTGATAGGTAGACCATCAGAATCTTTTCCCCAGGGTAGAAATGTCAAATACTAGAGGATATGCATTTAAGGTGAGAAGGGGAAAGTTTAAAGAAGATGCAGGGGCAATTTTTTTTTAAACACAGTTGTAGGTGCCTGGAGGTAGTAGTGGAAGCAAATACAATAGTGGCATTGAAGAGGCTTTTAGATAGACATGAATATGCGGGGTGGGGGGGGGATGGAGATATATGGATCATGTGCAGGCAGAAGAGATTTAGTTTAATTTGGCATTGTGTTCAGCACAGACATTGTGGGCTGAAGGGCCTGTTCCTGTGATGTATTGTTTTGTTCTAAATGTTTCTGTCTGCATATATGACTGGACTACAGCTTCATTTTAAAACTAATCTTGCTTTGCTCAGTGTTGATGGGAGATCTTTTCGTTGCCTTGATCCTCTCTAAACGTGGTCATTTCTCTTCCCAATATCTAAATGTTCAGTCAACTTTATTTATATCCTCCTTGATTCAACATTTATTTCTTTGTGAAATAATTAGATCCTAATTTTTCAATACATTTTGAAACATGAAAAATATGAATAAAATGTGATATTGATTAGTGTATTTCAAATTGGAAAGAAAATGATTGGTGAAAGTAGAACTGCAATGTTGAAGCATGAGTAGTTTCTCATCCCAACCTGTCTCTATGCCTGAAACATTTGTTTGAAAGTTAAACTATTCATATGCTGGTGTTTGTTGGGAATTATAATTTTAATTCACTGTTTTAGTTCTACTTTTGTTATTTGTAACTGAGCAAATAATGAATATATTTGAGATCAAATGATTTGATTTGAATTGCAAATCTATTTAGATTTAATTTGCCTCCTCTTTTAAGGGACCAGCCAACCTGCATGACAATAATTTAGTTTAAATAATAGAAATTTTATAATATCCTTCCCCCAGCAAGCACATGTCAATTGAATGCTGGTGAGCATTATGCTAATGAAATGGTTTGTGAGGAGGAATCAAATGAAAAAAAAGTGCATCCAATTTTGTATTTGCTTCAATTTTATAGGGGAGAAATTAGTTTTTACCAATGTGAGAAACGCCAGTAATTATTGCCTGCATTCGACTGGCATGAGTATACCTTTAGGAATTGCTGTTCACTCTGGCAAATGCATCTTAATGAACACATGACATTAGATCTTACAAATAATAAAGAACAATAGCATCAGTTAATGAATATTTAAGGATTGAATTTAAAATTTTACTTGGTACGGCTATGAAATACTCATTTCATATTTATTGTACGGTCAGTATTCCTTTATGCACAAACCAAAAATAGTGAGGTCAAACAGAATGCAGGTTTAACATGAATTTCCAATTGTGTAATAAATTGTAATGCACGTGCTTAAACATTGGTTCCATTTTGATTTCCCAGCACTAAACTCAAGTTATTTCTTTAAGGGCAATGGGTGCATAGTAGTGAGTGAAATGTTGTTTTGGGGCTGTAATTGTTACGAGGTTCTTTTAGCTCAATATTAAATACTTGTGTTAAACTGAATATAAATCTCGTAATGTAACGAGAGGATGTGAATCTGCACGCATTTACCCAAGGTTACATCAAAGCCAGCAATACAATTGAGGAAAATATGCAACTGTTTTGGTACAGTGACTTTTTTTCTTGAGCTTCTGATGCAGAATACTTGATAAATGCAGCTCGAAATGTCAGGTTTCAAACATAGCAAAAACATAAGGTCAAGTTTCCCTGATGTGCATTCGTCCCCAAGTGAAGGTGGCAATTCACCAGTGGCTCTTAATGATAACAAATCGGTTCCGCAACAAATGTCTTGCGCATCTCATTGCTGTGCAGAAACACACAAAGCAAGTTTCCAAAATCTACCTGTTCTCTTGCTGCTTAAGCGGTGAGAAGTATGTCAAAGTATAAAGCAACTTCAAATTTCTACACTTGCTTAGTTTTTATTTCCTTAAATGCCCTTTATATTTTCATCTTGAATTCCAACATAAAGCAAATGTGCAAGATTAAAGAATGGTTAGGCACGGAAGGAACTTTCTTCCTGAGTCCGTGGGGCGGAGCGGTCATGGAGGTGCTGAACGTTACAGCAAGAATCAGAAGCTGGAACGTCAGTCGGGGCGGGTGAAGCTAAATGCAGTCAGCTTTATGTAAGGTTGTTTGCAAGGAGCGAAAACAGCAGTGTGCATCAAAAAATTACAAAACAAATAATCAAGCGTGTTGTAGGCATGAGTCCGATGGCTCAGCATGGCGATTTAAACCTGTCTTGAATTTTTCTCAGCCTTCGATTAGGTAGGGAGAATTGATGAATATTACTCAATGTTGTCATATCAGTCTTGAAGACTGGTTACGCGACCTTTATTTACGGTAAGTAAAATCTAATTATTGGGTAGTTTTCTATTCACATTACAGATCAACGGTTTGAAAATTTACGAAGTCGACAGACCCACCTTCCAGATTCTCCAGTGCACCATCGATAGATGCCTAGTGTCAAAGAAGCTTCAACAAAAACTAAAACTGACCCCATCATGGTAACATGTTTTGTTTCATCCAACACGTTGATACGTTACAAGTAATTTCCTACTTTCTACATTTTATGAAAACTACCTGTATTAAATATGGATTGAGTAAACATTAACCACAACGTTACCGGCAAAGCTTATCCGAAAAGTTGCCGCCAGTACACCAACATAACAATTTACCTGATAGCCTTTGCCAGGCGCTTACAGCCAGCTCCTCCTTCAATCGCGACAAAGCTACAAGATTGCAGCCTCTTATACCAATGCTGTAGTTTTACATTCTGTTTGAATAAAATGAAAACCAACAGCCAGTGTCTGGAATAAAGACTTTTATTAAAAGCACAATGGCCCATTGTGGGGAGAATTGGTCGTATTTCCCCCCCACCCCCAAAGGCTTTGCTTGTGGTCGGAGCAGAGATTACGCGCGGCATCGAGGTGGAGAGGGTGAGAGTCTCATGCACAGAACCAGCAGAGGACGCCCTCCACACTTCACAGCCACTGTGTGGATGGGTGGCTCGCTGACGTCACGGGCAGGGTTTACTCCACTCGGTGTTGTTGCAAAGTACTTGCTCTGGAGGGGAAAATGTATCGGCCAGGCTGAGGGGAGCTGCGGGCTGAAGTCGCAAAGAAAGCACCCAAACAAACTAAC
The DNA here is from genome assembly GCF_009764475.1 of Pristis pectinata. Classification (NCBI taxonomy): domain Eukaryota; kingdom Metazoa; phylum Chordata; class Chondrichthyes; order Rhinopristiformes; family Pristidae; genus Pristis; species Pristis pectinata. The sequence goes on along the minus strand of NC_067414.1, from coordinate 50,208,177 downwards.
AAGCTGAAGAACACCTGCAAGACCATGAGCGCAGTGGCGTGGACGCTGTTGCTGCTCTTGCATCAAACTTGCGACGGTGCAGCCGCGGAATTCTCCTCGGGTGAGTGTCCCGTGCGCCTCGCCGCTGTCTCCGCGTTCCAGGCGGCAGCAACTTTTCCCACCCGGATCGTTCCAAGGTGTCCGTGCGCGCGCGGCGCGCTCCCGGCCATTTGTTGTGAGGAAATGTGCGTGAAATTGCAAGTTCAGAGCAAAGCACTGTTTAAACTAACAGCAGTAATTGCGTTTCCCCCCTTTTTTTCCCCCAAAGTGAGGATCTTCAAGCGACCCCCGGCAGTTTGCTTCAAGTGCTGGGGAGCGCGGGGCTTGGGGGGTGGAATTGTAGTCAGTTGGTGCTTTCATCCTTCGGCAGGCAACAGCTGTGCACGGTCGCTCCGCGGCGAAGTTTGTTTCTAGCACATCTTTTCCGCCGGGCTGAACGAGGCAAAGATTAATTGCTTGTTAATATTTATTTTGTAAGGGGGGAAAGGTAGTGTTTGTTGGGTGGGGAGTGGAATGTTTGGAAGTTTGTGTGGGTAACAGCGGCGAGTTTGTGAAAGGTGACGAGCCGTGTCTCGGAGCTTTTGACTGGGGCTTTAGGTGGAGCAGGTTTGCCGCTCGAAGCGGCCAAAAAATTAACTCACTTCTTTGCCGGGCAGGTATTTGTTTTGGTTGTCTCCAGATTGCACAATACACAGTTCACTTTGATTAAATCATAACCTGGCTTAGAGTTTGAATAACGCGGAAAACAATTGGTTACTTTCGCATCCAAATGTGATTTAGTCCGTCGTTGTTCTTTTGTAAAATAAGTTTGTATTGAGAACACTATTTCAACGACTGGAAGGTGGCGTCCTTTTGGACAATGGTTCACTCCCAGTAGTATGCAATTTAAAATGGAGTACCTTGCTAATGAAAAAGTACAAGTAGGCACTCGTTGATTTCCTTGTAACTTTACACCGAGGAAAAGTTAGTAATTTTTTTGCCCAACAATACAGTGCTTTCATTGTTTGTAACCTGAGAGTTGGCCAGTGGAATGGTAGCATCTATCTCCTCCCAGTTCTCTCACATCTAAATTTATGTTTCCTAACTGCAGCTACAAATAATGTCGTTTTTGTTGGAATGTTGGAGGAAAAGGACGGCAGGAGTGTATGAATATTTAAAAAAAATACAAGTCAGAGTAGTTTGATTGCGACGTCTTTTTGTTCATTTTCATACCATTTAATTGAAAGGAAACCAATGAGTGATGGGGGGGGGGGAGGAAAGAACAGTGGATTAATTAATGTGACAGTATATGTGATATAATTTACTTTTCTGATTTAAAATTAAGGCTCTTGAATATCCTAATATCAATTGTATAGAACATCTATTTTAAGCAAAATTACAGACCAAGAATTAAAATATTTCATGCCAATCAAAGATTTGTGTCAAACACTGAACAATGGATCTGGGCAGCATTTTGTGCCCGTACCTAATAGCCCTTTTCAGAAGATGACGGAACCAACTTCGTGGCTTACTGTGTGTTCTTAGGTAATGTTTCAAGAGTCAACCACTTAGGGTGGGACAGGAGTCAAGTATAGGTCAAACTAGGTATGGATGGCAGATTTCTTGTCGAGCACATTTGTTAACCAGAGGTTTTATGACAATGTTATTTTTCATGGCCATCACCAGTAAGATCAGATGACGCTATTGTTCTAAATTGCAAATCATTAAGCAGACTTAAATTCCACAGCTGCTTTGGTGGGGTTTGAACATGGATCTCTGGATTATGAAATGAAAATCAAAGAACTACAAATCTGAAATAAAAACCAAGTGCTGGAAACACTCAGCAGACCAGACAGTAACTGTGGAAAGAGAAGGTTACTATTTCAGGTTGATGACCTTTCATTAGAACCATTCTCAAGAAGGGTCCTAGCCCTGAAGCATTTTGAATAGATGTTGCCTGGTTTGCTAAGTGTATCCAGCATGTTCTATTCTTAATATCCTGATTAATAGATGCGTTAATTAACTACTGTGTCACCACTGTACTACACTGTATGACAATCTGATTTTATTCAGTGGGATATTGTGCTTTCAGTTATCTTCTGGCAGCCCTTTAGGGTTGAGGATAACTGATTTCACACCATTTCTGTGGGCTCTGCGGTGGCTGAAGAGTAGGATTTGCAGATTCTGTCACAAGTTGGACAGGTGTTGCTTGAGAAGACATGTAGGTTGTTTGGCCACTGTGTTCCATTGTAAAGACCTAAGATGGTCACTGCCACCCACATGCTCCATTTTGAGTGATTGCAGGCAAGGGATTACCTTCAGAAGGTGAGGATGTAACTTTTTGTTTCAACAGGACATTAAGAACATCTTTAAATTATTCTGTAAATTGCCTTTTAAAAATGCTTTTAGATCACAAAGTTGACATTTTGATGACTATGTGATTTCAACTGCAGGTGTGTGTAAGAACATTGTAATGACCATATTGTTCAAAATTACTCATAATTTAAGGGAAATTGTGTATGTTCTATGTCCTCTGTATGTGCACATCATCTTTTGGTATGGTTTCCTTAAGTACAGTTTCAAGAGAGGAATATTCAAAACAAAATGCTGTATTATGATTCATTGAAAGTTCCTTGATATGCAGTGTTCCAAAAGGTTAAGCAGTAAAGTATTTAATTTCAAATTGTCAGTGATGGCAGGGTTATGGCATTTGATCACATATTGATAATCCATGAATATCAATCTCGTTATTTTAAAAACTGTAGTCCATTCATGTTCAGGATCAAGGGTGACGTTTACACAGTACAAAAAAAAGTCAAGTTTCTTATGTTGCTTTCATCTATCAACAAAACATGCCAAGTTGCATTTATAATGTTTACCGATATTTTAATTAGAGTATGGGATAACATTCAGGAGGTTTTTTTCCTTGTTGCTGAATCAGTGTCATGAAGGTATCTGCTCTTTTATTTCAGACTTTACAATACTTTTTAGTATTGCTCAATATATGAAAATATTGTTTAATTATACAGTTTCTAAAACTTTTTGTATAATGCGCTTGAAGAGAAGGTTAAGGAGATGTGTATTGATATTAAATTGCTGCTTTAAAAATTTGGCAATTTATTTTGTTTTTGGAACAGACAAGTGGGTGGGGAGCAAGGTTTGTTATTGCCTAATTATGGTATTTTATTCCATGCAGTGGGTTCTTTGCTAATCTTAGTTACTGGACCAAGATCAAATAATATGTGTTATTGTATTTGCTTTGAGCCTATTGCCACAGGAGAGAGAGGTAAAACGATGAAGATGTGAGGCTTTAAGCTAGGAGTCCAAACCCCACTTCCCGTCACAGAAATTAACGATTCAGCCTCTCAGGTGGGCTTTGATCAACTCTGGTTCCTGGAGGATTTATTGAATTTGGCGAACCTTTTAAATTAATTCCAGCCTCTTAGCCTAGCAACTACTGCTTCATCTCTCAGCTCCTTTTCACTTCAATAAGACAGGTGCTTCTCAAATTTATTTCCAAGAACTAAGTTTGAATCAATAGTGAAGTTATTTTCTTAATGCCATAATAAGAAATTGATGTCATTTGTGACTTGCACTCTATTGTGAAAATGGTTAACTGTTACTCTTTGTGCTTCTCAGTCTATCTGCAGCATTTGCCATAATTTCCCATACCTTTCTTCTCCAATACCTCTTCATTGCTGCTCCTCCCTCTCTCACAATGATGCTGTATCCCTCTGCTTCACAGGTTACATAATGGATCCAAGTTAGGTAAAGCCTCTTAACTTCTCATCTTTTTTCCCAAATCCCACTATTGCTTCTTTCCCTCTAACCTGGCCCTGCCCTATAAGTGCTCCTCTGATGTTGGAATCTAAATGAAAAACAGTATGATGCTGGAGGAACTCACCAGGCCAGGCAGCGTCCATGAAGAAAAGCAGGTGGTCAGCATTTTGGGTCAGGACCCTTCTGCAGGTCCTGATTCGAAACATTGACTGCCTGCTTTTTACCCTGGATGCTGCCTGGCCTGCTGAGTTCCTCCAGCGTCATCAGTGCTTCTCTGATTCTGGCTTATTGAACATTCCGGATTTAATTGCCCCTTTGGCCATTGTCCTAAGTTGTCGTGTTCCTTGTCTACAGAATTCATCCCTAAACCTTTCTTCTACTTTGCTCCTTTTAAGATGTTCTTTTTAAATCTTTGTTGTCTGTCTTAACACTTCACTACATGATTTGGTGTAAATTTTTATTTGATAAAATGTCTGTGAGGCACCTTGCAATAATTAATAATTATAGTTGCTCCACATAAGGTTGTTGTTATGAGATGCCACTCAGCACTGGATTCCCAACAGTTATTTTTGAATTTATTCCACTTTGTACAGATACATTTGTAGCAAGCTACAAGGAGAAGTTGCATTCTTCAAGACTCCCTCCTGTTAAAATTAGTTGAGACAACAGCCCAGATCATGCTTCTTTGTGGGAGATAGTTCTGGAGGGAACTGCAGCCCACCTGCATGCTGTTAATCCTGTCTTTGAATTCTGTATTTGCACTGTGGAAGATTGCAATGTGTTTGAATTTGGATGCTGATGGATTTGACCTTTTGGGCGTTTGTTGGATCCTTCATTGAGTTAAACTTGGGGTGGAGGAGGGGGTGGCTGGATGCACTTTGCATCTGGCCCCTTATCTTCCTTGTTTCTTGTACATGTTAGAACCCCACTCATTTGCAAAATTTACCTCTCAATTAAAGTTAGTGGCCCATTTCAAAGTTTTTATTTGACCCGTATATTTGTTTTAATAGTGTGCTTTTAATCATTTATTTTAATTTAGATAATTGTTAAATCCATTTCAACTGGGTTTAAATTGCTCTAAATGAGCAATTGAAAATGGTGAAGGATGTCCTCGACAACAGCAAGTTATCAAAGGCCATCATGGTGTTGCAAGTGGTGGGGCCCTTGGGTTTTGCTGCTCAATGTCCATTCTGCCTTACAGACTTGCATAACACTTTTTACCAGAGCTTTCAGCAATCTACAGGGGCCCCAAGTCAAGAAAGTGATTAAAATCTTCCACTTGCCTGGCATCATGTAGTTCCATTAATACTCAAGAAGCTTGACACTATCTTGAACAGACCAACCTGCTTGATTGGCACTCATCTTAACAGTTTACTGTCTACTGTAGCTAGTCTTTGCACTAATTAGAAGACTTGCAGAATCTATTTAACCAAGTTTTTGTTAATGGTAACTGCTGAGCATGGGCTCCACTGTATAGAAAAACAAGAACATCAAGTACATGAGGACACTAAATGCTGTTGGTGCCAGTGACATGAATGTCTTATGAATTAATGCATGTCCATTACAGTTTGAAATTGAATATTTCATGTCATTTATGATTTATTTTGAAATCCTTACCTATGAGGAAGTTTCAGAAATGTGTTGCTACTGGTATTATGTACTCTACCTTGCTTTACACAGTGTTAGACAATGTATGATGCTGATAGGGGAAAATTTAATGTTCTCGTATATAGTGTGTCTGTTGTCAGTCAGAGAAGCTTTAGTTATGTATTCTAGAATCGTGTACTGCAGTCTTTGAATGTGTTTTACATGTTACAGTTATGACTAAATTTAAAGTTTTCTGGAAAAATAACACTTTCTTTAGATAACGAGCAAAGATTATTAAAAATGATTCATAAGGGCATACAGCATGGAACAGGCCCTTTGGCCGACTGAGTCCTTGCCAACAACCAAGCACATATTTACACTAATCTTGCACTTATCCCATTTTATTCTCTACTGTACTGCCTGTAATTGTTTGAACTATGCTGCAAAAACCGATGTACTCAGCCATTTGCTCATTTTCTTTGGAGTTAAATTATATGGCTGTAGCATTTTTCTCTGTTTGATTCATAGAAAGTGAACAAAGTCAGTGGGACTGTTTAACTGTAGATGAAAGAGATACTTTTATAAGTAGATATCAGATAAGAGTCCTACAGCATAGACATAGGCTCTGCAGACCACCAAGTCTGTGCTGACCAGCCAGCTCTCATTAACACTAATCCTATTTTATCCTATTTTGTTCTTTCCATTTTACCATCAACTCCTGCCCCCCCCCCCCCAACCCCCAAATTCTATCACCCACCTACACTTGAGGGACAATTTATAGTAGCCAATTAACCTACACGTGTATGTGAGGAAATCAGAATGGCTGGGGGAAACACCCACATGGTCATGGAGAGAATATGCAAACTCCAGAGGGGCAGCACTGGAGGTCAGGATTAAACACAGCTCACTGGACATGTGGGGCAGCAGCTCTGCTGGCTTTGTCACTGTGCTGCTTTGTAGCTTTTAGCATCTTAGAGAAACTCGCGACCTGTGCTGAATTAGGAACTATTTTGTACTATAGGTCCATGTCCATGTGGATGTTACTGAAGCTCAATTCCAATCACACGATTACAGTTTGGCAAAGATTTTTATCCTGTGACTCCAGGCTTGCCATGAATCTGGGTTCATGAGGAGAAAATTAAGGAGCTAGCTCAACAAGCCAGTGTTTTTTTTAAACCCCCGTTCCATGTCATTCATCTCAGCATAAGCCCTATAATGCATATAGGGGTAAAAAAGTTGAATGTTGAAAATGGAAATGAATGTTAAGTGAAATGAGTTTTAAAAATAGTTTACGATGATATTATTGATCTCGTGTAAATAAATGCATTAAGCTCAACTTATTTGGATACTGTTGCATAGTGGTTAAGGTACTGGACTGGCAGTTAGTTTTTTGGCTCATTGATCCAGAGATCTGTGTTCAAATTCTGCCATGGTGCTTAGGGAATTGGAAATTTTAAAGATTTGTTCTTTGTATCAGTAAGAATGAAAATACTGGATTTTTGTTTTAAACATCTGGTTCACTGGTATCCCTCAGGGAATGAAATCTGCTGTCCTTGCTTGTTTGGGGTCAAATGTGACTCCAGTATCTTGATGCCCCTTGAACAGAGGCAAGGATAATAAAATGGCAGCACTGGCAATGATATCCACAACCAAGGAACTAAATAAATCCAAGCAAATTTGTCTACTATTTACAAGTAGAAGATAGGCAAAGTTTTTTTTAATAATGAAAGCTCAAACTCCCGAAGGCTAAGATATGTTTCCGTTTAGTTAGCAACGGCATTGACTTCTTGCATTTGAAAATATATATTGTTTAACAGTCTCAAATGGGGAATTATACTGTAGTATTTAACTTTCTCCAATGGTTTTGGCAATAAGAGGTTGGAATACTGTTTTATGAGGTAAGGTTAATGAGATGTGCCTCTTAGCTGCTGATTACATTGTCACCTTTATAGCAGTTTTAAATTAAACCATAGATGCATTTACTGTAAGTGTTCAGCTGTTCATTGGCATGATTTTTTTCCCAACATTTTCAGTTGCATATAAATTGAGTTTTTATCATCTTGTCTTCATCCAGTGATCAAACATGCAGTTCAAACAGGTCAGTGGATTTGTTCAAGAACAGGAAACCTGACATTTCCACTCCTTAGCCTGCCTCATTGTAGCATTTCCCCATTATCATCCCAGTTAAAATCAGCTAAATCACTATAGATCAGAGATAAAACCAAACATAATTACATATTATGATCCACACTGGTTGAGTAGAATTGGTGCATGAAAATAACTGCAGATGCTGAAAATCTGAATTGGTGCATGACTTTTCCCCCCCAAAATGTGTTCAATATATATTGGTAAATTGGTTTATTATTGTCGCATGTGCAGTGAAAAACTTTGTTTTGTATCTCATCCATACAGATCATTTCATCACATCAGTGCATTGAGGTAGTCCAAGGGAAAGCAATAACAGAATGTAGAACAGTGTTACAGTTAGAGGAAGTGCAGTGCAGGTAGATAACACGGCGCAAGGCCATAACGAGGTAGATTGTGAGGTCGAGGGTCCATTTTATTGTGCTAGGGGAGCATTCGATAGTTTTAACAGCAGGGTTGAAGCAGTCCTTGAGCCTGGTGGTAGGTGCTTTCAGGCTTTTGAAACTTCTGCCTGATGGTAGGGTGAATGTCCCAACAGAGAGAATGTCTGGAGTAGGTGGGGTCTTAGATTAAATAATTTCTCTGATTTAATGATTAAAATCATGCTGCATTTATACTTTACATTTTTTTGCCGCTGTTTAGAAAATACTGCATTATTATACATGCAGTCTCCCTCGGCTGATTGGTCCATGTTGTTTGTAAATCCTATGGCTTTGATGACCTAATCAGTGTCCTCCTCCTAACTGCTGTAGCTAGCAAGGCCATAGCATGTCAGTTTGCACCATTAAGTTGTCCTCCCTGGTCTGGTAATATCCTGATTGACTATTGTAACATCTGTCCAGATGATATCATGGCCGTACAGGATATTACTACATAACTTTTTCTCCATGTTTAAGGTGGAAAGACAAGATGCTGAAGATATTATGTAGGCTAGGCAGCATCTGTGGAAAGAGATAGGATTAACATTTCAGATCAATGATGTAATGAAAGGTCATGGACCTGAAGCATGAATTACGTTTTTCTGTCCAAATGTTGCTTCAATTCCTGAGTACCTCCGGCACTTTTTGTTTATATTTCAACTTTACAGTACCGATAGTGTTTTGCTTTTCAATATCAGGGTTATCCTCCTCTTATCTGGCAGTTTCCATGGACACCATTGGATCAATTGCAGACTTGCAATTTGTCATTGAATTTACCTGTTGAATAGTAGAGAAGGCCACAAATGCTACATCTATAATAGAGTGGTGTCCTTCATGATAACTTCCACTGCACAATTCATTAAGCTATGACATTGAAACACCTTTATGCTGTTGTGAACATTTGCAGTTATTGTGAAAGGTGGGCTAATGGGCTAATTCAGGCTCATTGAAATTTGTTGAATGGTCAATTGTTCAACTGGAGGTTTTGATATTAGCATATCTATGGGGCCTGTGTGCTGCCCGAAAGATTAAGGACACACAACTGCTTTTCCTACCAGATGTCAGCTGCAGGAAATCTGCTTAAAGAGCCAATTTCAGTGAAGCTACATTAGATTGCTCATGGCTTGATGAGACCAGATTTTGATATTTAACAATCTCATTTTGCATGTACTTGATATGGTAATATAGATTCTGATATTGCAACGCATACAAAGCTGCAGTTTGACATACAATCCCTATTGTGGCCAGTCTTCCAGTATTCCTTTTTAATTGTATCTAGCCCAAAGATCATTATCACATCAGTCCTCACAGTCAATCTTACTCTGCATCTCTTTCATTTTTCCTGTCCCCTAAGACTCTATCTATTGGCATCAGGGTTTTGATAATTTAAAATATCTATCTTTGTGCTTCTTTAAAGTAATATTGACCGATGACCTGATAGAGGTGTACAATGTGATAAGAGGCATAGATGAGTGGACAGCCAGAGACATTTTCCCAGGGTGGAAATGGCTCACATGAGGGGCCATAATTTGAAGGTGATTGGAGGAAAGTACGGGGGATATCAGAGGTAAGTTTTTTTTTCACATACAGAGTGGTGGGTGCATGGAACACATTGCCAGGGGTGCTGGTAGAGGCAGATACATTAGGGACATCTGAGAGACTCTTAAATAGGCACATGGATGATAGAAAAATGGAGGGGTATGTGGGAGGGAATGGTTAGATTGATCTTAGAGTAGGCTAAAAAGTCATCACAACATCGTGCGCCGAAAGGCCTGTGCTGTAATGTTTTATGTCAGTTGGAGATCTGATCTTCAGTGCTATTTGTAGTGTCTAAACCATGGACTGCTTACCTCGCAGGTAGTGAAGGAGTCAGCAAGCTTTGTAATGGTGGTGTGAAAACAAGTTGAGCATACCAAGGTTGTTGGCAGTATGGTTCAACTCGAGATGATAGCTGGGAGGGAAAGCTGTTGATAGTTTTAAAAAAAAGAGTTTGCAGGAACAAGAAGACCACTTTTGGCAGTCTTGGTGAAGACTTGGAGAATGTTACAATTCATCTGAGACTGTGTGTAAAACATTAGACTCTAACATATTATCATGTAAGGCAGATAAAAATGTAATAAGTGAACCAAATTAGTAATTTGAAAATGATTGCTATAACCTCAACCATTTAATTGAGCTTGGTAATTATTTGTTGTAACTCTCTTTTAAGCTTTCCTTGTAACACTATTGAAGCATTAGTAAACAATTCGCCTTGTTACTGTGAGAGAACTGGCTCCTGATAATTAATTTGATTTGCTTAAAGCATGTTTTTATTTAATGAAAGCTGGAAATATGCTTCTTGGAGTAAATCTTATTGTCTGATTACAATAAAACAAATTCAGACTTTTTCTTTGCAAGTTTCCTTATCTTAATGAGCCTATTGTTCATCATTGTCTTGCACCTTGGTTATTATACCCATTAAACCAAATTGTACATGTGCATTGAAAAGTTCTTATTTGTGATTTTACTTTATTGATATGTGAGTAACACTGGCATTGTTGCATGTTGTCCACTGTAAGATGGCGGAACAGATTTTTCAGGGAATGGCTAAAAAATTAAAAGCCTCCAAATTCAGGAAACCTGCCTATTGTGCACACATGTGAAGCACTGATCTCGCTGACTATTCTTTGACAGTTTTTTCCTGACTTGGCTCTGACTATTGAGCTCCACGTAGTTCAGCAGCAGAGCATGAAGTGGCAGTAATTTCCCAGCACTTGTAGAATGTGCATGAAAAATGTTCTGCCTTATTAATGCATGGTCTTGAATGATTTGCTTTTCAGAAATGTTTGAGCAGCATTGATGCTTTTGACAAGTTTGACACCAAACTAAGCCAGACTGTAGTTTAAATGACTGTCAGTTTTTAGCTGTTTCATGGAAAAAGCTTGTGAACTCGTACTCGCCACAAGCTTACTCATTAAATTCTTGTGCTTATTGTAAGAGCGATCTTTTGATGTTGAGAACATCATTTTAGGATATTCACTCCATGACAAAGTAATGGTGGAACTTGTTCACATTAGAATTATTTTTTTGATTGAATTTCAGAGAATGTGGGAGTAACATGCAAAGCTCAGTCCCAAAGCTGCCTCAAACTATTCAAGTCCTTATTGAAGGGCTTTACACCTGGACAGGAAGGACAAATTTTTAGATGAGTAATGATGACGGTCTGTATATTTTGAACCTAAATAGTGTTTAGCATGAAAGGGGGCCTGCTCGTGGAAATATTTCTGTGGACTCTTGACCTCACAATCTACCTCGTTATGACTTTGTACCTTATTGTCTACCTGCACTGCACTTTCTCTGTAAATGTAACTTTATTCTGCATTCTGTTATAGTTTTACCTTGTACTATCTCAATGCACCATGTGATTAATTGATCTGTATGAACGGTATGCAATACCTTGGTACATGTGGCGATATTAAACCAATTCCAATGTGCTGTCCTCCTCTTTCTACATGGAGGACAGCACATTGTACATGGTGCAAAGTAAAGCAAAAGTGTACCTATGGTTGAGGTAATGAATATTTAGACATTTAAATAAGGTGTTAATCAAGTGGGATGCTTTGTCTTGAATGTTATTAAGCTTCAGTGTTTTGTAAGTGAGCACATCTGGGCAACTGCAGAATTTTCCATCATGCTCTTGTCTGCTGTCATGTAAATGGTTGAAAGGGTTTGAGGGGTTGTGAGCCACTTGCTACAGAATCAGCTGTATAATAGCTACAGTATTAACGTGGCTGTTCCAGTCAAGTTTCTGGTCAATGATAATCCCAGGATGTTGATGGGGGGGGTGGGGTGGGAGGGGATGTGATGGCAGTGCTAGTAGATGCGAAGAATCTTTTTTTAGTGCTGTTCTTTTGCTTAGCATTTGTAGGGCATGAATGTTACTTGTCTATTATTGCCCCCTGCCCCCCAACCCCACAGATCATCAAAGAATAATCCCTGCTTTTGACTTTTTTGGGAGAAGGGTACTGGTGTAAGAGCTGGTTGGGCTTGGGACAATACTGAGAAGACCCTACAGCAATATTGTATATTTGGAGGGAAGCTTGGAGATAAGTGTTCCCCTGCCCATTAAGCTGCAAAAATTTTGAGACAAGAGGTCATGTCAAAGTGACTTTGTTCCAATGCATCTTAAGATAGCAAAACCACGGATAAGCTGTGCTGGTGTTGGAGAGAGTAGATATGGAATCTAGATCCAGAAAATATCTTGGGCAGTGTTATGTTTAAGTATTACTGTTGCTGAGTCTCTTTCAGAGTGATATTTCATGATTCTAATATGAAGGCTACTGAGAATATTTCAGTAGCTCACTTGCTGACTTCTGTCTGCTTAGTCTCTGTTTTGTTCTTGTAACTAAGTTGCTGATTTCTGCAGTCCCCTAAAGCTCAGGTCAAAAATGTTATTGATTTTCAAGACCATGGGAATGTAGTTGAACTTTGTTATCTAAAATGATCTTTACCTGCAACATGCAATTTTTGGGGGAATTCTACTCTGCATGTAACTGGGAAATGTTGGTTTAAGCATCAGTTGGGTGCTTTATTACTAAAGCAGTTGTGAATGTGGCTAACGCTTTAGTCACAATTGGGATTTTGGGATTTGGGCTTTCCTTACAGAGATGAAGTTGCTGATGTCATAGCTGAAGATGAATAGCTGAGTACTCTTTCTTGAACTCATGCAAGGATGGCTCAGCTGCAAAGTTTGGCCTCTGGCAGGAACCAATATTTTCCTTTGTAACTGGTATGATTTGTTACTGGAAAGATTTCCCTTGGTGCACATTAGCAATGGGTTTAAATCATTCTTGGGTGACTGTAAGTGCTGCTTTGATACTGAGAGGTACATGATCTCCTTTTGACTTTAATTTGTGGCCACATGTAACTAAAGGCTGATGAGGTCTGGAACCAAACCGTTCTAGAAGAACCTCCACTTAAACATCACCGATCAGGTTAGCAATGTGTAAGAATTTTCAAGATCATGGGGATTTGAGTAAACTATCTCTTGTTTGAAATGGTCTTGGAATATCTTGCAGTCTTTCACATTGTCAGTTCAGTGACCGTTTCGTAGTCCGACAGGAATTTTGTGGAGCTTGAGTATTGTCTTAAAATTCTCTTCTGCATTGACTGGAATTGTTACTTCTGTTTCAATTGCTTTGGGCCTCTTGTGGATATTTGATCATTCTATTATTGTCATTCACCTAATTTGCCCCCTCTCCCTCTGCTCTTGCTCTGTCTTTACTCCTTTCAGCTTCTTTGAACATACCACCTTCTTTTCACTCATTGAAAGTGTTAGAAAGCTACTGCCTCCTTGGACCCGCTGGCTTTTTTTTACAAACCAGCTTTCTCCTTTCCAGTTTTGGGTTCTGCACCAAGCAGCTCTGTTCATCTGTGATGATTTCATCCTTCATCACTGCTTCTCTTTCTCTCATCAGTGTTCACAGCTCTTACCAAACCATTCCCTCCTTGTAAACTCATCTCCCATCAGTTAGATCTCACTGTCTTCTGTAGTCCCAATCACCCAGGGCACTTCCAATGATTCCTTGTGTTACTCGCTCTCTGCGTTCTTTCTACCCTATTTTAGCCACCCTTCTTCAGTACTGCTGGAAAAAATCTTGGAACCTTGGATTACACTGTTGAAGTCCCAAATGCCCAGTCTTTTACTATGACATTAATTGTAATATCACTACCCTGGTTGAGTTGCTGAGCTGGACCTTAACTTTCGGTTGTGTTACCCTTGCCATCAGGAAAAGCACAAATGATCCTGTCTGGTCCTAGCATTCATTTTTGCTCACTCAGCTCAGTGGGGGTATAAACTTAGATGTACCTGGCATGCTTAGCTATTCAGCAGGAAATGTGTCAAGCCTCAGTCTTGTCCAACAAAGTCACTGACTATTATAAAGTTGTCCTGGAGGGCAAGGAAGAACTTCTTGGCCTTTGAATGCGTGACTAAGCTTCCTCTTGCTTAATGTGAAAGTTTTGTTCTTCTGCAATACCTTGAGAACTCCTGGTGACATGAAGTAAAGCTGAAAGTATGGATGTCACCAACATGTAAATATTTGACTCAATGGTATTCATTTTGCATATCCAAAGATTTTGACTACTGAAAAGTAAACAAGGAATCTAGATAGGATTTTCTCTTTTTTCTGCTTCATGTTATGCAAGCATTTACTTAGTCTGAACTTTTACTTGGCTGCTGGTTCAGAATGGCATGTTTTCTTGGACATACATGATCGTGGTATGTTTTGACCATCAATGTAATACTCCTCCGTGTGTTTATTTTAATGTCCAGTTCAGTTTGTCGTCAATTTTATTCAGAAGTGATCCTGAATATTTTATGCACACAAATGAAGTGCATTACAATGAAGGCCTTGTGGGTTTTGTTTGTTGATTCTAGGCAATGTCCCTTTACAAGTTGATCTAGCTTTGATGTAAATTAATGGAATGCTGGTAAATATAAAATAGTATAGGAAAAGTAATATCATTGGAGGATACTTCTTACAAATAATTCTCAGTTTGAGATGAATTAACTCACTGTAGAAATAGTTGGCTGCACTACATTCCAATCCTGGATTTCAAATCTCAAGTAAATGATTTTCCCCAGCCAGGCGATGCATACAAGTAAATTGTCTTGTATGTCTTGACCCTGTCTTTTTTACCCCTGTGTGTGAGGTGTTTATTGAGGATTTAAATTTTTTACTCATTCGAACAATGTGGATATTCTTGGCAAGACCAGCAATTATCATTTATTGTCCATGTCTTGAACTGAGTGGGCAGCTTAGAGTCAACCGCTTTGGGTTTGGAGATGCCTAAGAAGCCAGAGAGGGTAAAGATGGGCAAGTTTGCTTCCCTGAAGGACAGCAGTGAACCAAATGGGTCTTTGTGGCAGTACAGTAATTTTGTGCTCATTGTTTGTGTTGCTTACATTATTCCAGATTAATTATTGAGGTTTCCATCATGGCATTCAAACTCATTTTGTGTTGCATTCATAATTCCAGGTAGAATGTGTTCTGGGGATACCAGCCCAATTGCTTACATGTCTGGATACTTGACTGTAAATTAATCACAATGTTAACAAAAGAGAGGGAATATTTGGAATAAAAAAAACACACCTATGGTTATATTTGGGCAAGAGATTAGCAATGAATTATGGTCAACAATGCTTTCAGACCTTATTGGTTATGCTAAAAGTTCAAGTTAATTTTATTGAGTGTTCACAAGCAATAGATAACTGCAAGAAAATAGCAGTGCTGATGCTTTTCGGTTTGGGTCACTTCAAGAGCACAGATAAGTTTTTACTCCATACTTATTTTTCAAACTGCCCCAGAAACTACAAGATACCAAGACAGCTGGGTGTGTTAACTGGTCAACTGATGTGGTACTGAATGAATAACTGAAGTATATGCCATACTAAAACTCTTAAGTAGAATGTTGCTATTTGAGGATGATATTCTCAAACTTGGCTTGTTGTACTAGAATTGTCCTTGGTTAAAAAATCATGGACTACTTCATTTTGCACATCAAATTAACTTTATTGCCTAATCCAACCCATTCATAGCAATCATTGCTGCTGATTTGGTAATATCTTGGACAGTATAAGATCAAAGATTGGAAGGTTACCAACATTTTTAGTCCCATAAAATTGTAAATTTCTGTTATTTGTATAAATAATTTCTCCACATTTAAAAGATATGTACATTGGATTTTATAATTTAATGAACAGTCTTTTCTAGCTAAATTTCCTGTGCACTTTGACTGACTTCTGTCTTATTATATATACCAACATACTAGTACCTATCACCATATAAATTAGGAGTAGGCCACCTGGCCCCTCAAGCCTGCTCTGAAGTTTTATAAGGTCTGATTGTAATGTCAACCCCACACTCCTGTTTTTATGCTGACTGAATTTTATTTCAAATTGCCCTTTTTTAGAGAGAGAGATGTATGATAAGTTGCTAGTTTTATCAGTAAGTCAATGGAAAATGTGAGTAATATAATGAAGTAATTAAGAAATGGCTTTATTTGTTTTATTTATATTACAAATTGTTTAAACATGATTTTTGGTTACATTATGTGTGTGTGTGTGTGTGTGTGTGTTGTAAATCCATCTTCTGTTGTCCAGTTTTGGATTTGCCTAAACTTGGTAACCCTTTGCATACTTTTCATGTCGATTCCTGGATATTGACTGCTTCACGCGCCAGGTTACAGATTTTTGAGAGCTTTCCTTGGCAATGATGGGTATCGTAGCCAGTGTTGGAAATGGGCACAAGACAATGCCTGTACTTGTATGCAGTACTGGTGCTGCTTATGGTAGTGCAAACTGCACTTTCACCTTTTCTCGTAGATCATTTGCAACTGTGCCTGGCAGATAACATTCCTTTCTTGGTGACTCAAAGTCAGTCTGTGATTCTTGGCAAACTTTATATATAAACTTGAACTGTGACTTCAGAAATTATAAGTTTTGTTGCTGAAAACAGGATGTATTTGGAGAGAGAATTTTTGGGAAATATCAGTCCAATTAGCTGTAATATTGGTAGGGGTTGAGGCTTAGTGGAGAGCGGGAGTGGTTGCGTGCATGGGAGTTGTGACCAATTTAGAGTATTACACAATAAACATTATTACACAACACAACATGATATAATGTCAAGCAATTAAATTGCATTTTCAACCCGTCAGTACCTTTCATTTTCATCAATTAAAAACTCTTACTTACAAAAAGTTGGTCGCATTTTCCTAGGCAATGTATTTTCCACTGAATCTGAAATATGTGTACTAGAATATCAAAGAGTAGGGTGTTCACAAGAGGAATTGCAACAGTTTCTCATTAAGGAATTTGTGACTTAATTTACTTTTACCTTATTTCCTATAAATTTGAGAGCAGCTGTCTTGTTTGAAAACTAAGTAAAGTCAGGAAGGTATTGGAAAGTCTGTGGTATAAATTGCACTGGCTGATGAGTGTCAGGTAATATTCTCATGACACTAATGCACGTCAATCCAACGAGAGAACCAAACTATCCCCTTGACGTTCAATGTTTTTTCCCCCAATGTATTTTAGAAAATGTGTTGCTCTACTTAACAATTTGTGCAGTATGAAAAATAGAACTTGCTGTTGCGTGTTACCATGAATAGCACTATATGGGGGGGGGGGGGGGGGGGGGGGGGGGGGGGGGGGGGGGGGGAGGGGGTTGGAATCTCTGGACAATCCAAGTGAGGATGAATGGTTTAGTGAGAAACATTTTGTCTGTGATATTTTTTGTACCCTCTGCTGCATTTGGCTGTATGCACACATGGTTTTGTGAGGTAATTCTCTTTTTCCTTCCCAGTCAAAGGTCAGATTGACTTAGAGCCCAGCACTTCAGCCACTCTATCAGAGAAATTGCCTCTGTTGTCTTTAAAGTTGTGCCTTGCTGAGGTCCAGAATCAAGTTCAAAGCAAATGCTATCATGTTTTGCCTCAAGTTAATCGGATAGTCGGTGACAAATACTCAAATGCATTATTGTGATGAGAGTAAAGTAACCACATCTCATTTGAACCTGCAGAATATTGGTGTCTCACATCCTGGGTTCCCCTTTCAATGCAATATTCTCTCTGTAATACACTGAAATATTGCCCAGTGTTTAGCTGTGTGACTTGTACCCTCCCATGTGAGAAGAATGCTTGCACTTGGAGTGCCAATAACCCTTTCAAAAAGGTTCAGCTGAACATCTGATAGAGATAACTGTGTTCAAGATTACTCTCGGACTATGATATTATGGAAAGCACATAGGAATGTTTGGCTTTGCAGTGATTTCTTCTCCCCAACAGTTGCTTTAAATGGTTGACGAATCAAAGTCTCCTTTGGTATCAGAAAGTACTCCTTTTGTACTTGACCAGTGAATGAAACTTCCTACATGCAGACAAATCCACAAATTTGGAATGACTCTGATAAATGAAAATGTTCCCTATAGGAAGGGGCTGGTAATTGGATGCAGTGGGCATATCATTTAAATCAGAAATTGGTTCATAACTGAATAGCTTTCATGCTTTACCTTCAGACATGTGAAATAGGTTAATGTAATTCTTTGTGTTATACAGCTATATTAAACTTCGCAATTGTTTGTCAATTTTAGTTTGGGTGTTTACCATGGTGCAGTCTTGGTTATAAGTTCCATACCAATTGAGTTATTTTAATCTGAAGTTAGAACACAAAGCACAAGATACAAAAATAGATAGACATGTTTTGCAGGGGAAACAGTAATGTTTCAGTGATTACATTTTCAACTGTTTCCAAAGATCAAAATGGGTTATACAGGCTCTTCCTCTCTGGATATATATTTCTTCAATTTTCATGTGTTTCTGATTTTTGAAGTGTTCAGCAATTTTATCTCATGCACTGTCAAAATCATTAAAGTAAAAATACTATTAACTGGCACGTGCAAGACTTGATAGGTACTGGTTAATCAGATGTGCTTGGTTAATTGGATATCAGAATGGGTACGTGCAAGACTTGATAGGTACTGGTTAATCAGATGTGCTTGGTTAATTGGATATCAGAATGGGTGCTCCTTCTGAAGTGCCAGTTACTGAAATGTGGTTATTGGAGTGTTAGGTAACTTCCCTTTCACTCTATGGAAAATACACTGCTGTGGAGACATGATTCAACCTGAAAGTGGTAATATTTGACAAAAGTCCCCAGTGTTCCCATTATTACTATTTACCACTCTCTTCTCGTTACTACCATCAGGGAGGAGGTACAGGAGCCTGAAGACCCACACTCAGGAACAGCTTCTTCCCCTCCACCATCAGATTTCTGAACGATCCAGGAACCCATGAAACATGACTTTGTTGTTCTTTTTTTTGCACTATTTATTTATTTTGTAATTTATAGTAATATTATGCCTTTGCACTGTACTGTTGCCACAAAACAACAAGTTTTGCGACATACAAGTCAGTGATAATAAACCTGATTCTGACTCTGGAAACTGATCTGAGACCCACATAGATTTTGAATGGAGTAAAAGAGCATTTGATTAAGAAGTGTACTTAACTAGAATATTGCACTATGGAAATACTGTGGAGTCTAGTTTCAAGATGATGTAGCAGCACCTTGATAGATGTATAAATTTGCTTTCTTCGTATATAAATACAATAGAAATCTGTAGTGAGAGTCTGATCACTATGCTTGTGTATATTGCCAACAAGCAACAAGATTAATTTCGTTGAATTTAATGGTGAGAAACTTCACATGTTGTTCTTGGTTTCTTAGTTTTTAATAAAAGCAAAAATTTAGTTCAAGAAAGGTGTGGATGTTTTTATTCCAAATGGAAGTAATGGGTCAGGTTTGGGAAGGTCTGACAAATGGAGAGACAAGAGACTGCAGATGCTGTAATCTGGAGCAAGAGGCAATCTGCTGGAGGATAGTGGGTGGAGCAGCATCTGTAAGGGGGAAAGGAATTGTTGACATGGGTCGAAACCCTTCATCAGTACCTCTAGCAGATAGTTTGAAGATCTGACAAATTCAGTATAATGACAACTGCAGGTATTTTTCTTGATTTTTCTTTTATCCACTGTCTCTGGTTGTATATCATCTATTTGGTTACGAGTTATCCCTGTGGAGAGGCAATTGAAGTGATACGAAACTTGATTTGTATCATTACTTAGAATGATAAACACTTCTGTGCAGGAATCCTATGTATTCTTTAAATCTCAGTTAACATGTATCCATGAAAATTGTCTGAATGCCAAGATCCTGGGTAAACAGAACCTGTTGTGCTAATATCAACCTAGTTATAAGAGTATGATCTGGGAATGATGTAATGCTTCTGAGATTGTAAGATATGGCAGTGTATATAAGATGCAATAGAGCAAAGGGGTGCATTGGAGCTGTTTCATGGGTTCTTGGTATGCTGTGTGAGTTGTCTGGCTACAGGTGCTTTTAGATTGTTTCTTCTCCAGGGTGGTCGTTTGCTGTTGGCTATTTGTGTCTGCTTCACTGGTGCACTGGTTAAAATCGACTGCCAACAATTGATCCCCTGCAGCTCTGGTCAGATTCCTCATTGCAGAGTGGGAATTTTATAATGCTGCAGCAGGACTTGTTCCACAGGATTGGGCTGCCTGACTACTCTGGGAGTCCTGTCTTGGTACAGCTGGAAACAAAAGCAAGAAGAGTGACTTTTGATCAATGGACAATGACAGCTGGTGAATTTAATCAGTTACATCTGTCATGCAATATACTGGTATCATAATTTATTAATAGAAAACTATCAATCTTGTTCTGCATAAATGAATTTTGACTCTTTATTTTAGCTGTTGGAATAAAGGTGCTATATTATTTCCACTTCATGGTTTTGTCAGCTGATCCTTGTGGACCCATTCACTTATTTCTGCACCTTGATCTCAATTCGTTGGTGAAATTGGCAGTTTTCAACTTTTGATTGCTGGTTTAAGTCAGATTTCATGCAATGTACTCTCTTGTCTATGTTCTATTCTCAATTCTTCAGCAGGTCTAAACTTAAAACGTAGAACAGTACAGTACAGCACAGGAATAGGCCCTTCAGCCCATGATGTCTGTGCCGACCATGATGCCAATATAAGCTCATCCCATCTACCTGCACTTGGTCTGTATCCCTCTATTCCCTGCCTGTTCATGTTTGCTTCAATGCCTCTTGAAGGTTGCTATCATATCGGCTTCTACCCCCTCCCTTGGCAGCGAGTTGATGCATCCACCACTCTCTGTGTATATAAAAAAAAACTTGCCATGCAAATTTTCTTTGTTTCTCCCACCACCCCCCCCCCCCCCCCCCCCTTTACCAGTTAAATCTATGCCCTCTTGAATCTGATATTTCCACCCTTGGAAAAAGGCTCTGACTATCTTTCCTATCTGTGCCTCTCATAATTTCATACATTTTTATCAGATTGCCCCTCAGCTTCTGATACTCCAGAGAAAACAGTCCAAGTTTGGCCAACCTCTCCTTGTAGCAAATACATTCCAATCCAGGCAACATGCTGGTGAATCTCTCTTGCACTTTATCCAAAGCCTCCATGTTGCTAAGGTGTAGCGACCAGAACTGCACACAGTAATGTGGCCTAACAAAAGTTTTATGCAGCTGGAACATGACTTCCCAAGTTCTACATTCAGTACCACAACTGATGAAGGCAAGCATGCTGCCTGCCTTCTTTACCGCCTTATCCACTTGTGTTGCACTTTCGGGGAGCTATGCACTTGCACCCCAAGATATCTCTGTATATCAATGCTGCTTGGGGTCTCATCATTTACTGTATACTTTCGTCTTGCATTTGATCTCCAAAAATACATCATTTCACACTTGTCCAGATTGAACTCCATCTGCCATTTCTCCACCCATATTTCCCAACTGACTATATCCCTCTATATCCTTTGAGAATCTTCCTTGCTTTCCACAATTCCACCAATTTTTGTATCGTCTTCATACTTGCTAATCAGACCACCAACATTTTCATCCAAATCATTAATATATGTTGCAAATAACAGGAGTCCCTGTGCTGATCCTTGCAGAGCACCACTGGTCATGGACCTTCAGTCAGAGGAACACTCCTCCACCACTACCCTCTGTCTTCTATGAGCAAACCAATTTTGGTCCATGAATCCCATGTGACTTAATGATAGATTGGCCCTGAAGATTAAGAACCCTGTCAAATGCTTTCTAAAGCCCATGTAGAAAATATGCACTGCCTTCACTCAGCAGTCATCTTCTGAACTACCTTAAATAAAACTCAATCAAATTAGTGAGACAGGATCTCCCATGCACAAAGCCATGTTGACTATCCCCAGGTATATACTGTCCCTAAGAATCTTCTCTAATAATTTCCCTATCACTGATGAAAAGCTCACTGGTTGATAATTTCTGGGTTTGCCCATGTTGCCCTTTTCAAATAAAGGAACACCACTGGCTATTCTCTAGTGTTCTGGCACCTCACTCATGGCTAAAGAGGATATAAAGATCTCTGTCAAGGCCCCAGTAATCTCCTCCTCCAATATCTTGGGATTGATCTCATCAGGCCCTGGGAACCTATCCACCTTTATTTTTTCAAGGCACCCAACACCACCACCACCTTAAAAATTGACATGCCCTGGAATATCTGCTTACCTTTTTCTAATCTCACCATTGTTCATGTCCTCGGTTAATACTGATACAAAGTACTCATTAAGGGCCTCATCCACTTCCTCTGCCTCCATGCATTGATTTACTCCTTTGTCCTTGAGTGGAGCTACGCTTTACCTAGTTACCCTCTTGCTCCTAATATGCATCTAAAATGCCTTGGGATTCTCTTTAATTCTACTTGCCTAAGGCATTTTGTGGCCCCTTTTAGCTGACCTAATTTCTT
Organism: Pristis pectinata; assembly: GCF_009764475.1. Taxonomy (NCBI): domain Eukaryota; kingdom Metazoa; phylum Chordata; class Chondrichthyes; order Rhinopristiformes; family Pristidae; genus Pristis; species Pristis pectinata. Next base: position 50,185,864 of record NC_067414.1, on the reverse strand, counting down.
GTTTAAATTCTTTCTTGCTTTCTTTATATTCTTCAAGGGTCTTTCTGATTCCAGCTTCCTAACCCTTGCATATGCTTTTTTTTATTTTTGACTCCCCGTACAATCTCTTTTGTAATGCAAGGTTCTTGAACCTTGCCATTCCTATCTTCCTCACAGGAATATACTGGTTCAGAACTCTAACCAACTAGCCTTTAAAAGACTTCCACATGTCGAATGTCCACTCCCAATCTATTTTCTCTAGTCCCTTTCTAGTACCGTTGTCATTAGCCTTCCCCCAATTTAGCACTTTCACCCAAATCTTATCCTCCTCCATAACTATCTTAAAACTTAAGGAATTATGGTCACTGTTTCCAAGTGCTTCCACCACCAAAACTTCAATCACCTTGCCAAGCTCATTCCCCGATATAAGTTCTGTTATGGCACCATCCCTATTTGGACTGTCCTCCTGGATACACCTAACAAATTCTGCCCCATCTAAGCCCTTGGCACAAAGTGTCAATACTGGGGAAGTTAAAATCACCCACTACAATAACCTTATTGTTTTTATATTTCCATGATCTGCCTCCCTATCTGTTCTGCTAGCTATTAGGAGGCCTGTACTATAACCTCATCATAGTGAATGCACCCTTCTTGTACCTGAGTTTTACCCACGTGGCCTTGCTGGATGAGCCCTCCAAGATATTCTCTCTTAGTGCAGCTGTGACATTCTCCCCAATCAGTCATGCCACTCTCCTACCTCTTTTACATCCATGTTTGTTATATTGAGCTGCCAGTCCTGCCTTTTGCTCAACCAAGTTTCTGTAATGGCTACAGTGTTTTATTTCCATGTACTAATCCAGGCTCTAAGCACATTTGCCTTGTGCATTATACTCTTTGTATTAAAATAATTACACTTCAGACCATTATTCCTGCCACGTTCATTATCCTGGCCCAGCCTGTTTTTTCTATTAGACTTGCTTGATTTAACCTCGACCCTTCAATCACTCCACTTGCTGACCTATTGCTCTGGTTCCTACTGCACTGCCACACTCATTTAAATGCTCCTTAGTAGAACAAGCAAACCTCCCTTTGAGGATGTTGGTGCCCTTCCAGTTTAAGTGTAACCATCCTCCTTGTACGGATCCTACCTGCCCTAGAAGAGATGCCTATGATCCAGGTATTTAGAGCCCTCCCTCCTACACTAATTCTTCATCTAAATATACAACTGTACTGCCTTGTTGCTGGCTTTACTAGCATTTGGCACAAGGAGTAATCCCGAGATTATAACCCAGATGTCCTTATTTTTAAACCTTTCTAATTCCCTAAATTCTCTGCAGAACCTCATCTCTTTTGCCTATATCATTGCTACCAATATGGACCACGACCTTTGGCTGCTCACTCGCCCCTTTCAGAATGTCCCGTACCCTCTCAGAGACTTCCTTACACTTGCACCATGGAGGCAATGCACTGCCCTGGAGTCTATCTTTCATACTGCTGTATTAGGCCTACCTCTTAAAGCTGCTTTAGTTGGCATTCACTCATTGTTATTTCCAATCAATGAGCTGCCCTCAGTGCTGTGATCATTTTCTGATTTTCCACTCACATTTCCAGCCTGTGAGAAAGTTTCATTAAAGACTTCAGATCATTCACTCTGTTGTCTCACAAGCCATGGCGATTATCTTGTGTCCAGCATTGGATAATCAGAAACTTTCTGCAACTTAATATGGGAAGAACTGAAGCCACTGTCTTGGGTCTTTGCCCAAGCCCAGTCTTTGAGCCAGAGCCTTGGGTAAACGATCTGCCATGATTTTAATCAATGGTGGAGAAAGTGTGAAAGGCTGAATGCCCTAGTCCTACTTGTTTCTTTGGTTTTGAGTTCTTTTTCCAAGGTATGGCCTGAAGATGAGAGTGATGTGTTCTGGCAGGAAGCTGGATTTTTGTGTTTTTGATCAATTGCTAAAGCTTTTTATTTCTACCAACTGTGGTGTTTCCCAAATCTCTGCCACCTCAACTCACATGTCAGTGAAATTCTCATCTGTTTTTTTTAATCATAACTTGACTATTGCAATGGTCTCTTCTATGATATGTGAGTTTGTGGCCAGACAAAACTCAGTTGCCTATGTTTTAATTCACTCTAATTTTCCAAAATTAGATACATCATCATTTTGCTGATGTACACTACTTTCTGCTCTGACAATGTCTCAAATTTCAATTCCTCATTCTTTTTGTCCCTCCAAGGATTTTGACTTCCCCCTTAAGCAGGTCTCTGGAGGGCTTCTAGCCTTGATATAGGTACAGTGATTTTAGTTCCCCCTCTGCCCTATCTCCAAAGGTCTTAAGTGCTGCATTAAAATTCTTGATGCCAAGTTTTGGCTGAGTTCAGCTCAGGCTTCCAGCAAGCTTCTGGAATGGATTTTGCCGGCAAAGTGTCTCCCACATTTAAAAGCATAGTTGGTGCTAATTGGCTTCAACTTTTGCTGGCCTTTTAATGAAATTGGACATCATGGTGCCAAGGCACTAAACTGTGTGCTTAGCAGAAGGTGGTCACAGAAATCATAGAGCAGGCAGTGCAAATTTCCTGTGCAGCCTCTAAGTTGAAAGGATATGAACTAATCGCACATTACCTATTATGCCATTCAGTATTTAATCTATGCTTTCAAACCAAATGAATGGGACCTTACCCTAAATAGTTGCTGCTTTTCATTTGTCTGTGCAGGAAACTCAAAGTAACCCATTGAGGGAGTCTTGCATTGTGTATGCAGTCTAATATCTGGTGGGAGAGCGACAAGCATCACAGCCAAAACCTAGCTGCTTATTCAATATCCATTTGTGGTTATGCTCTCATGATGGACTTTGGGTAGTAACCAGGAGCACAAATGAATTTTACTGGTTGATAGCTTTTTAAATATAGTTGAAGATTTACAGGGGCTTCTGCTGTCTAATGAATTAAACACATCTTCATATTTGAGTCCTAATTTATACTGAGCTAACTGGAGTAATAACAGAAGCAATGATGAGAAGATTTCTGGGTTGGGAGAAGTAAAACATAGTCAGGATTTCTGTTCCTCATTTCACCTATTTCTCCTGGAATCTTGTCTGTGCTTGCTGAATTCAGATGGAATTGGCACACTTTGCATATCCTTGTAAATTTGTCATTCCTGGTTTTTGCTAAAATATACTTTGAGCTAGATTTGTGTATAATGACAATTTGGATGAATTACAAAACATTGACCATGACCAAATAATGCAATGTATCCTACCCACATTCCGCAGTCCCACCTCAAGTCGATTGATTTCCTTAGCAGGCAATGTTCTTTGTGTTTGTGTGAAATCCTTAAATGTAATGGTAACCATATTGTTTATAATTTTATTTCAATGAAGCAGAAACTTGAATATGAAATTGCCATGTACAGTAATTTAAATTGCTGTACTGAACAGTGCATGCGATTCTCCATCTTCTGATGCATTGTCTGGAGAGACTTTGCACAGTAATGTCAAGGAATCCATTTCTGAAGTATTTCCTTGATGGCAATCAACCAAGTCTCATTTTAACAACATAGACTTCTTTCCTTTTGGCTGTAACTTGGAACAATATATCATTACTGCCTTCAAGTGTTAATTTTAAATACTGCATCTTATTTGATAACAAAAATAAAATTTAAATTTAAAATGAAATCTGTTCAATATACTCTGGACTTTGGTTTAGAGCATGGTTACATTTGATAAATGAAGTTGTCCTTACGGGAAATCATTGCTTTAGACTATTAATGTTATAAGCAAGAAGCTACAAGCTGTCTCCTTTATAAAGATGTAATTGATATTGAACCTAAACATGATGCAGCAAGTACATAGTTTCATTGAACCAAGCCCAAATGAGTAGGGAGTGTGTAGCAAAGGGTTCAAAATTAACAAAAGGATGGTTGTGAATGTCTGATCTTGTTGCTGTTCTGTTTCTCACTGTTAGGCTTCTGGTATTTCTGCCTTATTTTGTTGATTGATATTTTCTGTTTCTGACCATGACATGCTACTCCATTGCATGAAAGTGAGTTAGTGAAATTAAGATTATTTTTTCTTGGTCTCTGTAAGTCTATCACATTGGCACAGGCAGAATATATCAGTTTTGGAAAGTTGCTCTGTTTTCAGTGTTTTTTCTTAACTAAATTGGTAAGTAAGGGGGAGGAGAGGGAGAAGGGACTGGGCAAAGCTATTATGACATGGAAGCATTAAGTTAATGTTCTATGTTGATTGCTGGCTTTATTGCAGTGAAACAGACTTGTTTTCCCTGTAGCAGTGAAGAGCTCTAATTTTTTTTATCTTCAGAAAGCTATGAAACTGTCAGGTTGTAAAAACATTATTTATTCAACTGCTCAGCAAGGCAGTTAACCAGTTAATAAATGCTATTAATCTTCTGAGTGTACTTGATATGCTTTTCCAAAATCAAAATGTTAAATAAAATGATTTGGAAATTATTTACCCCAGATGCAGCTGTTTTTTTTCCCCTGGTGACCAAGGTGTTAACCTGAAATGGTTCATAATCTATATTCCATATTCCCTTAGGACACTGAAGTAGGCTATTCAGCCTATCAAGTTTGCCAGTTCACAGAGCAATCAGATTCTCCCACTAATTTTCCTCTGCAGCCTATTCTTCCATGTTGCCATCAATTCTACCACACACCTGCATTTGGGCAATTCACAGTGGCCAATTAACCTACCAGTCCATGGGTCTTTGGGATGTGGGAGGAAACCAGAGCATCTGGAAGAAACCCATGTGGTCTTTGGGAGAATCTGCAAGCTGGTCACAGACAGCGCTGGAAATCGGGATCAAACTCTGGTTGCTGGAGCTATGAGGCACCAGCTCTACTTGCTGCACTACGATGTCACATCACCATGAATTGCTGCTTGGAAAATGAACATAATTGGTTTGAATTTGAAATGAGTATCAAGACAAACTTTTTGATGAACCAAAAGCTAATTGAATAGATTTGCCATTGTGTGAACAGGTAATGAGTTCAACTTTTCTGTGTTAACATAATGTGTGAAGGCTCCTAATACCATTAAAAGTTGTCAGAAATGTAATCTCCTTTTCTTGCCTTTTCCAACCACTCAACTTTAGATCTATCCATCTTTTCTCTTTGCTGTTGCTTTTAAGCTGTGGGAGCTCTCTCAGATATTGTGGTGTTGTTGGTTGGCTACCTTGCGATTTGTGGAAACAGTTGGTTATTGCCTCGCTATAATTAAAAAAAACTTCCAGATTATCTGTTCGGTTGGATAATATGAGACTGCTGTGCAGTACATTTTTGTAGTGTTGCTCATCCAGAACTGGAGAATACTGTAAAGCAATTGGTGTCCATTATTTGTATCGGGAAGAAGTTGTTTTCTGGTCCTGTTTTTCAGTGAAATGGAGGAATTGGATCTCTCATAAATGAAATACACAAAAGTAAAAAGCTGGTAGAATCAGACAGCAAACATTGATGTATTCTTGTGGGATTTGGAGCATCATTAAACATTTTTTATTGCAAGCAAAAGAGCTGTGTAGAAGTTAATGGGAGCAAACCAAAAACCTTTCAGAGGGCTGTGTCTACCTCTGATATTTTAAAATTATCTGTTGAGAACTAGATTTATATTTAGATTATAAAACTGGAATGTAACAAGTAGGGGAATGTAGTTTTGTGTTCATAGATCTGCACCCTTGATGCTGTAAATCAACCTCAACACAAACATTTTACTAGTTCTGCTGAGCTACGTACTGATGTCAGTGGACTCCAGGATATTTCCACTCATTGGAGAGGATTAAATGTAATGTTTTCATAACAGTATAAGTTTTTTTTTATTTGTAGTGTGGTAACAGGCCCTTCCGGCCCAATGAGTCCATGCCGCCCATTTTAAACCCAAATTAACCTACCCGTACATCTTTTTGCAATGTGGGAGGAAACCGGAGCATCTGGAGGAAACCCACGCAGACAAGGGAGAATGTACAAACTCCTTACAGCAACTGGAATCGAACCCCGATCACTGGCGCTGTAATAGCATCGCGCTAACTGCTGCGCTAGTACAAGTTGGGTAACTGTTGTTACTTACCATCAGTTCTGCCACTGAGGTTCATTGGTATTAGTGAAGGATTACTTGAATGAAGATGCTTTAACAGTGTATTTGTGTGGTTTTTGAATTATGTGCAGTAAAATGGCGGGCATTTAGCGAGTAACAATTTGCCTCATTAGTGACGTGGTATTAAGTAATTTTTGTATAAAGCACATAGCTGTTCAGAAGAACCAAACCAATAAATGTAGTGGTATTGTTGGATGCTTTTGGTTTGGGTAGTGTTTTTTTGCAATATCTGCCATTATGTATTGTTAAAATTTTAGAATCGGCACTGCAATTTCTCTCTTTAGTGCAGGCAGAATGAAAACCGTAGTTGTCTTGATCAATGGTGCTGTGTTTATTAAAGAAATTTAGGCACCATGGCCTCTTCATTCTGTTGTTACAATCTGACTGACCATCCTATCAAAGGAAATTAAATATTAAACTTGTATAATTTGAATTTGTAAGGTTCAAGAAGTTGGGTGGTAACTTGTGTTAAGTACAAAAACAGATTGCAAACAAAATAAAGCCATGTTTCAAAGCGCAGATTCACTTAAAGTTTTGATAATCCGATTAGCAGATTTCAAAAAGAGATGACAACCTAAGAAGCCCTGAGAAACAAAATTTTTTGAATTGGCTCAGATTAATGATCCATTAGAGGAATAATTCTCTTAATTATCTATTTGTGGAGAAAAAGCTGTCTGCAGCAAAAATCAAGGGAAATTTGTCTTATTGAAATAGATACTGTTGAGTTTGTATTTGAAACATTATTTCCCAAATCTTTTTTTGAACCCTTTTGTGCCACGCTTTGATGCTTTTAAAACAGCTGTGGGTAGAGTACAGGGTAAATGGCAAGGTACTTGGCAGTGTAGAGGAGCAGAGGGATCTGGGGGTTCATATTCACAGTTCACTGAAAGTTACCTCACAGGTGGATAGAGCAGTTAAGAAGGCCTATGGGATGTTAGCTTTCATAAATCGTGGGATTGAGTTTAAGAGCTGCGAAATGATGATACAGCTTTACAAAACTCTAGTTAGACCACACTTAGAGTACTGTGTTCAGTTCTAGTCGCCGCATTATAGGAAGGATGTGGAGGCGTTGGAGATGGTGCAGAGGAGATTTACCAGGATGCTGCCTGGATTAGAGCAAATGGAATATGAGGAAAGGCTTAAGGTGCTAGGGCTTTATTCACTGGAAAGGAGGAGGATGAGAGGAGACATGATAGAGGTATATAAAATATTGAGAGGAATAGATAGAGTAGACAGCCAGTGCCTCCTTCCCAGGGCACCAATGCTCAAGACGAGAGGGCATGGCTTTGTTACGGGTGGGAGGTTCAGGGGAGATGTCAGGGGGGAGGTTTTTCACCCAGAGAGTGGTTGGTGCATGGAATGCACTGCTTGGGGTGGTGGTGGTGGAGGCAGATACATTGGACAGGTTCAAGAGTTTGTTGGATAGGCATATGGAGGAATGTGAGATAGAGGGATATGCAGGAGGAAAGGGTTAGATAGTGTGAGGGTGGTTTGATGGATGGTACAACATGGTGGGCCGAAGGGCCTGTTTTGTGCTGTATGGTTCTATGGTATAGAGAGAGAGTTGAGTGAGGATGTGAGATCGCCCAAGATTTGGAGTCTGCTTATTGTGGGGAGGAGGGAGGAGATGTTGCAGAATGCAAGCTTGGGCAGGTGGTTGGTAAGATGGATGTGATGATGCATTCATTTTCTTTTTAGGCGCTCCCTTGAGGCTGGAGATGACTTGCTTTTGTTCTGTTCTGTGGTTTCTTGGGAGGTTGCAAAGGTCAGTGTGGGAATCACTGACTCTTTCTGAGACAGGCTAGGGATGGGATGGGTGGGTAGTTAGTGAGGTGGTGTGCTCCTAATGCTGGCTTTTGTGAGTTTCTGATGCACGAACTCAAGATTCTCAAAGCCGCTGTTTAATATTGCTGAGCTTTGAGCAGTCTTGGGCCTGGGATTCCCAGGTACCAGTGGAGATGTTGCATTTATTTTAGAGACTCTTCCTGTCACAGAAATCCATATGCAGCATCTGTTTCAGGGGTTTTGCTGGCCATGTAAATGACTTGGCAAGCTCAAGGAACTAACTGATTGAAATGAGGACCTTAGTGTTGCCCTGGAAGAGGAAACTAATGTTCATTTGCTTATCCTTTCAGTGAATTTGGAGGTTTTTGAGAGAGAGTAATGGTGGTATCTTTCCAGTCCCTTCAGATTGTAGTCCAAGTGTTAAGTATATAGGAATGCAGAGGTCACTGCTGCAGGGTGAGGATAAGCAGCATTTGGCCGCACTCAATTTTTCAAATATGTTCAAAACCCATTCCAGAGGCCTTTTTTTCTTGGAATTCCCTCACTCACCAGATTTACCATTTCACTTTGTGTTTTAAAAGCCATTACAAAACAAAACTTTGTCATCCTGTATTCTCTCTTTGATATTTATAGGCACTTATGTTCGTGAAATTTTTTTTTAAGTATAAAGAGCAGTTATGGCATGACTGAAGTAGTGTAGCATGTGCCTAGTAGGGGCTTGGGGGCCTGTTAAAATGGACTATTGTGTTATTCAGTATCCTTTCACATGAAGGTTTGAACTTGCTGTAGCATCTGAAATTTAGATGGTCTGAAGGACAAGCAATAAACATTCCTCAATCAAATGCAAGCTCAAGTATATTTTTAACTGGTGCCATCAGTCTGGTAATGAGGTTGGACTAAGTGCATACATGCATTCCTCGTAGTGAGAAATCAGATTAAATTATGCTTGTTTCTGGCTCAGTATTGGCTACTTGACCAGTATAGTAATTGATGGCTAACCATTTTCACAATGGTAGTGGTTTTTAGGGGTTAGTTTCACATACTACCTGTTGAGGCTCTGCATTTTGTCACAGCAAATCAATGGATTCAATTAGATTTGGCTGGTTATCATTGTTTCACTGATTGCACATTGATAGACCTCCTTTCCCAATTACAGAAATTAGCATATTTTAACTGCTGTGGTAAGTCAATAAATGAATTAGCATAGTTAAACAACCAGGGAAAATACTGTTTGAGCAATTATGTTAGTAAACTCCCATGTGCTGAATACCCTATGGAGGAGAAATTAAAAACCTGATTTGGGATTTTTGAGTCATATACATGTAAAATGCTTTGTCAGGACTTGCTGTCCTATAGTAATGGTAGTGCACTGTAGGTTAATGTTTGGCATCAATTTTTACCTTGCAGCTATATTCTCCTTAGCAGTAATATCCAGAGAAGCTATTGGTGTAAGTAACTGAGCCAATAATTGTAAGAGAGTTTTGTTGTTACAAAGAGTTCTTTGTGTTGTCAGTTTGAGTTGGATTATAATCAACGTAAATGATTCAACAAGACTGCAACACAGAAAGAAAGCAAAATTATTATGCCTCATTAAATATTGCCTTGTGTCTCTTTGTGTGAAGCGAAGGATAAAGGATAGGGCTGATTCTGCAATTTGTATCTAGTCTGATAATTAAGTATTGTCTGGGTTTGTTTTCAGATATTTGAAAAAGGGCATTATTGTAACCTGAAGAATACTTGCTCCACATGACTTCTTCTGGGTGGTACGAGCTTGCATGTATGTGTTAGATAGTATAGCTGCATGTCTAAGTGCAAGACACCCACCACTGACCCTGGGAGTTTTTAAGATTGATTCTGGACCCCATAGACCCTTGTGTTATCAGATCAAATTTGTACAAGGAAACTTTTGATTGGTAGTATTATGCACCATCTATCCATTTTGATGCTAAGTCCCTTTCTTGGGACTTGCACACTCTACCACAGTGTGCAATAGGGTAGATTCAAAACATAATATGAGGCTTAAATCATAGTGGCGTCTGGACCATCTGTGGTAGTAGAACTATGTATGTTTGACCCCAGTTTGTAATTTCGTGGGTCAATGTATCTCTCGTGCAAACCTTACATTAAATGAAGGACTAAGAGTAGTTCTGAAATAAAACAGAAAATGCTGGAAGTGGTCAGCAAGTTGGTCAGCATCTGAGGAAGAGAGTAATAATTTCAGGTCAGAGACCTTTCATCAAAACTATGAAAGAGAAAACAAATTAGTTTTGAGTGGCAGAGGCTGGGGGATGGTTAGAGAGAATATCTGTGATAGGGTGAGGCTAGGGTTGCCATGTGGATAAGCTACAGATGGAGTCATCCAGTTGATGTTAATGGGGGCAGTTGGAGAGCGAGTGCATGAATAGAGGAACATTAAAAACTATGAAATGGTTCCATTGAGTGAGAGAGAGAGAGGAAAAGATACAAATGTAAGAGCATGAAATGGAGGTGGAGGAGGTAGGGGTATGAATGAATAGTGTTCATCAGGGAGGGAGACTTAGACGAATGTATGGTCAGCATAGAACAGGCTAATATACTGGAGCATGTTGAGGTTCAGAAAGAGGCAGTGTTGGAGCTTCTGAAAAACATTAGGATAGGCAAGTTCCCCGGGCCGGATGGGATGTACCCCAGGTTATCAAGGGAAGAGATTGCTGGGGCGTTGACTACGATCTTTGCGTCATCCCAGGCCACAGGAGTGACAACAGGGGATTGGAGGATGGCAAATGTTGTTCTCTTGTTCAAGAAAGGTGATGGGATAATCCTGGAAATTATAAACCAGTGAGTCTTAGATCAGTGTTGGGCAAACTATTGGAGAGGATTCTTAGGGGCAGGGTTTACGAGCATTTGGAGAAGCATAAAGGATAGGCAGCATGGCTTTGTGTGGGGCAGGTCATGCCTCATGAGCCTAATGGAGTTTTTCAAGGAGGTGACAAAACAAATTGACAAAGGTAGAGCAGTGGATGTGGTGTATGTGGACTTCAGTGAGGCATTTGACAAGGTTCCCCATGGTAGGCTCATTTAGAAAGTCATGAGGCATGGGATCCATGGAAACTTGGCTGCATGGATTTGGAATTGGCTTGCCTACAAGGCAGAGGGTGATGGTAGTTAGAGCATGCTCTGCCTGGAGGTCTGTGACGAGTGGTGTTCTGCAGGGATCTGTTCTGGGACCTTTGTGATTTTTATAAATGACTTGGATGAGGAAATGGAAGGGTGGGTTAGTAAGTTTGCATATGACAGGAAGGTTGGTGGTGTTGTGGATAGTGTAGAAGGTTACAATGAGAAATAAACAGGATGCAGAGCTGGGAGGAGAGGTGGCGGATGGACTTCAATTTGGAGAAGTGTGAAGTGATGCACTTTGGAAGATGGAACTTAAAGCAGAGTACAAGGTTAATGGCAGGATTCTTAGCAGTGTGGAGGAACAGAGGGATCTTGGGGTCCAAGTCCATAGATCCTTCAAAGTTGCTGCTCAAGTTGATAGGCTGGTTAAGAAGGCGTATGGTGTACTGACTTTCATTAATCGGGGGTTTGAGTTCAAGAGCCACGGGGTAATGTTGCAGCTCTATAAAACTCTGGTTAGATCACACTTGGAGTATTGTGTTCCGTTCTGGTCTCCCCATTATAGGAAGGATGTGGAAGCTTTAGAGAGGGTGCAGAGGAGATTTACCAGGATGCTGCCTGGGTTAGAGAACGTGTCTTATGAGGAAAGATTGAGCAAGCTGGTGCTTTTCTCTTCGGAGCATAGGAGCATGAGAGCCAACTTGATCGAGGTGTAGGAGATTGAGAGGCATAGATCGAGTGGACAGCCAACACCTTTATCCCATGGTGGCAATGACCAATACCAGAGGACATCTGTTTAAGGTGAGAGGAGGAAACTTTGGGGGAGATGTCAGAGGTAGGTTTTTTTACACTGAGAGTGGCGAGTGCCTGGAACGCACTGCTGGGGATGGTGGTAGAGACTGATACAAGAGGGACATTTAAGAGGCTCTTGGATAGGTACATGATGTAAGAAAAATGGTTATGGGCTGTGTAGGAGGGAAGGGTTAGATTGATCATGGAGTAGGCTTGCATAGGTTGGCACAACATTGTGGGCCGAAGGGCCTGTACTGTGCTTTTCTGTTCTATGTTTTGTGAAATGAGGGAATTCGAAAGAGAACACAAAAGGTAAAAGCTGCAAAATGTAGAGTTGCAGCAAGTGCCCTGCACAACGGGCTTTCTTAATGGAGAGAGGAGAACTTGGGCCAATATTACAGATAAAAGATATACAGCAAATCAGTCCAGATCCATTTTAGAAAGAGAGAGCGAGTTGTATGTAAAATTTGATATTGAGTCTCAAAGGCTACAAAGTGCCAAGAGGGAAGATGAAGGGTTGTTCCTCAAGTTTCCGTTGGCCCTCATTGTAATAATCCAGAAGCTCACAGGCTCGCCTCTGCAGACTTAACGCAGGTGCTCTGCGAAGCAGTGACCCAGTCTGTGTTTGTGCTCCCCAAGGCAGTCACATTGTGAGCACTGAATGCAGTACCCTCGATTGGAACAAGTGGAAGTGAATCACTTTTTCACTTGGAAAGGAGGGTTTGTATCCCTGGATGTTAAAATTAAGAAATTAAAATACAGTACTACGTCTCTTGCCAATGCGTGGGAGATGCTATGAGAAGGGGAATGGTTGGTGAAGAAGGAGTCATGAAGGGGACAGTTCCTTTGTGTCTCCGAGTCTCTTGGTGTTTGCAGCATTTTCTGCTTTTGCCTGATTGATTTTCTGATGCTGCCTGACCTGCTGTGAGGTTGGTGATTCTGTGACAAATGGCTCATCCCCTGGCTTCCCACCAACTTAAAGATGCATTTGAAATGTGGTTAAGGACTGTCCACTTCGCTGCATAAGTGCAGCTCCAAGAAGCTCAAAGCCACCTCAGCCAAGCAGCAGTTTGATCGAGACCCCTTCTTTACCTTAAACAGTCTTTCTCTTCACCATTGGCATACTTCACTACACAGTGTACCACTTAAAATATATAGTGCAGTAATTCACAGAGGGTTCTTTTTTGACAAAACCTTCAAACCCCTGCAGCCTCTCCCAGCTAGTAGGAAAGACGCAGTGGTCTCACTTGGGATGGTGTCCCTCCAGGTTCCACTCTAGGTTATTGTCCATCTTTACTTGGAGGTATATCATTAATCTGTCATTGCTGTGTTAAAATCCTGGTATCTCCATGGGTTTATTATCATCACACAGACTGCAGTGTTTTAGAGCTGGCTATTTTCTTAAGGGGAAGGAGGAATGGACTTGGCAACAACACCCCACATCCCAGAAAGGAATTTGAAAAATGATTCCTGCAGTTAGTCCCGAGATATTTTCTCGGACCATGTCCTAATTTTTTTTTTAATGTTTCTATTCTTTGCTCTTTGAGACTCTGATCTAAGAATGCCATGATTCTAACTTAATAAGCTACTTATAGTTACACTGTAAAAGGTAGGTGAGTGTTAAAATTCAGAGAGAGGATCTTGCTCTTGTTTTGCCTGGAACCAGTTAATTGGTTACCCTAAAGTCATCCAAGCAAATACTGTCAATGTAAAACCTGTTCAGTCAGGAAAATTTGGTTTACGTAGGTTGAAACCTGTTTTGTCACAATGTTCTGATGGATTTCAGTGCTGTTGATGGATTCACATCATTATTTAGCTGCATTTATCATTCCATCTGTTGTTTCAAACATTCTCAATTTTCTTTCTACTTGATCTCCCGTCTCCTATGGTAGCTTCCAATTTAGAGATTGTTTATTCTGATATTGTACCAAATGCTTCAGAGTCCTGAAATTTCAGGCTTTAATGGTCTGTGGATAACGTAGCACTTTTCCCTATGGCGCTACATTTGACTGGTGGCATGATGAGCTGTGGAAGAATGTTACCGTCCCACTAGATCTCTCTCCAATTGCATTACCATTGTTATAGATGATGACTTGTACTTTAACTACTATCACTTTTGTAGGGCTTTAGAATAAGAAACCATGTCACAATCTTAACTTTGAGTCCCTAAAACAGTCCAATACTGTCCAGATAGCAAATGTAACTCCCAAGATGTGGCTCTGAAACTTTTGATCAAGGCAGTGCCCCACGATTTGATTGGAGTTTCACGGAGAGGTGCAGGTGCTGTCCACATTGGCCATGACCAGTCTGTATTTTGGTATTTTTCTGCATGCTCCAGTTGCTGAGTTGGAGATGAAGTATTTATTTATAAGTGTGCTTTCTGTCCAAGCTTTCCTCCAGGATTCTTAAGTGTTTGCTGTGTGAAATTGTTCGTCTGTCTTAAGGATCAAGGACTCTGAACACGGGCTTTGTAGACCAAAACTAGTTTAATCACAAAGGCAAACGCGGGACAGAATGGATGGGAACAGACACATGCTCACTCACGCACAGGATATCACGAACATGAGAGGAAGATCGCAACTGGGGTAAAATATTCCCCCTCTTTCCTCCCCCCCCCCTCTTTCCTCCCCCCCCCCTCTTTCCTCCCCCCCCCCTCTTTCCTCCCCCCCCCCTCTTTCCTCCCCCCCCCCTCTCTCCTCCCCCCCCCTTTCCTCCCCCCCCCTCTTTCCTCCCCCCCCCCTCTTTCCTCCCCCCCCCTCCCCCCTCCCCCCCCCCCCCCTCTCCTCCCCCCCCCTCCCTCTCCTCCCCCCCCCTCCCTCTCCTCCCCCCCCCTCCCTCTCCTCCCCCCCCTCCCTCTCCTCCCCCCCCCTCCCTCTCCTCCCCCCCCCTCCCTCTCCTCCCCCCCCCTCCCTCTCCTCCCCCCCCTCCCTCTCCTCCCCCCCCCTCCCTCTCCTCCCCCCCCCTCCCTCTCCTCCCCCCCCTCCCTCTCCTCCCCCCCCTCCCTCTCCTCCCCCCCCTCCCTCTCCTCCCCCCCCCTCCCTCTCCTCCCCCCCCCTCCCTCTCCTCCCCCCCCCTCCCTCTCCCTCTCCTCCCCCCCCCTCCCTCTCCTCCCCCCCCCTCCCTCTCCTCCCCCCCCCTCCCTCTCCTCCCCCCCCCTCCCTCTCCTCCCCCCCCCCTCCCTCTCCCCCCCCAATACACACAAGCATTGGCCCTTAACGCTCCCTGAGTCTGAGTGAAATGCTCCCCAACCATGTGGTGATGCACTCTTACCAATGATCTCTGCAGTATTGTCTCAATACTCCCAGGGTTGTCAAAAGAGGAAGGGCTAGTGGATACAGCCCTTTTTATGGTGCTAGGAGGCTGGGTGGAGCCTCACTGTTGTGATTTAAACGAGCCAATGGTGAGGCAAAAGGTACTCTCACACCTGAGGGGTGGGTGGAGCCGCACCTTGATTGACAGTAGTATCACTTCCCATCAGGGGAGCAATGCTGTCCTCCGGTCAGCGGGGGTCATTGTCGTTACTGTCACGTGACAGCCATGTGGATTTCTCACGACAGTGTTGTGGATTGGAAGCTGTCTAATGGAAGGAGAGGTGATGTTTGAAAGGACAGATGAACTCTGAACCAGAGTTAATTTTAAAGTTCCAGAGAGCACCCACATTACTGAGTGCAGTTGTCTGTTGATATGATTGGTGTGATGATGGAACAAGTAGGAGTCTCCATCTCTTACCAGGATTATCGAAGTATGGAGCAAAGAGAAAGGCCCATTGGCCCATTCTTTCGGTGATGATTCTTGTGAAGAGCAATCTAGTTAGTCCCACTCCTTTGCTCTTTTCCCATATCCCCACAATTTCTCCTATTTCTTCTATAGCTATTCAGCTGTGGGGAAAATACTGAGGATTACAGCTTTTAAACCTGAACTTGTGTTGGTGAGCTGCCAGATAATATTCTCGTTTATCTTTGTTTATGAGGCAGCTTTTAAGGAAGTGATGGTAGGTTTCTCAGGTAGGTGGCAGCTGGGTCATTACATATCTTCAGCTTGTGGTTGTCGATATGGAAGGCTGAGACAGTGGATTTTGTTGGGTTCAGTAGTTTCTGTTTATGAAAGCAGTTGGTAAGGCAGAGGTCAATGCGGCTCTAATATCCTGGAAGGATTTTACCTGTGTGATCAAGGTAGTATCATTGGGGTAGATAAGTTTCCACATTAATGATGTGGGCATCCACTTGCACAGATGTTGAAAAGTAGTAATGTTTCAATTAATCAACTCAATATTTGACTCCTGTCCTGCCACCTGCGAAGATTTATGAAAACACCCCCAATTCCCTCCATTCTTGCAACCACTTTAAGATTGTACCACGGAATGTGAATTACCTCTCTCAATTCTTTTGTATTACCACATGGTGGACTGCACTGACGTTCATCTGTCATGTGCCTGTTCATTCCACCCAGCCTATGTCCTCTTGCACTCTATTGCTGTCTCCTGCACTGTGTGGAGCACTTCCAGGTTAGGTTTCCTTCTGTTGCTACTACTTTATCCTTCCATGGTCTTGCCTCTCAAAATCTCCTCAATCTTCCAAGAACCTTGTTGCTTTAGGCCATTGTAAGTTGTTTGTACAGTCTCCATTCCCTTTGTCACACCATTCAATTATCTTGCCCAGCAATTCAGAAAACTTTCACTTAGCCTCTCCACATCTTAGAGCTGATTCTAAGGAATACCTTTTCACAAGTATTTTAGTTCATGTCTGACCCCACTATTTTGCTTAGTGTCATTTGAATTTATTATATAAATGCAAGTGTTTGTGAGCCTTATTTCTGAGTTTTCCTGGGCTTTCTCCTCCTATTGATCCCCAGGTTAGTCATCCAGCTCACCCCCTAGTATATTATTTTACTTAAAGATTCTACTTGTATTTTTTCTTTTAAAAAAAAAGCAGTGTAACCAGACATTTACTGGTTACTCCTACTATTTTCTCCTCTGATAGTGCTCATTTTCCATCTTGCTTTCAAGTACCTTGGGATATATTTCCCTTTTGAAAATAGTGTAAAAATGTAGGTCAATTGTCACCATGGAAAGAGCAGTAGGAGGGACTGCTTTTGAGTCCATAGATTGCACCGTTTAAACATTGGTATATTTAAATGTCAAAGTCTGGTGACATAAGAGTCCCACAAATTCAGAAATGTCTGCATATGTAAAACAGAAGAATCTGTTTTGACATCCTTGTAACTGGATCAGCCTAATCCCGTTTTCCGAGCAGAGAGCATTCTTGCAACTAGGTAAGTTGGAAACTGACTTCAAAGGAATATTTCTAATGCTACTGGGTCCAGAGTTCCTTCACTAAGGAATTTCTACCATAAATCTTTAAATTAAAACTGCCAACAAGCAATGCCAAGGAACAGTAAATATTTCAGATTCACTTGCAAATTATCCAATACATTGCAAATGTAGTAACATGACTTTGGTGTTGCTATTGTGCAATGGTTTCCGTTGGTTTTCTGATCTTCGAACAGTGACCTTTTTGGATCTTATAATTGTAAGGTATTTTGGGCATGGCATTTCTTTTTATTTATTAAACTAATTTGTCAGTATATGGTTTAAATTTTCCTTATCAGTGAATTATTAATATAGTTTGCTGCTGCTGATATTTAATACTATTGTACAAGAATTGCATTGGTTGCAAAAATATTGTAATACAGAATACCAGGCAGTAGACATCTGAAGGAAAAATTTCTGTTGTAAATATATGACATATTATTGAGTGATCTGCTAATGAGGTTTATATTTTTTGTTATACACAAGCTTCCAAGGAATGTATAGATCTTTTCCTTCAGTAAACATTAGAATAATGAATCAATTTGGTGGATGAGCTGTCCTAGGCAGTTTTGTTGATGGTCCGCTCCCAATGGAACTTGTTACTGCATTGCTCTATCCTTTTGCTGCCTTTCTGCAATCCTTTACCCTTTCTCACCCAGTTTCTTTCACTTTTGATTCAAATAAGGGTTGCATTACAACTGTAACTGTGCTTAGGCTTGTCTAACTACAAGCTTTTAATATTCCCAGTTCTTATTTGGCATCCTCCAAAGGGCCCACTGAGGCATTCATTATTATCGCTGCATCTGTCAACATGTACTCCAAAGCCTTGGTTCATTTGTTAATATGGTCCTTGCCATCCATGAGTTTATTCTGAACAATTGCATGAACATTGTGGCCGTGAGAGAAGCTTGGCTAATTGGTGGTGAAAGTTTCTTTCCTTGTCTAAAATTTCTACCACTTTCACCTTCTTTGAATACTTTTTTCCACCTCTCTCATGACTCATTTAAATTCTTGATATCTATCACCCATTAAATTATTTCTAACATGAGATATGTTCACTGATATTGCCCATCAATTTATGCTCTAATTTTTGCTTTATGATTACTTATCCTCATTGATTTCAACCACTCTTTTAATTCGTCATGCTTTTTCCCTTCTAAGCTCACTGCCTTCTCTTTCCTACTGGTGGTGCTTGGTCATGGCTATCATGTTGACCAAGTCATCTCATTTAATCACAATACACATTTTGTCATATGTAGATAATACATCTCTCATTACATGCTGTATCATTTCCCACCCACTTTCCCCCTCCCAAAACTACTTTATCTCTGTCCTGGAAAAGCATTAAAAATTAGCACTTTCTACCCCATTATGTTCCATTCATGACTAAATTTCTGCAGCCAGTGATCTGCTAATTCACATCCTCACCTTTACCATTGATGTCCAAGTCTGCATGAAAATTATTATACACGCTCCTTCTGACTGGTCCCTCATCTTTGCTCCCTTAAAAACAAAAGTTCAGGGGATGAATTCTTGAATCCATATGGTGGAGAATTCAAACTCAGTAAAAGCTGAAAGCACTCAGCAGATTACGCAGCATCAAAGAGGAGAGAAACTGAGTTCACATTTTGGGGAAGGACTCTTTATCAGAACCGAAAAAAAAATTGAGGAAACAAGCACGTTAAGTTGCAGAAATGGGGAGTGGTGGAGAGAAAAGAGGGAACGTCTGTGATAGAATGGAGTTGAAAGTTATCAAGCAAACAATTACTTTAAAAAGAGGCAATTGGAAATACACGAAACAGATTGAAACAGTTAAAGCGATGTCATGGAATAAAAAGATTGCATGAAATTGTTAAATTGATTGCTAAGCCCCAAGGGTTTCAACATACCAAGATGGAATATGAGATTATGTTGGGCATCATTTGAGAAATGTAGGAGTGGCAATTCATTTGCACTTCTTCGAATTTAGTAAGTTGCATTTAGTGCTGAAGATGCGGTCTATTGTACATTGGGTAAACTGAAAGCACGTTAGGTGACTGCTTTGCAGAACATCTCCATCAGCTCTGCAAGGATGAACTTCCAGATACCCGTTACTTTAAATCTCTGCCCCACTCTCAGTTTGACCTCTGTCTTTGGCTTCCAACATTGCTCCATTTCTTTTCTCTCTCTCCACAGAAGTTTCAGTTTGTTTCACTTCTGTCTCCAACTGCCACTTGTTAAAATAATTGTTATCCTGACAACTTTTGGTCTGCATTCTAACTCTGACATTTCCCACATTTCTCTCCACTGATCTTCCTCTCTGCAACTTAATACAGTTGTTTTCTCACTGTTTTCCAATTTTGACGAAGGGTTTCTGATCTAAAACTTTGACTCTTGTTTCTTGACCTGCTGAGTGCTTCCAGCATTTCCTATTTTCGTTCTGAATTTCCAATATCTGCAGTTTTATTGTTGTGCTGTCAGATATAGTTGGACCACAGAAAGCATTAACCCACTGTCAGATTTTGTTCTTGTCTGTGAACTGTTCATTTTTCCAGCATTATCATTGAATGCTGAGGTATTTCCAGGTTTCTTTATTGTAAATCGTCTTAACCCCCTTCTGTTTCCCCTCTACTGTTATCTTAGGCCTTGTGTGTAAGAAGCTGAATGGAGTTTGTCAGAAATTTTGAGTTCATTTGTTCACTGGCTCCTGCCACATCCCTCCTTTTCCTTAGCCTCTTGAAGCAAATTCAAGATTCTCCCTTTTCCTCAACTTGCCCTTTCTCAAATTTGTATCCTTTCTTTTCTTGAGCCCTATATGATCTTGTCCATGAGATCAACCAGTAAAGTATTACCTGGCTTCCATGTCAAATGGTATTAATGTTTCTTACAAACAGGGTCATGGACAAACTGCATGGAAACCAGGCTCTTCCATCTAATGAGTCTGCACCAGTATCAGGCACCTATTACCTTCTCCCCAGATTTCCATTGATTTCTTCTGGATTTTACCATTCACCTACACCCCAGGAGTGATTTACAGTGGCCAATTAACCTACCAATCTGCATGTCTTTGAGATATAGGAGGGAACCAGGGCACCCGGTCACAGGTAGAATGTTGAAAGTCCACAGAAACAGTACCAGAGTTCAGGATTGAACCTGGATTGTTGGAGCAGTGAGGTATTAGCTCTAATAGCTGCACCACTGTGCTGATGGTTCTCTCTCTCTTCAGGCACTGCTGACATTGTTCTCAAATATTTCCAATTATCAATAATTTATGATCTCTCTAGTGCACAGGATAAATGAAGTAGTTAAGTGACAGCATTGGCCAAAGGACCAGAATATAGATCTGTGGATACAAACCACTTTCTCGTGGGTGAACATCAAGAAATGAGAAAGGCAATTTATTGGCATTTCTTTGAACTGCCTTTACGCAATTGGAAACTTGATGCAAAATATTGTTTTTTTTCTTACTTGCCGAGTCATGCAGGTCATCCATTTAAGGGAACGTACACTCAAAGCTTTTACCTGTGTGCTTTAGGAGAGGTTTTAACATGTGAAGGTGTAACCCAGAAAAAAAATTTCTGATTGATTACACATTAAGTGTTTGGCTTGTTAGTTTGTCCTCAGCACATCACTGGAGAAATTAGAAAAATAACTTCAGATTTTACCCTTCCTGATTAATGTAGTTGGTATATTATTGATGTGCAATTTTTAATGCAAAGTAATCTTAATGTATTAGTTTTGTAACAGGACTAACTGAATTGTAACAGGACAAATATTGACGTAGGACAAGCAGTAGGTACCAAACAAGTATTTGACATTTTGTGAATCAAGAGCAGCTGAAACTCAAATTGTAAAAAAGGATCCTGGTTCAATATCTGATCTGTGTTGAGTAAATATTTTGATAGATGCATTGGTTTTTGGATATTACAGTTCAGAAGAGAAAAAAAAATGAGAGTTCCCACTTGGAAAGTGTTCACATTGATGCCAAATTAACATAGCTTTGAGTTGAGAGGCAATATCTATCATACTTAAATAACCTGCAATTTTCGAAAGTATTAGACAGCTGCCAGTTTCCATGGATATATTAGAGGCGAGCAGAATGTGATAGAATGGGAAGAAACTTAAATTCTTGAGGCAACAAAAGCAAAGTGGAATGTGAAGGTTCATTTTAAAATAGCCTAAGATTGCGATGTTCTGCTTTTTTAGATTTTTGACAAGGTTTTTATGAATTGCATTGTTGAAAGCTATCTTGTATGTCGTGCATGTTTTTCTGCAGCACAAAAGGGATTCTACTTCAGTGTGCAGACTTGTAGACATTTGAAGAGTTGTGAAAAAAAATTCTGTGTGGCATAAAATGTTATCCTACACCATAATGCAATGTAATATTTCACTGCAGTTTGTATGTACTGCAGTTTACAAATCCAACGGTTGTTTAAATGGCACCCTTAACACAAAATTCCCCAGAGCACCTCACAGGAGCTTGGTCATAGAAAATATGTATATCGATTTGCATGATGAAATTAGGATAGTGACTAAAAGCTTGGACAAACAGAGTTGAAGAAATGTCAAACAATGCAAGATAATCTGATATGTAGGGAGGCAATTCCAGAGTCTGGCACATTGGCAGCTTGAAGCTAGGGCCACCAAATGGTCAAGAGCAATTATTGGGTGCTGCAGGTAAACTAGCAGTAACTTCAAAAAGAGGTTGAAATGTTTTCAGAGTTGGACAGTAATAAGTGGTTTGTATTTATATTTTCAAACATCCAAACATATTCCAGAGGGTCTTACAACAGAAAAGTAGATGCCACGCCAAAGGTGCACAAATAATAACCAAGGATCAGTGTTGAATGTGAGGCTTCAGAGAAGCCAGAGCTGGTGAGAGTTGAGGAGACAATTGCAGAGCAAGGAATGTAGCTTCAGAAGGTACAACTGCCAAATGATCAGATAAAATTTGGAAGGTTAGCAGGAAATGGTGGAGGTTACAGAAAATGAGAAAGGGGATGTTTGAAGACAAAGTATTTTTAATATGTAGTATTATAGAGGTTGGTAAAGATGAGTATGATGACTGAATTAGTTGTAGTGTAGGATCAGATTTGGGTAACTGCATGAATACAATGAGTGTTAGACTTATTGGGACATCTTGGGACTAGTTGAATTTGATGAAGGCAGGAAAATGATTTCAATAACTATGAGGCACAAGAGACTGCAGATGCTGGAATCTGGAGATTCAAGCAATCTGCTGGAGGAACTCAGCAGGTCAAGGAGCATCTGTATGGGAGGGGTGGGGTGGGGAAGCAATTGGCAACGTTTCAGGTTGAAACCTTGCAGCAGGATTGAGAGGGGAGATGGCCAGTATAAAGAGGAGAAGGGGAGTGGTGAGACAGGAGTCCAGGGTGATTGGTGGACTGAAGAAGGGTGAAACGTGATGAGCAGGTTGTGAAGGCAGGGAGGGGGGGATTGGTTTTGGTGGAGTTGGTAGACAGCAGCAGGTGGATGATAGATGGAGGCAGACACGGGAAAAAAAAATTGAGAGGCAGATGGAGTGGGGTGGGGAGTGGTGTCTGAAGGTCGGAGATAGCTGCTGGAGGGAGATGAGCAGGAGCACATGGGGCAGCCAGTGCTGGAATCTGATAAGTAAAAGAGGAGCTAACAAATGAGATAAGGATGTGATCAATAGATATGAGCGTGGGGATGAATTGTTCCTTGTAAAAGTTGTCAGACCAAAGAAAATTCCATCTGCTAGTTTGGTTAAGTTATTTGAAGAACTATCTTGTTCTTTGATCATCATCTGTGGAGTAGCTGCAAGGGGCCAGGCAGTCTTCCCTTGCCTCTGCTTATGTTTTTTGTAATGGGATGCTTTTAGATCTGCTGGAAAAATTAGTAAGAGGGCAGTTAAGTGGTACTACTTATAAATGGGTCGAAATGTCCCAAACAATTGATGTTGATATTCTTATGAGCCGTTGTTCAAGTTGCCAGTGATAATCTTGTCCCCATTACATTTAACCTCCTATTCAAACAACTTTTATGTTTTTAAGTTGGGATAATCTTTGCTGGATGGCCTTGTATTTCTGCACAAAATGATTGTCTCTCAGGACTGCCATGTTTAATCTTAAATATTTTGTGCCCCCACATTCTGGACACTTCAATTGCTGGAAATCGACTGCTATGGGCTACCTTGTCCCACTTTTCTATAATTTTGAACCTCTATATAAAATCATCTCCTCTCCACAATCTACCCCAATAAAAATGGTCAATTGTAATAGAATTTTTATTTTCCATAAAAGGCAGCATTCAAGAAATTTTGTGCAGTTGCTATCATCTCTATAGTCGGAGATACGAGATTCTGCAGATGCTGGAATCTGGAGCAACGCACACAAGAAGTGCTGGATGAACTCAGCAGGTCAGGCAGCATCTATGGAGAGAAATAAACAGTCAACGTTTCGGGTCGAGACCCTTCATCGTCCTGATGAAGGGTGTTGATGTTTCGGGTCAAGATCCTTCACCAGGACTATGAAGGGTCTCGACCCAAAACTTCGGCTGTTTATTTCTCTCCATGGATGCTGCCTGACCTGTCGAGTTCCTCCAGAACTTTTTGTGTGTGTTGTGTCGTCTGTATAGCCCTTGTCTATTCTTTACCATAGCTATGCTCTGTACCATAGCTATGCTCTGTACTCCTACTGTGGTTTGAAGATTTATACAGATTCATTATAGTTTAAATTCTTTAAAAATGTTTTTATTTTGCCCTAGAACTCTATTGTTCTTAATTACTCGAAACACTGCATTTATTTCTTGAGAAATTTGAGGTTAACATTCTCATGTTTTGACCATCACCTAAGCTTCTGTCCCTTCCCTCAGTTGTTGTTAGAATTTCTGCTTTTGAATTCATCTGGCATCTTGCCAACATTGTCTCTAAACTGAAGTTTCAGCCCAAGTTTAGCCTGAATTAATCATCCAGAGTGGGGATTGAAACTTGACCTTCTGATTCGCAAATAAAGATGTGTTACTGAGAATGTTTATTATTATTTTGAATTAAGAAGTGTTAATTTCTGGTTGTTTTGATTGCACTACGCTGTGCAGCTTTAAACATTTCTAACTTTTCAAAGCATGATTCATGAATTAGAAGGATTTTGAAGAAAAGCAGTACACTAAATATTTTGATGTATGAAGAAAGATTTACAGGCCTTTTACAGTGCAGACAGCCACATTGATAAAGCAACAAGAGGTTTCCAACTTCGAGCAACATAAATGGAGCAAAAGAGAATTTGCCAACCCAAAGTCCTCAAATGACCTTATCGTGGTGTTATTTTAAACACTTAATCACTACAAATTCTTACCACTCAAACCGTTGTGAACAGACGACTTTCAGGTAAATGCTCATCATTTGTGTTGCCATCAGTGGCAGTTTCAAATTAAAACATATTCAGCAAGATGACTGTTCAGTGTTATTTACTGTTGACTGATTTTGAGCAAAGTTGGGTATTCAAGCAGCTGCTAATAATTACAGCAGGCAGTTCGATAGTGAGCTTGGCTAAAGTTTCAAGTCACCTGTTTGAAGCTGTTTAATCGCTCCACTTCAAACTGACCTCCATAATTGTTTACAGTGGAAATAGCTTCTTGAAGCTGTTAAGTGAGTCAGCTTTCCAATGTGCTTAATGGGCTTCTTGTCTAATTCTGCTGCTCTGTTGGTGGATGCTTCACTTGTAAATTCCAAATTGTTTTCCAAATTTGAGTTGCATTTTCCAAACTGTGATCCAATTCTGAAGTTGCATGTCCCCAGACTGACAGTGTACACACACGAACATAGTTCATAATAAAATATAGGAAAAAAACTTTCTGGAAGCATAAATATTTTGTGCATTTCACATATATCCCCGTAAAAGGGTTGAAATGGTTATAATTAAATATGTATGTATTATCACTTTTAAATACTGTTAATATTTTTGAAGTGCAAAATGGCAGCCCCCTCTAAGTAATCAAATACTACAACTTTTTAAGGTCCATTACAAAATTCCAAAGTCAATTGCATGAAAAATATTGCTGATTTATCACATTACAATTTGTTGGGTGAAAGAAATAATGAAGAATAACTGCTATACATAACTTAGAAGTATGTCATGGCTCTTCCAGATAATTTTAAACTTGAGGTATTAAGGAAATTTGTTTTCGGATCATTTAATTTCACATAAATGCACATTGAACTAAAATACTTCTCTTTATCATATTTAGATATAGATTTTATCTTATTGGGTAACATCAAGTTCTAAATTTAAAAGCCATGATCATTCAAGTAAATAACTATATTGAATCAAACATTGTTTTTTCCTCTATGATCTGAGCAATACAGTGTATAGGATATTAATATTTTTAAGGGAAAATCTTTGGACCAGTTTTTGTTAACAAAAATAATAGCACACTCCATTATTAAATTGTGAATTGAACAGCAGTGACTACAGAGATATAATTAAACATGGCAATCAGGAATTTTCTGTACGTGCCCTGCTCTTCCTTAAGCTTTTGCTATAACTGTATTTAGTTAATATACTCTGCATTGGAGGACAATGAATTTCCTTAGCAGCAAATCATTGAGTGTGGAATAGTACACACAGAATTTTATTCAATGGTGGCTTTTTGGAAAAGAAGTTAGGTTAGTTTCTCATTGCTGCCCTATTACTGCATTCTAAATTTTAATTCTTCTTAGGGGATAAAGAATTTTTTTCCTCATGTTCACTCTGATGCTTTAGCCAATCACCTTGAATCTGTGCCCTCTGGCTATTGAACCTTCAGACCTTTTAAACAGGCTCTTTATTTTCTTTCATGATTCTAAACTTGCTTTTCTAAGCTCTGCTTGTTCTACATAGTAAAGACAGCACCTCCATTTTATTCAGTGTGTTGAGTTAACTGAAATCTGTCATCTCTTGCGAACCATTTTCCTTTGTACCACTGCAAGTCCTTTGTACCCTCACTAAAATAGTTGTGTCCTTCCTAAGCATAGTTTGTAAAGTTGGTCGCAATCCTCCAGCTAGGGCCAATTTAGTGTTCTATATTTACCAGGAATAATTCTGTCTTTCGCACTCTGTGCCTCAAGTGATTAAAACCACGATCCCATATATTTTTAACTGCTTTGTTACCCTGCCCTGCCATTTTGATTTGTTCAGAAACAACCCTCATTCTTTCTGTTCTTCAACAGCCCTTTTCTCCATTACCACTGTAGAACATAGCTTGTATAGATTTTCCCCAGCCTCCCTTCCAAAATTACCACCTTGCACCTTACCGAGTGGAATTTTATCTGCTATGAATCTGCCATTTTTAGCAGCCTGTGCTTTTGTGCATTATATTGTGGTTACGTTACTGGACTGGTAGCTGAGTGGCTTGAAGGTTAGGAAATGCATGCTCAATGACAGCTGCAGAATTAAAATTAGCTTCATTTAAATAAATGTGGGATGAAATGCCAGTGTAAGTAATGATAACTGTGAAACTTCCAGATTGTCTTAAAATTCCATGTAGCTTATTAATGTACCTTTGCAGGGGAAATCTGCTCTTTTTAACCAGCCTGACCTTTGTGATTCTGGACAAACAGAAATGTATTTGACTCCTAACTAACTTTGTTGGATGATGTGCTGCAACAAACTGTTATGAAAGTGAGTAATAAAACTAAATCTGAATGGATTCTCAACGTTAAACTATGCAGTGAATGTCACAAGGCGAAGATGGATCCTGACCAATCGTGAGCACCCTGGGACTTATTCCAACACACAAATAAAGCAACATTGTACTAAAAGTCATGTCATGTGCTTCTCCTATCATTGTCCATGTGTCTATACTGTAGCAGGGGTTGAGGTTGAGAGGGAGGGGTCTGCAAATATTCATGAAATTCTATGGCATCAGGCCAAACGTGAGCAAAGAGATTTGCAGATGGCAACCTCCTGCCTTCCCTCAACCAATAACTCTATGTTCAACGCCCCTTGGGGGCAAAAAGTACTATGGATAACCAGGGAAATTTTGTGGTCCATCACCAGGGATGAATTAGTCACATCATAATTGGCTGAGCTGGGTAAATCCAGAAGGATGAAGCTCTTAGACTCTGGTGGGGGAGAGAAAACCAGTATTTTTTGACCTCATTCTAGAGAACCCATCGCGCAAGACTGAGACGCAAGGAACTGCAGATGCTGAAATGTGGAGAACAAAACAAACTGCTGGAAGAACTTGGCGGGTAAAGCAGAAATTGTGGAGGGAAATGGGCAGTCTTTGTTTCAGGTCAGGTCCCTCCATCTGGACCTGGTCTCGATCTGAAACTTCGACTGTCTGTCTCCTTTTACATTTGCTGCCTGACCCACTGAGTTTCTCCAGCAGTTCATTTTTTGACTTCATGCAAGTTGTGTGCTACTACCACTATGCTAAATGGGATAGCTTCAGAATGGATACAGGAACTCTCAAACTGGGCATCCGTGAATTGTTGATCTATAATCTGTCATCTTATGGTCTGACGTATACCCCACTCAGTTGTTTATTGTTAAGCCAGGGGTTCAACCTTGCTTCTGTGAGAGCTGCAGAAGAGCATGTCATGTGCAACATTGGATGAGGCAAATGAAGAGATGCCAAATTCACTATTAGTTATGTTTTAAACAGACACTGGGGTGTGTTATATGTAGAGCTAAACTATCCCACGATGAACTGATTTGATCCAAGCCTCAGGCTAGTTTTGATCTACTTTGGTGTAATGAGAAAAATATTATTGATAACTTGGTAGTTAAGGGGCTTTGATGGAAAAGTGATCAAATGTGATTCTGTTTTATATAAAAATTGAATGGTTAAGATTTGAAAAATTAGTATATGGCTTACAATAACATGTATATCACTTCAAGACAATAAAACTTGACAGGAAGTGGTCCAGCCATGATGATTAAAGGAAGTTAAAGATACTATTATATCAAAGGAAAAAAAATGTATAATATTGTGAACTGAAAGCAGTCAGCTAAAGGACTCTGAGAATTTCATAAGTCTGCAAAAAAAATACCGAGACATTGATAAGGAAAGTTATAATATGAGAGCAAGCTAGCAAGAAACATTAAAAACAGACTTTGAGCTTCTATAGATGTGTATATTAAAAAAAAGGATTAGCTGAAGTAAATGTGGATCATTCTCAGACTGAGACAGGAGAAATTATATTGGAGAATAAGGAAAAGAAAGAAATTAAGCAGCTATCTTGTGATTGTTTTTCATAAAGACTTCTGGAAATACTTGAGATAGATGTCGAGGGAGAGAAAGGAGCTAAAAAAAAACAAATAGTGTGTTATTATGTGTTGTTATGTAGTTATAATAAAGAATTACAGTTCCCAGTAGGCAATGCAAGGCTCACATGGGGAAACAGGAAGTGGCTGGAAAGAGCGGGAAAAGCAGCCAGCCTGTCTGTTGTAAGTCTGTGCAGTCTGTTTATTTTTAATAAATGTTCAGATGTTAAACCCACGCCAAGTTTGCCTTGTGATGAAGAACAAACATAACAATTAGTATAGCAGACATCAGTAAGTCTGAAAGACAAATAAATTGCCAGAACCAGATAACCAGTATCCTTGGATTTTGAAGGATGTGGCTATTGTGATGGTGAATGCACTTGTTTATCATCTTCCAAAATTCAATTGGTTTTTGAGTGAGTGGTTCCCACAGATTGGAAAGCAGCAAATGTAACCCCACCATTTAAGAAAGCCAAGAAAGCAATAGGAACCACAGACCAGTTAGCTTAATATCTCTGCACGTGAACCTATGAATTAGGAGCTGGAATAGGCCATTTTGTAATTTAGTAAAGCCATGACAAATCCGATTGTAATTTCAACTCCACATTCCTGCCGATGCTGGAAATTTGAAACAAAAACAAGAATGCTGGAAGCATTCAGCAGGTTAAGCAGTATTGTGGAGAGAGAAGCAGCTGCTGTTTTGGGTCAAGGGCCGTTCATCAGAACTGGAGAAATGTGGAAACAAGCATGTTAATTTGCAGATAAAAGAAGGAGGGGGAGACAATAAAGGAAATGAATGTAGACCAAAGCTGTCAAGGTATCAGTTACATTCCCTTGCTTATCGAGAATCTATCTACCTCTGTCATAAAATTAATCAAACACCACCCATTTGAGGAAGAGAGTTCCGAAGGCTCATGGCCCTCGGAGTGAAAATTTCAATTCATCTGTGTCTTAACTTGCTTAACTCTTATTTTAAAATAGTGGCCCAACATCCCCTCCATATCCAACCTGTCAAGAATTTTCAGCATTGCTTGTTTTTAAGTAATTCCGATTTCACTGTTCCAAACAAGACAAGTCTATCCAGCTTTTCCCTTGTAAGACAATGTGCCCTTTCTAGGTATTGGATGAGTAAATCTTTGTTGCTTCCAATACATTACATCTTTCTGTAAACAAGGAAGCCAGTACTATACATATTACTTCAGATGTGATATTGCCAATGACCTGTACAATGAAACATTGGCTCTCCTATTTTTAATTTCCTAGCAATGAAGGATAACATTCTGTTAGCTTTCTTAATTACTTGCTGCACCTGACTGTTAGCTTTCGACAAATTGTGGACAAGGACACTTGGATCCCTCTGTATCTCAGAGTTCTGCAACCTTTCACAATTGAGATAATATGCTTTTTTTCTTTCACCTGCCAAAATGGACAATATACTTTTTTCCCTACTGCATAATGTGTGAAAATGCAAGAATGTATTTTTAAGGAAGTGTTAACAGGCCTCATAGGAAACAAAGGATTGGACAGAGTTGGCATGATCTACAGAAGAGAAAATGTTTGACAAATCTCTCGCTTTTTTTCTGAGGTTGTGGTGAGTAGAGTTGATTGGTGGCATTGGAGATTAAACAGACTTTGTCTGTACTCACTTGGGTTTATGAGAAGGAGAAATAGTCTCGTTGAAATTATTACTGGGCTTGGTAAGGAATGATATTGTCCCTGGCTGGGTTGTCTAGAACCAGGGGACTTGGTTTCATCATAAGAGATGAGTCATTCAGGCCTGTGATGAAAGGAAATCTTAGTCACCTGGAAGGTAATGAATCTTTGGAAATCTCGCTACCTTTTAGAATGTTAATAGTGACTCAGTCAGTGAGTATATTTAAGAAAAAGATTGATAACTTTTGGATATTAAGGCATATAGCATTAGTACTGGAATGTAGCACTGAACCAAAGGGTAAGCCATGACTTTTTCAAATGGTGGAACAGACACAAAAGGCCAAGTGGTCTATTCTTCCTTCAAGAATTGTTGGGGGTGTGATACGAACTGGAGAGACTGGGGAAGAGGTGTTTGGCTCTCAAATAGAGAAAGCTTGTAGACAGTATGAGAGGGAGGATAGGCAGGTGATAGAGAAGGGACGTGCTCAGACCAGCAGTTTGAGATGTGTCTATTTTAACGCAAGGAGTATCGTGAACAAGGTGGATGAGCTTAGACCTTGGATAAATACTTGGAGCTACAATGTGGTGGTCATTACAGAGACTTGGATGGCTCAGGGACAGGAATGGTTACTTCAAGTGCCAGGTTTTAGATGTTTCAGAAAGGATGGAGGGAGGCAAGAAGTGGGGGAGCGGCACTGTTGATCAGAGATAGTGTCACAGCTGCAGAAAAGGTGGACATCATGGAGGGATTATCTACGGAGTCTCTGTGGGTGGTGGTTAGGAACAGGAGGGGTCAATAACTTGGTGATTTTTATAGGCCGCCCAATAGTAACAGGGATATCGAGGAGCAGATAGGGAAACAGATCCTAGAAAGGTGTGATAATAAGAGTTGTTGTGATGGGAGATTTTCATTTCCCAAATATCGATTGGCATCTCCATACAGCAAGGGGTGTAGATGGGGTGGAGTTTAAGTGTGTTCAGGAAGGATTCTTGACACAATATGTAGATAGGCCTACAAGAGGAGAGACTGTGCTTGATTTGGTATCGGGAAATGAACCTGGTTAGGTGTCAGATCTCTGTGGGAGAGCATTTTCGAGATAGTGATCATAATTCTATCTCCTTTTACAATAGCTTTGGAGAGAGATAGGAACAGACAGACTAGAAAGGCGTTTAGTTGGAGTAAAGGGAATTATGAGGCTCTCAGGCAGGAAATTGGAAGCTGTTCTCAAGGAAGAGTATGGAAGAAATGTGTCAAATATTCAGGGGATATTTGTGTGGAGTTCTGCATAGGCATGTTCCAATGAGACAGGGGAGTCACGAGAGGATACAGGAACCGTGATGTACAAAGGCTATAATAAATGTAGTCAAAAGGAAAAGAAAAGCTTACAAAAGGTACAGAGAGCTAGGTAATGTTAGAGATTTGGAAGAGTATAAGGCTAACAGGAAGGGACTTAAGAAGGAAATTAGGAGAGCCAGAAGGGGACATGAGAAGACCTTGACAGGCAGGATTAAGGAAAACCCCAAGGCATTCTACAAGTATATGAAGAGCAAGAGGATAAGATGTGAAAGAATAGGACCTATCAAGTGCAGCAGTGGGAAAGTGTGTATGGATCCGGAAGAAATAGCAGAGGTACTTAATGAATATTTTACATCAGTATTCACTACAGAAAAAGATCTGGGTGATTGTAGTGTGGACTTGCAGCAGGCTAAAAAGCTTGAGCATGCAGATATTAAAAAAGAGGAGGTGCTGGAACTTTTGGAAAGCATCAAGTTGGATAAGTCGCCGGGACCGGATGAGATGTACCCCAGGCTGCTGTGGGAGGCGAGGGAGGAGATTGCGGAGCCTCTGACGATGATCTTTGCATCATCAATGGAGACGGGAGAGGTTCCGGAGGATTGGAGGGTTGCGGATGTTGTTCCCTTATTCAAGAAAGAGAGTAGAGATAGCCCAGGAAATAATAGACCAGTGAGTCTTACTTCAGTGGTTGGTAAGTTGTTAGAGAAGATCCTGAGAGGCAGGATTTATGAACGTTTGGAGAGGTATAGTATGATTAGGAATAGTCAGCATGGCTTTGTTAAGGGCAGGTCCTGCCTTATGAGCCTGATTGAAGTTTTTGAGAATGTGACTAAACACATCGATGAAGGGAGAGCAGTAGATGTAGTGTATATGGATTTCAGCAAGGCATTTGATAAAGTACCCCATCCAACACTTATTGAGAAAGTAAGGAGACATGGGATCCAAGGGGACATTACTTTGTGGATCCAGAACTGGCTGGCCCACAGAAGGCAAAGAGTGGTTGTTGAAGGGTCGTATTCTGCATGGAGTTCGGTGACTAGTGGTGTACCTCAGGGATCTGTTCTGGGACCCTTATTCTTTGTGATTTTTATAAATGACCTGGATGAGGAAGTGGAGGGATGGGTTAGTAAGTTTGTGGATGACACAAAGGTTGGAGGTGGTGTGGATGGTATGGTATGGCGGGCTGTCAGAGGTTATAGTGGGACATAGATAAGATGCAAAATTGGGCTGGGAAGTGGCAGATGCAGTTCAACCCAGATAAGTGTGAAGTGGTTCATTTTGGTAGGTCAAATATGATGGCAGAGTATAGTATTAATGGTACGACTCTTGGCAGTGTGGAGGATCAGAGGGGTTTTGGGGTCCGAGTCCATAGGATGCTCAAAGCGGCTGCGCAGGTTGACTCTGTGGTTAAGAAGGCATATAGTGTATTGTCCTTTATCAGTCGTGGAATTGAATTTAGGAGCGGAGAGGTAATGTTGCTGCTGTATAGGACCCTGGTCAGACCCCACTTGGAGTACTGTGCTCAGTTCTGGTCGCCTCACTACAGGAAGGATGTGGAAACCATAGAAAGGGTGCAGAGGAGATTTACAAGAATGCTGCCGGGATTGGGGAGCATGCCTTATGAAAACAGGTTGAGGGAATTCAGCCTTTTCTCCTTGGAGAGACGGAGGATGAGGGGGGACCTGATAGAGGTGTATAAGATCATGAGAGACATTGATCGTGTGGATGGTCAGAGGCTTTTTCCCATGGCTGAAATGGTTGCCACAAGAGGACAGGTATAAGGTGCTGGGGAGTAGGTATGGAGATGTCAGGGGTAAGTTTTTTACTCAGAGTGGTGAGTGCGTGGAATGAGCTGCTGGCAACGGTGGTGGAGGCGGATACGATAGGGTCTTTTAAGAGACTTTTGGATAAGTACATGGAGCTGAGAAAAATAGAGGGCTATGGGTAAGCCTTGTAGTTTCTGGGGTAGGGACATGTTCGGCACAGCTTTGTGGGCTGAAGGGCCTGAATTGTGCTGTAGGATTTCTATGTTTCTAAGATGAATTACTACTTTTAGCATTATTTTAGTTCAATTAGGCTGAACTTTAATTTTCAAGTAGGTTGCTAAATTCAATGCTGCTTGCAATTCTATTTGAGAGAGCATTTACTTTATAAAGCAATCTTGGTACATGATGTATGTTTTGAAGTGCAATTGATGTTGGAGGGAAAGGTAGCCAAATTTACACAGTGAAGTGTCCCATTCATGAGTGACATGACCAGGTAAAGGCACTGCACCATCTTAAGAAGGTGAAGAATTCAGTAAGTACTGCAGTATGATGTTAGTCTGGATTCTGTGTAAAATCTCTAGAGTGATACTTCAACCTACAACCTTCTGAATCAGGGCTGAAACTTGTATTTGGATATTGATTACAGTGTGTCTGTGAAACCAAAACTAAAAATAGATTGCAGGACTTGAACCAAAACCATGATGGATTAATATTTGGGATTCTTCATATACTTGCATTATGTGGAAGTAAATAAATACATGAGCAGTTTATGTGGTCATTATTCAGTTAAGGAATTGTGGTAACTTATTAAATTTGGCAATGGCTAATCCATATTAGCAGAACCTGAAAACTCCAATTTAAGTGTGATATTTAATCCAGACCTCGTGTCATTGCAAATGTAATAAAAATGTAGTCACTTGGGAATAATCCTATTACATCTAAACTGGATTTGACGCACGCAGAATGCACAGGTAGAAATGCACAGGCTAAGTATGTAAGATTCAAACTGAACTGAATTCCTTTAACTCCGTAATGTGAGCTGATTATCATTGAGAATGAGGACTGAAAGGGAAAACATAAAAGAGAAAAGAAATGTTACGATGTTAGTTAATGTCTTTTCTGAAGCAAGGAGCTGAAATTTCAATATCTTATCCAAGCCAGGAATTTTGAGATCAAAGATTGTCCAAGTACTGCTAAAAATACACTGTCCTCTAATTCAGTACCAATGTTACTGCAAATATTCCAAACTTTTTCTTCCTCCTCATTGCAAAAACAAAACAAGGCCTTTTGAGTTTTAGTTTCTGTGTTCTTTAGGCAGCATGATCATACTTTTCATAGTTTTTAAGTCATGAAAATTTATTGTTAAATCAAATCCTTGGATTAAAGGGATAATGCACCATGGATGCAAAATCACAGCAATAGGGAATATTGTCATTGAACTACATCAGTAAGTTGAAATTGGGGGTGCAAATTTTGGAACTTATAGGCATCATAAACACACAAGTGTAGTCAGTATTGAGGAATTTGGTAATAGTCTTTCTTATTCTTCTGTGGGATATGGCATGGCTGGCATGACCAACGTTTATTGCCTATTTCTAGTAACACTTGTGGGGTAGCAGAAAGCTGAAGCCTTGAACTGCTGTTGTTCCGTTGTTAAGTGCTCCAAGTGAAATAGATTGCATGACTTGGAGAAACTTTAATGTGGTGGTGTTCCCATGTGCACTTGGTCTGCGTCTTCGTTTTGTAAGGGGCTTTCAAAGAGGCTTTGATGTGTGGCTGTCTACTACAAGACTAGTTGGTATTTAAAAACAAGTCAGTACACACTACAGCTGCAGACTGCTGATGGCGTTGTGAGTGCATATTTAAGGAAGTGGGTGGGTACCAATAAAACGAGTTGTTTTCTTCTGCAAATTACTGAGATGCTTTGTGTTGAGTTTTGTTCATTGAGAAGGTGGTGATGAGCCATCTTATTGAACTACAGTTCTCTGTTCAGGTAGTCACAGTGCTTTCTTATGACAATGCCACAGGCAGATGGTCCTAATTTCATCCATCGTGACTAGTGCACATCCTGTGCTCTGTTGGAATAGTAGTGTGAAGATTAAACTTGTACTCTTAATGTTGGCCTTGAACCAAGAGCCTTCTAACGTAGAGGAAAAGCTTGCCCAATAGCAAATTTATTCAACCAAAGCAAAGAGTTGTGAGGTCACAGCATTTAGTTCTTCCACAAACTTTGCAGTTTTGTCATCAGTTCCATCCTTTCATAACATTGTCTTCGACACACAGTTGATTTTTAAAAAAATAACAGACTTATTCATAGTGGTTACTAACTTCACCTCCACATCAGATTCTGTGCTCACTGCCTGAGCTGAGCAACTGGTTTAATTCATTCATGCCTTCTCTTTTCCAGACCTGACTCTTCCAGTGCCCTGTTAGCTCGATGTCCACCTTCCTCTTTAGCTCACCAAAACTCCATTTCCAATCAAAACATTTCTCTATAGCTTTGCTTAGCCATAAAAGCTTAGCTGGGGAAAAAGAGTTTTCATAATTGCACATCTATTGGTAGGTGGAACAGGCTTTTATGCAAGATGCTGGAGGAATTCAACGGATCAGGTAGCATCTGTGGAGGGAAATGACAGGTGGGAACAGTGGGGGAGGGGATCCTGTGGGAGGTGTGTTTGGATGGGTGGAGGAGGAGAAAAAAATGGGGTGATGGCGGCTGGGGTGAGTGTAGGAAGGACTGGGTAGATGAGAGAGAAAAAGGACGGGGGGGAGCACTTTACTGGAAATTGGAGAATTAAGCGTTCTTGCCATCAGGTTGTAGATTACGCAGGCGGAATATGAGATACTGTTCCTCTATTTTGTCCTTTTACTCGCCCTAACTGTGGAGGAGGCAGAGGACGGACATGTAGGTGTGGAAATGGGGAGGAGAATTAAAATGGCTGGCAACTGGGAGCTCCAGACAGCCATGGTGGACAGAGCCAATTGCTTGGCGAAGTGGTTGCCCAGTTTGCGCCCGGTCGTACTGATGTAGAGGAGGGTCTCTTTCCAGATGAAGGGTTTTGACCTGAAATGTCGACTAGCCATTTCCCTTCATGGATGCTGCCTGAGCTACCGAGATCCTCCAGCATCTTTTGTGTTGCTCCAGGTTCCAGCTTCTGCGGTCTCTTGTGTCTCCAGAGCAGGCTTTCAGATGTTTTAGACTTGAGGCTTGTAGAACTTACTTTTTCAGTCTTTCCATTTCCCTACTTCTCTGAGGCTGTGATGCAAACCCATCTACATTGTCAAGCATTTATTCAGCTTTCCTAATATCTTTGTGTTCTGTGTTGCAAGATCAGTTTGGAGACAATATAAGACAGTACTCTATTCACAAAGTTATGATGTTGGTGGTGGTTGACTGCAGAATGGTTAGTTGCATAATTTTAATTGTAAGAAATTGAACTATAACAGCTAATGTAACAATAATGTAGTTATTCTCCAACTGCAGGATCAAACAGGCACAAAGTTCGATTCCACAGGGTTGAGGCAAATCACCACATTTGCTGAGGTCATTGAGTTTGGAGCAGACTAAGATTAAATGTGGATATTTGCTTTGACTGTATGAAATGATTCCCATGGACTTGGAACAAGGGGATTGCTTGCCTTGTGATTGGATAGAAATTTGATCTTGCCACTGATAGTATTTATTATATAGCTGTGACTCTTTTGCTTTTCACCTCTCCTTGGTTCAGAGTGCCTGCATACTGCCATTTGCAATGATTTGATAAATATATTTTGAATGAGCATGCCATTATATTTTTCACAGATTTCACTAAGATCCACAACTTGTCTATTTCGCAGTCAAATAGCAGTCCAGATTGAGGAGGAAAAAATAGAACTTGGTTATACCAACCCTAATTTACAAATGCAATATTGGGGTGGTTTCCAGATGTCATGTTGAAATCTCAGATCTGCTGAAGTGTCATAGACCTGAACTTTAACTCTTTTTCTCTCTCCGCAGTTGCTGTCTGACCTGTTGAGTATTTCCAGCTGCTTGCTTTTATTTCAATTTTCCAGCATCGGCTGTTTTTTTTTGATTTTTCAATGAAAGATATTGGTGTTCAGAGGGACCTGGGTGTCCTTGTACACAAATCACTGAAAGTTAGCAATTACAGCAAGCAAGTTGGAAGGTGGATGGTATATTATTTAGAACAAGTATATTTTACTCCATTAGATCAAGGCCTGGTGAAACTGGAGTATTATGCGCAGATCCAGACTCCCTACCAAAAGAAGTATGTATTGGCCATGGAGTGCAATGTAGGTTCACTGAATTGACTTTTGGGGTGGCAGGTTTGACATATGAGGAGAGGTTAAGCAGAGTGGAACTATGCTCTCAAGATGAGAAGAATAGTTGGTGTTCGTATTGAAACATACAAAATTCCTATGGATTTGAGAAGGGAGATGCAGTGCTGATATTTCCCCTTGCTGTGGTGTCCATAATAATCAAATCAAGTCTCCAATTAAGGCATAATTATTTCAGACTGAGATGAGAACTAATTTCTACACCAAGTGGGTTGTGAATTGTTGGAATTATCTGCTAAAGGGGGCCTTGAAGCTTCAGTTACTGAATATATTTGAAATAAAGGTTTTCAGGTATTAAGGAAACGGGATATGCAGTTAGTGCAGGGAAGATCAACCTTGAACTGTGGAACAGTCATGAGGGGCTGAATGGCCTACTGCTTCTGTTTCTTATCTTCAGAAGCTTTGCACTGAGAGTAACATCTCCATCAGTGGAACAACCTAGTTCATTTTACACATATTAAATTACTTATTGAAATATTTTCACTGTTTGGTACAAAAGTTCAAGATGATATATTGAGATAACCTGTTAATCATTTTCTGATGTCTCTGGCTGAGCAATAAGTGTTTAAGTATGACTTGGAGAATTCAAGAGTGAAATCTGAAAATGTTAATAACTAACTTGTTTGGGTATTTTATTTTTTGTTTTGCTGCTAACAGTGATGCTGTAAAAAAGAAACCAAGAATTGAACTTTTGCAATAAGAATGGAATGGTGGTGCAGCATCCTCAACTCCAGGGTCCTGGATTCACACCTGACCTTAGGTTGTCTGTGTGTAGAGTTTGCATGTTTTCTAAGTGACCACATGGGTTTCATCCAGGTGCTCAAATTTATTCCCATATCCCAAAGTCGTGCTAGTAGGTGCAGTAAATAACTTTTTAATGTAGTTTAATTGCAAGAAGAATCGAAGTGGAGCTGGTTAAGCTTTTTCCAGCTGTTTCTGCTTTTAATTTAATATTTCCAGCATCTGCATTAATTTGCTTCTAGAAACCAGCTTAGATGGTCTCTCTGATAATGGTAGAGAGAACTCCACGAAACTCTTCTTGCTGACGAGAAAGAATATTGGAGGGAAAATGGCTCAATGTATTTTAAACATTGTTTATTAAGAGGTTAAGTTGGAGCATATGTAAGCCACATAGTCTCTTGAGTTTGCATCTTCATTCTTAATTCTGTTTTCCCACTGTATTCCCATTCCCCCCTTTACCTTGGTGTTCAAAAGTCTATTGATCTGTCTCAGCATTCGAGACCCTCTTGGGTAGAGAATTGTAAAGATTCACAATCCTTCAAGTAGGTAAATTACTCCCTTGTCCGAATTGGATTACCTCTTATCCTTGGATTCTACTGTCCATGTCCAGTACAGTGCAGCCAGAAAAAAAACAAACAGGCTCAGCCTCTTTCCATTCCTTTCTAAAAAAAAAATTGTGTTTACATTATTTTACCCTTGTTCCACTATTACCTGGCATAGTTTTATCATCTTTTCCATTGAAAATTAGGGCACAGGAATTTGAGGTGGAAAAGCTCTATTAAAATTCATCACCAACCATAAAAGAACATGTGGTCACCAGGTGGCACAGAACTTCTGCAAAGCATTTTGATCTGCTATTTTCCATCATTAACTGAAAATTTGAATGC
This sequence comes from Pristis pectinata, assembly GCF_009764475.1. NCBI lineage: Eukaryota > Metazoa > Chordata > Chondrichthyes > Rhinopristiformes > Pristidae > Pristis > Pristis pectinata. The sequence goes on along the minus strand of NC_067414.1, from coordinate 50,146,910 downwards.
TGAAATAAACGTTTTTTTCAGCAAAGGTGCAACTTTGTACTAAACCACAGCAATGAAATCCAAAAAAAAAGTCTGTGGGAGGTTTAGTGTGGCTCAGTGCTGGATCCTCTGCTTTTCATGAAATATGTGTATGATTTAGACCACAATTAAAACTGGAGACACAAGAAATGCTGGAATCTGGAGTAATACACAAAAATTGCTGGAGGAACTCAGCAGGTCAGGCAGCATCCATGGAGGGAAATCAATAGTTGACGTTTTGGGCCGAGACCCTTCATCAGGAATGGAAGGGAAGAGGGCAGGAAGCTGTTTGGTGAATACTGAGGAAGAAAGCAGTGTACTTCAGGAAGGTAGTAAGGATGGTAACAAACTCAGGGTCCAGAGATGTGTAGGGTAACACATAATGGTCGGGCAAACAATGCAAAGGAGTATAAAATGATAAGTCTAGCAGACTATCAGGAAGCCTCTTCACAGATCTCGAAGATAACAGGCCAGCTTTCTTTGCCATATTTTTCTATCATTCTAAAAATATTAAATTGGCTGTAGAACATTTTGATATCCTGAAAGGAACGTGAATGGCTATACGAAATGCATTTCATATAACCATTCACAGTTCTTTCTTTCCCCCTCTCCATTTGTCCCTTTTCATCTCTCCCACCTCCTTTTGCTGTGATCTCTGCAGTTTGCCAGAAAATAAACTGACAAGGCAACAAAATGGTTCTTGTGTGTTATTTTCACAAAGAATGAGTGGTGGTAATCTTACACTGGGAATATAGGAATTATTAAAGGATAAAAGGCAAAGGCCATTTTGTCAACTCTGAGCCATCCTGGTTGTCACATGATATACTGATAATGAAGTTAAACTTCGTTAGGCATTTCGAATGTTAATTTATAAAGAAAGAATTTCAAATTTCCTGATGCTTCTCTGGACACTGGAATCTGGAGTTGAAACTGCCCATATTGACTCATTCATAGTTATAGAGTCATTCAGCATAGAAGTGAGCCCTTTGGCACACCATACCCATGCGACCTTTTTTCCCCATCTACATTAATCTCATTTACCTGTATTAGGACCATATCCTTCTATACCTTGCTTATTTGTGTCTGTCCAACTACCTCTTAAACGTAGTGATTCCATCACCTCAGCTGGCAGTATGTTCCAGGTATCAGCCACACATTTTTAAAAAAAAATCTTGTCTTTCAGATCCCCTTTAAATCTCTTTCCTCTCACCTTAAACCTATGTCCTCTAGTTTTTGATACCCGTTCTGTGGGGAAAAAGATTGAGCATTTACCTTGTCTCTGCCTTTCATAATCTTGTATACTTCCAATAGGGGGAAAGGCAGAGTGATTCTTCAGTCATCCTTGCCTCCTTGATTTTGGCTTCAGTAAGTTTGGTTACTGCAACCTCATTAGGGCCAACAGAAACCACAGTTATGAAGAGCAGGTATGAGAGAAACAAAGGAACTGCAGATGCTTGAATCTTGATGAAAAACACTATGATGCTGGAGGAACTCAGTTGGCTGTGCAGCATCTGTGGCCCGCCTGCTTTTCTCCACAAGAGCAAGTGCGAGTTCTGTACTAACCTGAAGGCTAAAATCTCCTTGAAGGAAAGATGACTGTGAGATGGTTTCCCGAGCAGACTGCTAAAACCATTTGGTAGAATGACTCATTGACAAAACTCTCAAACCTGCACCAAGACCTCAGTTAACTGGCAATGAGAGGGGCCTTTCCCATCATATCCTTCTGCATGGCCAGTCTTACTCCCTCAGTACACTGCCGTTGATGTGGCTGCAGTGCAGATGACCCGGTCATCCACCACCTCGTGGACTGTGTTTGCCAAGAAGGTCTGATAAAGGATGCAGTGGCCCTTGTCAAAGTTCATAGTATATGACAGAGGACTGCGTAATCTGCAAGATATTCCCTGGGATGTGTACTGAGTCAAATATTAACAGCTGCTGGGAGATCAGCCAGAAAAATCTCGGTCTGCCAGAAGCTTGTTGGCCTTCCAGTGTAGGGAAGGTGTCCAGAAGCAAATGCTGATGATTGGCACATTCAGGGGTGCAGGAATAAGTGGTGAATGATGCACTAAAGCTTGGTGCATCACCAAAAGAGGCTTTGTGGGGGAGGAACGCAGCGGAGGATCCTGTTGCCAGCGACCACTGAAGGGCTGGGCCCTGTGAGGACTCTCAAATGCTTCATGGATGTACTATTTAAGGAAGAAACCTGACTGACATTGACACATTGTATTATGTATTGAATTGATAGTACAATGAATGTTGAGAAAGATGTGTACTGATTATGTATACTGTATAATGAATTTGGTACAAAGTAAAATCCAGATTTAAACCATTGACCCTGCACATGGTTTTCTCCACAGAATACACTGCCACCCCACATTTCAGGGGCAGGGAGGTTGCATTCCTAGAAAATGGTCCATATTGCTATTTCTCTCCCCCCCCCCCCCCCCCCCCCCCCCATAACACATAGTTGCTCCTGGATGAACAAATGCGAGTTGAAAAAAGATGTTTATTTATTTACTGTTTTTTTTCCACAAATTCCATAAGAGTGAGTTTTATTCAAAATTTCAAATTTTAGGATAGTGATTTGTGAATTCTATGTGGGCAGATTTCCATTACTGGAACAGCTGTAACATGGAAGTTGCCTGTAATATTTTTGAAATGAATACTTTTTGCCCTGTTGAAGACTTCCCCAATTTCCTCGCACTTTGGGAAGGTACTGCTCATAGTCTGATTATTTAAATACCCCTCTTGCTCTGAACTGATACAGTGGTTACTGGAGGCATAATCAGCTTTGTGCAAAATTTTGGGCTCTCCATTTCTAATAAATCAGCATGAATCACTGCACTACTGGTGCCTTTTTAATATCCAGGTAGTTCACGAGAGAGAAATTAATCTACAATAACTCAAACTTTCCAGTGTGAATCATTTTTTTCAAATCATTCCAACTCCTAAATCACACAATTGCTTTGTTATTGTGCCAGACATTGCATGATGAAGCCTATTTGGATGCTGTTGCTGAACATATGACAAACTATTATATCACCATACAATTTTCTTCAGGCTTGAGTACAAATCCCATTCAATTGATTAATATTCCAAAAATTTATTGCCTAAGGCTGTTGTTGGTTCCTCCCAGGTTGCTTAGCAATTTTAAGTTTTGTTTGAATGAACTATCATGAGAATCACTATTTAGAAAGCCAGGAAAGTATGCAGGACCGGAATTTCTGGATAAAACCAGAAAGGGGGAAGGCAAAATCACACAGCTTTCTGTAATAGCTTTATTTTGCTTTTGTTTGATTTTTGGGAGGTGGATATTGCTGGCAATTCCACCATCAACTTCCCACATGTGCATGCCCTGAACAGAGGGAGCTGCTGGTCATGTTAGAGGATATTTAACAGTCAACCATGTTAAGAACATGAGTAATAGGAGCAGGAGTAGGCCATCTGGCCCATTGAGCCTGTTCCACCATTCAATCAGATCATGGCTGATCTGGCTGTGGACTTCGCTCCACCCACCTGCCCTTTCCCTGTAATCATTAATTCTCCTACTATGCAAAAATCTATCTAACTGTGTCTTAAGTATATTTAATGAGGTAGCCTCCATTGCTTTCCTGGGCAGAAAATTCCAACGATTCACTACTCTCTGGAAAAAAAAGTTCCTCATCTCCGTCCTAAATCTACTCCTCCAAATCTTGAGACTATGTCCCCTAGTTCTAGTCTTGCATGCCAGTGGAAATAACTTTGCTTCCTCAATCTTATCTATCCATTTCATAATTTTATATGTTTCTTTAAGATCCCCTGTCATTCTTCTGAATTCCAGTGAGTATAGTCCCAGGCGACTCACTCTCATAGGCTAACCCCCACATTTCCGGAATCAACCTGGTGGACCTCCTCTGCACCACCTCCAAAGCCAATACATCTTTTCTCAAGTAAGTAGACCAAAACTGCACATAGTACTCTCGATGTGGCCTCACCAGTACCCTGTTTAGTTGCAGCATATCCTCCCGCCTCCCTGCTAGTACTGTGGGTTTGGAGTTGGGGATAGACAAAGTGAAGCTGGCAGATTTCCTCTTTTGAGCATTATTAGTGCATCAGGTGGGTTTTTGCAATAATCCAGTCATTCCATGGTTATCATTAATCTGGTCTGTTTCAGGCAAACATTTGAACATAGAAATGTACAACATACAAACTTACAAAAGTAGCCCATTCAGCCCCTAAAGCCTGCTCCATCATTGCTAATCTGATTCTAAAGTCAACTCATTCCTGCCCATGCTGGTAACCTTTCCCCTTGCTTATTAAGAACCTATGTACCTCTGCCTTGAAAATACTTTAAGACTCTCTTCCACAAGAGGAGATGAAAGCAAAGTTCCAAAGCCTCTCAGCACTGAAATTTTGCCTTGCCCCTGTCTTAAGGTAACTGTTTTTAAACTGTGGCCCCCATGAAGTATTAATACTTTTATAGCAGCATGTTGGTTTACATGTATAAATTTATTTTTCAAATTGTCCACCAAACATGTAGCTCATTCATGTAATATAGTTTGTTTGTATGAAATGATTGCTGTAATGTAGTATGAAATTTGACAGCTGAATAATTTTTGAAGTTGATTCTTCAAATAAAAAATTCAGTCCATGTTCCTAAAACTTCCATTACAAGATACAAATCTTTACCACCTTTCAAATATCGATTCCTGAATGTTATTTGTTCCAATGTTGCCAGTTACCCTCCATTAGCTCGTCCAGTGGCTATCAGTGGCAGGAAACAATTTATTCCCATCATACTCCTGATGGGAATAACAAACTAGTCACGGATTATGAATTGACAACCTATTGTAAAAACTAAAGTGCATGAAATGGTACAATAGATAGAACATTGGTTGTCAAGCAAAAAGTTTAATATTTGAATTGTAAAATGGTTGAAAGCTATCAACTGAAGGAGTCATAGCCTGACCTGCTTTGGTTTTGTTTTGGCAATTTGACCACGTGTTGCACAAAGCCAGAAGGAATAAACACATTTTCCAAGAATTAAAAAGTCGAAAGGTTTGGAAAACAGGGCTATAAAAATCTTGGATGAGAAAAGGATGAATGGAATAAGCAGCAGAACCGCAGAGCCAAATTAATATAGCCACAGTATATGGTCATAGACTGCAATTCACCTACTGAAATAGGTCTAGGGCAGATGCCATCTCCCTGGCCCTACACTCATATCTGGACAGTAAGGACACCTGCATTAGACTGTTGTTTATTGACTACAGCTCTGCCTTCAATACCATAAGTCCAACCAAACATCCCTGGACTCCTAGATCTGGGACTCAACACCTCCCTTTGCAACTGGATCCTTGACTTTCTGACCAACATACTGCAATCAGTAAGGATAGGCAGCAACACCCCCGCCATGATTATTCTCAACAATGGTGCCCCACAAGGCTGCGTCCTCAGCCCCCTACTCTACCCACTATACGCTCAAAACTGCAAGGCCAGATTCAGCTCTAACTCCACCTGCACTCCAGCTTGCAGGTGACATCACCATAGTGGACTGTATGTCAAATAATGGTGAGTCAGAGTACAGGAAGGAGGTAGAGAGCTTAGTGACATTGTGTCATGACAACAACCTTTCCCTCAATGTCAGCAAAACATGAGCTGGTCATTGACTTCGGGAAGGGGGTGGTGCACGTGCTCGTATCTACCTCAGTGGTGCTGAGGTCGAGAGAGTTGAGAGCTTCAAGTTCCTCGGAGTGAACATCACCAATAGCCTGTCCTCAGGAGCTCACCAGCACCTCCACTTCCTCAGGAGGCTAAAGAAATTTGGCATGTCCCCGTCGACCCTCAGCAATTTTTATCGGTGCACCATAGAAAGCATCCTATCTGGATGCATCACAACTTGGTATGGCAACTGCTCTGCCTGTGATCGCAAGAAACTGCATAGAGTTGTGCACACATCATGGAAACCAGCCTCCCCTCAATGGACTCTGTTTTTACTTCTCACTGCCTCGGTAAAGCAGCCGGCATAATCGAAGACCCCACCCATCCCAGACATTATCTTTTCTCTCCTCTCCCATCAGACAGAAGATACAAAAGTCTGAAAGCACGTACCACCAGGCTCAAGGACAGCTTCTATCCCGCTGTTATAAGACTATTGAATGGTTCCCTACAACGATTAAATGGACTTTTGATCTCTCAATCTACTTTGTTATGACCTTGCACCTTATTGTCTACCTGCACTGCACTTCCTCTGTAACTGTAACTCTTTATTTTTGCTTTCTGTTATTGTTTTACCTTGTACTACCTTGATGCATTGTTGTAATGAATTGATCTGTATGAACAGTATGCAAGAGAAGTTTTTCGCTGTACCTTGTTACATGTGATAATGATAAACCAATTTATGTTTCAGAGCCAAAAAAGGAGTGGGGTTGTTCATTCATCAATAAAATATTTGAACTGTGGAGATAAGTAGAACTGGGGGTGTTCAGATATATAAAGAGCTGAAAGTTTTCTGTCAGCAGTTAGTCGTTCAAAGTATTGGCAAATACCAGGGGATATTTTTGTATAAGATTAAGTTTTAAGCAATCTGCCTGTTATGTTTGTTTCTGTTATAGAAAGCTAAATTTTTTAAAGCAACATAGCATGTAAATTGTAGATTTGTCAGGATGATTCCTTGGGTGTGGAACTGTAGTGATAAGGAGATAGCAAGGTGTGAAGATTATTCTTTCCAGAGGGCAGAAAGTTAAGTGGAAATTCTGGCTTTTAAAAGCGTGGAGCATCTGATTCATTCACCATTTCATTTCCCTGCTGGAAGTACTGTAGCCCACTGCACATTCTCTTTTGCATACCATGTCCTCATCTTAAAGCCGGTTGTTTCATATTCTTCCTCCTTTTACCCACAGGTACTAAACAGGTAGAAAGTCGTATACAGATGATCAAATTCTTTAAATTCAGTATTATAGCTTGCCCTTGGAGGACATGAACTTGCGAATTCAGGATTGTTCTTAATTGACTATGAGGCGATCATGCTTAATTATTTTATAAAAATAACTATTTTATATAATGCCTTAAGATACTGAATCTTAACAAGAGGCTTTACAGGAAGGTCTCCCAAGTAATTTGGACCATAGATCATTAAATATATTAGGATGAATGATCTGAGTTAAAGAGGTAAGTAGTAAGGAACTGCTTACTCAAGAAGGGTAAGTTAGAGAATTGGGGATATTTATGGAGTGACTGTATCTTGGCAAACAAGTTCTGTAGTGATTGATAATGATTAAAAATCAGTCAATATTTGAAGTGCAGAGTTCTCTGTTGTACTACCGCAGCTGGTTGTAGAAATAGTGAGAGAAGTCATGTCGAGATTTGAAATCAAACATTAGAATTCTGAAAACTGAGTCGCAACTTAGCTGGTCCCTGTTTATACAGTTGAGCTTGGGATTGATGGATGAAATGGGTTTGCTTCAAGTTGGAGCATGGGTAGCATAGTTTTGGATGACCATGTGTTTGAGTAAAATAGAAGGTGGAAGGTTGAACCAGAAGACCTGGAGTAAAGAGGTCTGGAGGTAAAAAGTGGGTGGATGAGTGCTTCAGCAGAGATTTAATTAAGAGTGGGTCAGGGTTCAGCAGTCACAGAGATGTAAGCATGTGGTTTTGGTGACAGAGATTGAGGACAGAGGTTCAGCTCTGGGTCAGATGAGATGCGAATGGCAACATTCAGTCTTTGATAATTGAAGTTTGGGCTGGGTGGCTGGAGATCGGAACTTGTGGTGGGGCCTGGCTTCATTTGTTTCTGGTATGAAGCTCCAATGATCTGGCATGCTTGTGACTTCGGTGCCAGTTTAGCATCTTTTCTGGACTGTTGGATATTGTTTCTATTAAGATTCCAACCCACTTTCAATTCACTTATTTTTAAGATGTTACCCGGTATTATAATACATATTTCAGTAAACTAGATAAGTTTAAATGGAGTGTGGGAACTGGGCCCCAATGAGCGAAAAGTGAGCACAGCAAACATCTGATGAGTCAGATGCTGAACTACTGGGATTTCCAAATAGTTGCATAGCTGATTAACAGAGTTTTACATTACTCATTGGAAGAAAAATTTCCTGTTTAATATCTGATGTTGGATGAGCAGTATGACAATTTTAGTGATAATGAAGAAATTGAGAAAAGTGGTGATGAGGTTGACCTTCTCAGTTTCTGCTCCTACTGATGAGAGGTGTTAACATGACCGTGAAAAGGCATTTCCATGTGAATCTTCACAAAAGCCCAGTTTTATATCTGTCTGTTGTGTTTTCTTCACTGATATACATGTCAGAGAGTTCTGCAAAGTAATTTTGTTATATAGAATTAACCCTAAAAAGACACAGATGTTGCATTGCTACAAGTTTTGATTACGCTGTATTGTTACAAATATAAGTGTTACAGTATCGATCCATTTGTGAGCTTCATTGAAATTGCACTACTTCAAAAAATTTTAATTTGTGTATGATTGCTATCATAGCATACTTGTCTCAATAGGGGATTGAGGTTTCAAGAATAAAATATGTTTGGAAATGTTATCTGAATATAACTGAGCAATATATTAATAAAGAATTAAATGTTTTAATTTGTCTGGTATGCTTTATTATTGGCAGCCAATGCAGGTTTTAATGTTGGAGACGTGAGAATCTGCAGATGCTAGAATCTAGACTGAAAAACAAACTGCTGGAAGAACTCGGTGAGGTCAGGCAGAATCTGTAGAGGGAAATGGACAGTCAATGATTAGGGTCAAGACCTTTCATCTGGACAGAAAGATCAAGGGGAGATAGCTGGTATAAAAAAATAAGGGCTGGCAAATGATAGGTGGATCCAGGTGAGGAGGGATGATTGGCAGATGGAGGAGGAATGGGTAGAAATAGTGAAAGAGGCTGAGAGGTGATAAGTGAAGGCAACAAAGGGCTGCATAAAATGGAACCTGATTGAAAAGGAAGGTGGAGCACAGAACCATATAAGGGAGTTGTGGTGGGCAGATGTGAACAGTTGGGGTTGGGGAGGGAAGGTGGGGGAGAGGAGGAACCCAGTGGGCAGAGTGTGTCGGACAGATGGAGTGGGTGGAGGAGATGCTGGAAATTGAGTGATGCGGGGTGGGGGTTGGGAGTGTGTAGCAGGAACTGGGTAGAGCAGGAGGAGAGAAAAGGGAGCAGGTTACCTGACTGTTGAATTCGGTGTTCATGTGTTGAAAACTGACCAAAAGCAAACTAGAAGAACAGTACCTCATATTCCACCTGAGTAGTCTCCTTCCTCTCACCTCTTTTAGTATTGGCTATCTCCCCTCTCATCTTTCAGTCCAGGTGAAGAACTCAACCCAAATCGTTGACTGTCCATTTCCCTCTGCTGCCTCACTTGCTGAGTTCCTCTAGCAGTTTGTTTTTTGCTCCAGGTTTTAATTTTGTAGTGAAGGATGAATACACACTAATTAGCATTGATGTGAAGCTATTTCACTTCCATTTGTGTAGCAGCTTTTCTGAAGAATGTTGTTTCCAGCCACTTTGGGGCATAACTTGGAGCACAGGTTGTGTTCAAGTATTTAACTTTTGTAACTTTCAGAGTGGTAGATTAAACAGTGGTGTAGCAAGCCCACGTACATTGCGATGCACTTTATTGTGCTGTGAAGTTATGCTGCTGGTAACACAGGCAGGAGAGTGAGATTTGATGACAATTGATTCTCAATGAAGAAAGATATTTAGTTAAGTGGACATCTGATTTCACTTCACTGCAATGTCTTTTTCAAACCTGAAGCATAATTACTTTGTTCGGTTTAATTTGTGCAATCAGTTGCAATACAAAAGATGCACATTGTTGCCCAAAGAAGAGGAAACATTGCTTACATCTATTTTTTTTCTGGTGGGGCTAAGGCAATGACTTTCCATGCTTTAAACGGACAAAGATATCTGACAACATAGAAACAGCAGACACGGTGAGAGGTGAATATTGGCAGGGCCTTTCAGAAAAATGCTGAATCTCTACTGATGAAATTGCTGCAGAACTGTCTGTGGATGACAAAGTGTGAAGGTATTGAATGATACTTGAACGACTCCAGAGTTAACAGGACAGAAAGAGAACCCATTCCTGGAAATTTTTTTAACAAGGATAGGATGAGTAAGAGTGGAACCAAGTGAGCATAGTCCAGCTAAACTTGAGAATGGAGAAGTGGCATTACTGGATGGTGTAGTGTAGGGGAGGCGAGGAGGCTTGTGGATCCAGGTTAAAATGATGGATGCTGCAATTTGTGATTCTTTTGAGCTGTTACAGTGCTCTGCCATAAACTGAAGCCAAGTTACAGAGATCAAGACAGATAGTTGAGAGAAAATGGGTTTGGACTTTGGGGAGAAAAGATGTCTGGTGGTTTGTTGATTTATAAAGTTGGGTAAAAGATTTTGTTTTGCAATGATGGCTGTGTTGAGGTGGTGACAGAAATGGTCTTCTGAATGAGAGGCAGAATCATTTAAAATGTTTGTAAAGATATGGGAAAGCAGGTTGAAAGATAAGTGGCAATTGCGCCAAGTGTGGCTCAAGAAAGGCAAAGTACAAGGGGAAATAGAAGTAAGAATCGAGCAGGGTTAAAGATTGATATGGTATGAAGCCTGAGGTGAAAGATTTTTAGTCTTAGCTGAGAAATATAGAGTAGGAAATGTTTTATCCATGTAAGTTGATGTTGGATGTCCAGCATTAAAAGCTTCTGAAACATTTCAGTAAAATTATTGGAAATGCTTTGCATTGCTGGACTAATTTGTGTTTGATTTGCAGAACAAAGTGTCAGTTGAGGTTTGATTCTTCTGGAACGATTTAGTACTGCTGCACATTGACAAACCAGCCGAGCAATGTTTACAATATCCTAGAATGCTTGAAAAAGCTAATCATGGACTTTGAATTGTTTCACCTCGACTGCCTCCTTGAATTTACTGCAGTGCTTTTATCACTACAAGCAAGCTATAACATCTTTCCAAAATGAACCTGGAGGAGCCAGGTTCAATTTTTTTTAGTCATAATTTTGTCTATTTTGTGATCCTGAAAAGGGCATAATTGTTGTTTTTGCATGTGCAGTTTAAAAAATAATGTAGGTTCTGTTATGATTTAGATTTTATAAAATTCCTTGAGGCTCATTTAGCGCCACTACTTGAGCACAATGGATGGTGACAGTGGCTCTCAAGGAAAATAATTTGGAGCCAAGGAATTCTGCTTCTCCATGCAAAGGCTTCTTATTAATGCTGTTCTGGGCCTTGTAATTGCAAATGAAATCATTGTGGCATGATGCACATTATTGCAGTTGATTCAGATTTGTAATGATTACACATTTTTAACTTGAGTAAATAGTTATCTTTTCATCCATAGTGGTTTACAGCACAATGAGCCTTGGCCTTTGATCTTGCATACTTAGTTCTAAAAATAAGTTGAAAACTGTAATTTTCCAATACAACTTGAGTTCTAAGACACATGAATATTGAAAGAAAATACTGAAGAAAAATGTCATAATCCATTGGTCAGGGGCCTCAAACCAGAGATGCAAGTTTGAATTCCATCATGACTGTTGAGGAACTTAGAGTAAATTAATGAAATAAAATCTAAAATTAAAAAGCTTGCATCACTGATAATGACTATTAAAGTACAGGATTGCCATAAAAGCCCATGTGGTTCATTAATGTCCTTCACAGAAGCACATCAGTCATTCTTTCCCAGTCCAGCCCTGTGGTTGACTGTCAGCTGCCCTTTGAAAGGAGCCCTGTGAGCCAATTAATTCAGTGGTAGTTATGGAAGGGCAAATTTTGTACGCTCACCTTATTTTGGAGGATTTGAGATAATGTGACAAAACTGGAGGTCTTCAATCTGTAGGATTTAATCTAAGTTCCCAAATTTAATGTTCCTCCTCAGATGCAGCCTGATTTCCAGTGTTGTCCCGTAATTCAATTCTCACTGCTGTCTGATGTAAAGTTACACAATGCCACAAGGTTGATTTGATAAAACACGTTTATTAGCAGTGCACCGCTAAGGAGAAGGCTCTTCAGTACTCATCAAGAGTCACTTCCTGAGTTCTCCCGGTACAAAGGGGTAGACAGAGATTTATACAGATATTGTTATGCACACTTAATGCATACGGCGCTGCGAGTTTCGGTCAACCCAAGACAGACATCGCACCTATTGTTTATTATAATTGAGTTATAATCAAGAACTTCAAAGGCAGGTTGTTTAGACCAAGCTTCCACCTCGATGTTTATTGCACCCAGTATTGCTACAGTCTAGCAGATCGGGACAGATCAATACCCGGAACAAAGTATTTAACACTCCATCTAGTGAGTCAGTGGCTTGCTTGCTCTTGCTTGAGAGGTATTTTCTCTATCAGCTATAGGTATGGTCACAATTCTTTAACCCTTTTCTTCCTCACCAGCATCTGCTAGGTTTTGTATCTCAGTTTCAGTATTGTTTTTCTCTGTTCTTATTCATCTCTCTTTTTAAACCACCTCCAGATAAATTGGCTGCAATTAACAAGCCTTCACCACCTCTTAGCCAGCATTTGTGCTCCATTAACTGATCTAGTGTCACCTCATCAGAGATATTCCCTTTATTCTCCCCATCCCTCCTCCTGTTCCTCTGGAACCGAAAACTGATGTTTTTTCTCCCTTGGCCAGTTGTGATGAAACTTCTTGGACTTAAGACGTCAACTGCAATTCACTTTAAACAGATGATGCCTGACCTGCCAAGTGCATCCAGCATTTTCTGCTTTTATTCCAAAATGTATATTTAGCTGATAAGTTGTGTTAATCATTCCATGAAGAAGACATTAAGTAGGAAAGGCAGTATATCCCTGGGGAAATCCTTTTGTTGAAGAGAAGTGGGATGAACAATGTACTGTCACAATGATGAAAATGTATTTGGGGGAAAACCCAAAGTGACCAAAAGTTGACCTGGGTTGAATGGAATTAATTTGCTCAATGCTTTGAATTGGTTTGTATTGAGTCTATCCTTTAATTTTATACATTGAGCAAGCTGGTTAGTAAAGGTATAATGGATGATCTCTGAAGTTCAATGTTCAGGTTGCTGTGTGCATTTTTCTTGGGAATAAGTCATATTGATTCATTGTATCACTTTTGGGCAAATGCAGAGCAAACAGTTTCTATCTGGGTATTTCACTGGATCTGACTGTGCATGTTTGTTTATTTTTGCTATGCCCTTCAACGAATGGCATATCAAAACACCTTGGGGTCTCAATCCATCCACCACCACCTTTGTTATCATACACTATAATACTGCCTATGTGTTGTAGCCTACTTCTGAAATTTGATTCCATTGACTTCGATAGAATGTAATTTTGGAAACTGATTGCAACCACTGAAGATTTGTTTAATACAAGTGACCAAGCATATATTTCTACAATATAGCTTTTAATGAGTTGTGTTCATTCGCATGCTCAGATTCCTTTACATCTGTACACTATAATCCATTATTTGTGGAGAATTGTGTCCATTTTTTCATAGTTGCTGTTGTGATGTTTTCAGTTTCTTGGAAGGCTAACATTCAAAAAATGGTGTAACACAAGAATTTGCATTTGTGAAGACTTTGAACACATTTAAATATCTCAAGATGATTCAGAAAAGCATCGGGCCAAATTGGTGTGATTGATAAATGGTGTCTGTAGTTGGGACACAGGCAGAAAAAACTTATGAGGTGCACAGATTTATATATGGCAGCAGAAGGATTGAAGTAATCAAGTACTGAAGGCAACGAATGCGTGAGTGAAAATTTTAACAGTTGAGATTTGCTTTGGAAGGTGATCATGGTGACAGTGGATGTTTGTTTCAACGTTGGGTGTAACACCATTCAGGGGCTGCACAGTGCACAGCTTGCAGCTCTAGGGACATGGGTTTAATCCTGACATCTGTTGCTGTCAGTGTGGAGCTGGCATGTCTGTCCTGTGGGTTCCCCCCCCCCCCCAACCCAGTGCTCAAGTTTTCTCCCTCATTCCAAAGAGTACGGTTTGGTAGGTTATTGGTCATCGTCAATTGTCTCTAGTATATAGGGAATGGGTACAATCTTGGGGGAGTTGATGAGAATGCAAGGAGAATAAAATGAGATGAGAGTAAATGGATGTTTGATGGTCAGCATGGACTTGCTGGGCCGAAGGACCTGTATCCATGCTCTATGACTCTGACTCCATGTTATAAATGGTCTTGATTTTTAATCTTGTACAGTTGTCCAAGGCAGCATTGAGAAAGGCAGTGGTGAGGCAAAGCTTGGTGTTGGCAAAATTTGTGTGAAACCCAATGACATGTTTCAGATGATGTTTGCCAAGGTTTTGAAAACTGAGGATCGTGTGACTGATACATGACAAAAGGTTTGCTATGGAGTAAGGTGCTTTCATTTTGCCAAGTAATTTGCTAATCTAAATGTGACGAGTAAGAATCACGAAGAAGTTTATGCATGAACAGTAAAATGTGTAAATAACCATGGTGTGTGGCTAATGGAGTGCTCTTTTATGTGAATTGAGAGGACATAGAACAATTACAGCACAATTCAGGCCCTTTGGCCCACAAAGGACAATGAAACATTAAGTGGCATGCCTCTCAACCCCAGTTGAAGTTTGTGTCATGAGAGGAAGATTGAAAAAAGGAAGTTCACTTAAGTAGCAAAGAAATAAATCACCAGCGCAAGTACTACCACTAGAATAAATGCTTCTGCAGTTGTAACCTTTATCTTGTCAACATTGTCGACCAGTCAACATTAACAGAATACTACTGAATACCAATTTGCACTTTATATCAAAGGGTGTGAAAATTTTGAAGAGGATCATAGAATTTTAATCGTCTTGATGGAGAGAAAATGTATCTGCTAATGGGAGTTTAAGCCCAGGGGTTGTAAATATGATAGCCACTCATAAATCCAATGAGAAATTTGGATATCATACTCAGTGGTGAGAGTATTGGCGGTTTCTTCTTCATGCAGTGGTCAAGACAAATGGCACAGATGCACTTGAAGAGAAACTGGATACATACCTGAGAGAGAAAAGAATAGGATATGTTGATAGGGTTATGCTTTCATTCTTTTTATTAGTTTTCAGATTAATACAGATTAATATATAACATCAATGTTTGTACATGTAATACAAAGAGATCAGGAGAACAATCATGGCCTAGATAATCATAAAGAACAACAAAATATAAAAAAATCTGTAGATCCAACGATCTCTTAGTAAATTAATATAATATAAAAGAAAGAAAATAACAAGATTTATTATATAAATAAAAAAAGAGAGGAAAAAAATCCCCAAATCAATAAGAAAAATTAGAAACAATATATCAAACCAAACTAATCTAAACAGAAAAATTTTTTAAAAAAGCAAAAAAAAAGACTGGATTAAAAATTCCTAAGTAGAAACAGAGCAATATTATGTCGTCAACTCCGTTCCTCTAAGTTGGAAAGTTATTGAAAGGGGATCGATATCATGTGAAAATATTGAATAAATGGACTGCAAATATCTTCAAATTTAAGCAAAGGATCAACAGTACCACTCCTAATTTTTTCCAAGTTTAAACATGATATAGTTTGAGGGAACCATTGAAAAGTAGTAGGGGGTATTGGATCCTTCCATTTAAGCAAAATGGATCGTTTGGCCATTAACGTAACAAAGGCAATCATACGGTTAGTGGAAGCAGATAAATGGCCGGACTCTATCCTTAGTAATCCAAACATTGCAGTGATAGGGTGAAGTTGTAAATCAATCTTCAATACATTTGAAATAATGTTAAAAATGACTTTCCAATATTTTTCCAAAAGAGGACAGGACCAAAACATACGTGTCAAAGAAGCCACATTCGATTTACATCTATCACATATAGGATTTATATGGTGATAAAAATGAGCTAGCTTATCTTTTGACATATGGGTCCTGTGAACTACCTTAAACTGTATCAAAGAGTGTCTGGCACACATTGAAGATGTATGAAGAATTTTCTTCCAAGTCTCTGTAGGTAAAGATGTCTGGATTTCGCTTTCCCATTCATTCTTGATTTTGTCCAGTGATTCTGGACGTATTTTCATAATTAAATCATAGATTATTGCTATCAAGCCCTTCTGATAAGGATTAAGACCTAAAATATTTTCCGTAATTTCAGTTCTGTAAGGTGTCGGAAAAGAGAGTATAGTAACTTTTAAAAAATTTCTGATCTGCAAATATCGGAAAAAGTGTGATCTAGGCAAATTGTATTTGTTAGACAATTGTTCAAGAGATGAAAAACAGTTATCAATGAATAAATCACGAAAACATACTATTCCCTTCCTTTTCCATATGGAAAAAGCTGAATCAACTCTGGATGGATGAAGGAAAAAATTAGATTGAATGGGACTTGACAGGTTAAATTTATTCAATCCAAAAAATTTATGAAATTGAAACCGTATTCGTATTGTATGTTTACCAATTGGGTTAATCATATGTTTACTTAATTTGGTAAGTGCAAGAGGGAGTGAAGCTCCTAAAATAGAAACTAATGAAAATTCAAGTACTGATTGGTGCTCAAGGTGTACCCATTTGGGGTTTTGAATTACATCTGAATCTTGTATCCAAAAGATTAAATATCTGATATTAATTGCCCAATAATATAATCTAAAGTTAAGCAGGGCCATACCACCATCCTTTTTTAGTTTTTGTAAATATTTCTTACTTAACCTTGGGTTTTTATTCTGCCAAATATATGAAAGAATTTTAGAATCAATAGTGTCAAAAAAAAGATTTCAGGACGAAAGTTGGAATCGCTTGAAATAAATATAAAAATTTTGGTAAAATATTCATCTTAACTGCATTAATTCGGCCTACCAATGATGAAGACAGTGGGGACCATTTAGTAAATAATTGTTTAACACGGTCAATTAAAGGCAATAGATTAGCTTTAAGTAAGTCCTTATGCTTCTTGGTAATTTTAACACCTAAATACATAAAATAGTTACCAATCTAAAAGGTAATTGCCTATAAATTGGGGTTTGCGTATTTAATGGAAAAAGTTCGCTCTTATTAAGATTTAATCTATAGCCAGAAAAAACACTAAACTGATCTAGTAGTGATAGTACAGCGGGGATAGATTCCTCCGGATTAGAAGTATAAAGTAACAGGTCATCTGCGTAAAGAGATATCTTATGAGTCTTCTGTCCACGAGTAATGCCACATATATTTGAAGAGTCCCAGAGTGCAATAGCCAAGGGTTCTAAAGCAATATCAAATGATAAAGGGCTTAACGGGCAACCTTGTCTAGTACCTTGAAAAAGCCTGAACAAAGGAGATCTTTGATTATTAGTAAGTATTGAAGCCATAGGTGTATAATAAATCATTTTAATTGCAGATATAAATTTAGGGCTAAAATTAAATCTTTGAAGTGTAATGAGTAGATATTCCCATTCGACTCTGTCAAACGCCTTTTCAGCATCTGGTGAAACAACATTCTGGAATTTGGGATGAAGGGGTATATGTAATTTTCATTAATCTCCTAATATTAAAATGTAAATAATGATTCTGAATAATTCCTGTCTGGTCTTCAGAGATAATTTGAGGAAGAACCTTTTCCAATCTAAAGGCCAATATTTTGGAAAATACTTCTGAATCTACATTTAATAAAGAAATATGTCTATAAGATGCACAATCAGTGGGATCTTTATCCTTTTTAAGAATTAAAGAAATAGTTGCTTCATAGAAAGATTGTGGTAGTTTACCCACTGATAGGGCATCTTTAAAAATTTTGGCTAACCAGGGAACAAGAATATCAGAAAAGTATTTAAAAATTCAGCTGTATATCCGTCAGGGCCGGGTGCTTTACCCAAGTTCATTGAAAATATTACTTTCTTTATTTCTTCCTCTGAAATGGGAGCATCTAATGTAGAACGTTCATTTAAAGATATTTGGAGAATCTTCAGATCTCTTAAAAACTCGTGCATTAATGTAGGATCCTCAGGGGATTCTGATTGGTATAAAGAAGAATAAAATTCTTGAAAGGATTTATCAATTTGAACCTGATCTATCGTGAAGGTACCATCTGGTTTATGAATTTTATTAATCTGACGTTTAGATAAAGTAGCTTTCAATTGGTTGGCCAATACTTTACCAGATTTGTCAGCATGTATATAAAATTGACTTTTGTTTTTAAGTAGTAGATTTTCAATTGAAGATGTTAATAATAAACTATGTTGTAATTGGAGTTCTGTTCTCTTTTTTAAAAAGCTCCAAATTAGGAGTATCAGAATATTTTTTATCGATTTCTTTAATCTTGTCAGCTAATGTATGTATTTTGTTATTAGTTTGTTTTTTCAATCCAGTGGAATATGAAATAATTTGACCACGGATATATGCTTTAAAAGTATCCCATATTATCCCACTGGAGATTTCTTCAGTAAAATTAGTTAAAAAGAAAAATGAAATCTGTTCTTTAATAAATTGGATGAAATCTAAGTATTGTGATAGAGAAGGGTTAAATTGCCATTGTCTGACAACAAAGGGTATATCTGGTAGTTTAATTGATAATCTCAATGGTGCATGATCAGAAATGGCCATTGCATCGTATTTATAGTCCATAGTAAGTGGAGCTAGTCTAGCATCAATAAAAAAAATAATCAATCCTCGAGTAATTATGGTAGACATGAGAAAAGAATGAAAATTCTTTATCATATGGGTGTAGAAATCTCCAAACATCTAAAATTCCGTATTCAACTAAGAAGGAATTAATAGAGACAGCAGATTTGTTTGGAAGTGCAGGATTTGGCACAGATCTATCCATCGAAGGGTTTAGACAGCAGTTGAAATCTCCACCCATAATCACAGTGTATTCATTTAAATTAGGAAAAAATGCAGACAGATGTTTAAAAAATTCAGGGTGATCTACATTGGGTGCATAAACATTAACCATAACAACTTTTTTATGATGAATTAGACCAGTAATTAATAAAAATCTACCATTTGGGTCTGATATTGTCTCATGATGTACAAACAAAATTGAGGAGTCTATAAAAATAGAAACTCCTTTCACCTTTGCTTGTGAATTTGAATGGAACTGTTGACCCCTCCAAAATCTAAAAAAATTTTAATTATCTTTCTTCCTGATGTGAGTCTCCTGAACGAAAATGATCTGACCATTTAATCTTAAAGATCTTCTTGCGCTTAACCGGATTGTTTAAGCCGTTAGCATTCCATGAAATAAAATTAATAGTCTTATCCATTTTAACAGATTAAAAAAATATGGTATGTAAAGGGTTAATCTTGGTATATGCGAGTCTTACCAGCAGGAAGAAGTAAAAAGAAGTTCAAAGAGGAAGCAGATATGGCGACAATTTAGAAACATTTGTAGTTTAGCCCAGAAGAAGAAAAAAACCTGAAAACAGCCCCACCCCCTTCCCCCAACAGCCTGAAAACTGGCCAATAGACAGCCAGAAAGCTACCTTCTAATTGAACTAACCCCAGTTCTATTGGTGGCAGTAGTCCAAATTGAAAAATATATAAACCACGCATGTTTAGTCTAAAGGTGAACAACATAATCCAAACAAAGATATCGAACTCACAGCATAGTTGTGGGATTGAAACAGAGCCAAAGAGCGTTAACAGTCGACTTTTAAAGAATACAGTTTAATAATTATTTCTAAAAGAAAGCAAATGATAATTTTGTTAAATTCTTAATTATTATTAAAACATTAAAAATATTAAAAGAAGGAAAAAGGTTTAAATCTAAAAATTAATTGGATAATAAAGTAGATAGGTAGTAAATCAAAGGAAAAACACTGTGTCTCTTCGGCATTTCTTAGCTTCTTAAATTAAAAGCTAGTTCAAAAGAAATTCCTCGGCCTCTTGGACGGATTGAAACTATTTGCAAGATTTATCAGGTAATGTAATTCTCAACCTTGCTGGGAATAATAATGCAGGATGATAATTGCTTTGATAGGGACGAGCCATAATTGGTTTGTAGGTCAGCCTTTCTTTCAGAACTTCTGGGGTGCAATCTTCAACTATTCGAAACTTCCATTGTTTAAATTGAATCATTCCACGTCCACGAGCAGTACGAATCAAAAGTTCCTTGACGTTGACATAATGAAATCTCAATATTACTGGCCGAGGTTTTTGATCCAGAGCAGGTTTGGATCTTAATGCTCTGCGAGCTCTATCCAGAATGGGCTGAACAGGGAACATTTTGGAACCAAACACATCGACCAGAAGTTTAGGAAAGAATTCTGTAGGATTACCAGTCTCTGTGTTCTTTGGAAAATGGATGATTCTTAAATTTTTCCTCCTGCTGTGTCCTTTCAGGTCGATGATCCTCTGTTGTTGCTTTTCCAGGTTTTTCTTGGTCAAAAGGGTTTTTCAAGTGAATGGAGTTTGGCATCGCTCTCTTTACCAGCTTGGTCGAGTTCAGCAATTAGTTGCATTTGTTGGGCATTTTCCTGGATAAGAGTATTTTGTTTGTCTTCAAGGCCCTTTAAAATGAACTTCAATTTGGCAAAGCTCTGGTCAAACTTTCTATCCAGATTAGAAATAGCTTCCAAAGTAGGTTGGTCTCCATTACCTTTACCATTAGCTGACGCTTTAGATCTGGTGTTCATTTTAACAGTTAAAAATCAAAATTAAACTTGTGCCAGTATTGTAAAGGACTTATTAAAGAGTGGTAAATAGTAGATTGAAAAATGCTTGGACCAAAGCCAAGTTCTGACTGAGTCCATCGAGCACCACCAACAGTCTCCCCGGTTATGATAAGTAGAGTGCCAGAAGCCTCCTGTACGGTATGAATATTGAAATAGACTTGTTAGGCCAAATGGCCTATTCGGAGCTGTAATTTTGAGGTAATTGTGTAAAATGCACTGGAGTTTTGTATAATTGAATTACAAGTACATGGTATCTATAGCAGAGAAACAGGTCACTTGGTCCAATTGGTCTCTACCAGCATTCATACTTGTAACTTCCTCTCTTTCAATTTAACACAAAGTCAAGGTTGAGTTTATTGTCATATGCACAAGTACATGTGTGCACAGGTGCAATGAAAAACTTAATTGCAGCAGCATCACAGGCACATAGCATCATATAAGCAACATTCACAAGAAAAACTGAACATAAATTATACACAATTTTTACAAGAAAAGAAAACACAATTAGAACAAAAAAAAAGTCCATTTTAGTGCCAAGAGATCAGAGTGG
The DNA here is from genome assembly GCF_009764475.1 of Pristis pectinata. Classification (NCBI taxonomy): domain Eukaryota; kingdom Metazoa; phylum Chordata; class Chondrichthyes; order Rhinopristiformes; family Pristidae; genus Pristis; species Pristis pectinata. Next base: position 50,125,723 of record NC_067414.1, on the reverse strand, counting down.
TCTTAGTGTTGCTAAACTGTAGTGGTGATTAGGGTTTTGCTGGTTGGTTCAAGAACTGAATGGTTGAAGGGAAGTAGCTGTTTTTGAATCTGGTAGCATAGATGCATTCATTCATAAGGAAATGTAGAATATGGCCCATACTCTGCACCCATATTCTACATCTCCTTACTAATGACTGCATCAGTGCTGCCCTAAGCAAAAATGAATGTTATTGCTGTAAACACACCACGTAGAAACATATTCCATGCACTTCTCCCGACAAATGCATCTTTCTTTCAGTGCAGCCGCAGAAATGATATTGATTCTTATTCTCTTTGTGTATCATTCTCTAGATTGTTCATAATTAACATACTGCCAGAGGGAGATTTATACCATTTAAACATTTGTTCAGGAAACCTCCTGACTCATAAATGTTGAAAATTTGAAATGTGAAGCACAATTTCTGGAAACACAGGACAGACCGGCATCTGCGGAGGAAACAAGTTAATCTTGAGTAAATACTCTTCAGAATGGGAATAAATTGTAGATGAACAGTTTTAAAAATAATCAAACAATGGGAATGAGAGAGACAGATGCAGGGTTTCTAGAGCAGTGTTTGAAGGTTGAACTAATATTTATCAGACTTTGGAGGGTAGGTGTTGGGTTGATGTTTCTGTTGATTGGGGTATCTAGAGCCAGGAATCATGATCTTAAAAGAAAGGGCTGTCCATTTAGGACAGAGATGAGTACTTCACCCAGATGCTGATGAATGTTTTGAGTTCATTATCTTAGAGTCTTTGAGGCTGAGTCACTGAGTATATTCTACACAGAACATGACAGATGTTGAGAGATTAAGGGAATTGAGGTATATGGGTTGATGAGTGCAGGAAAGTGGTGCTGAGTTAAAAGTTAGCCATGATCTTAGTGGTGGAGTAGGCATAAGGGCTGAATGGTCTACTCCTCAATTTTTTATGTTTTGAAGAAGTAGCCAGAATCAGAGATGGAGAATGCAAACAGCCGAGACACTGGGGTGAAATAGAATGAAATCTGGAAAAACTGATAAAGCATATTAACTATTAGCAGGTAAAGTTTCTTTTTTTAAAAAAAAGTGAAGGACAGTCACTCCCACTTCACCTTCCAAATTTGGCTCCTTGATCCATGTTTGGATGCTGTTATGAGGTCAGGAATTGAGTTGTCTTGTCAGCATCCAAACTGGGCATTGAAGAGCAGGTTACTGGACAACAATGACCTGCTCTTGATAACGCCACTGCTGAGCAAAGAAATTTTGTCTCATCAAGACAGCATTTAACCAAGCACAGTATCAAGGAGCTCTTGTAAAGTTGATGTCAATGGGTATCGGGGAGAAAACAGTCCAGTGTTTGGAGCTATACCTTGCACAAAGGAAGGTGGCTGTGTCATTTGGAGGTCAATCGTTACAGCTGGGACATCACTGCCTGACTTAGCCTAATCACCTTCTGATGCTTTTTCAAAAGATTAGAACATTGTGCTGATCGCACAATGTTCGATTCCATTTGCATCTCAACAGCTAAAGCAGTCCATGCCAGCATACAGGATGGCCTGGACAATATTTGGGCAAGAACTTTTAAGTGGCAGATAACATGTATGTCATGACTGCCAAGCACTAATCAGTGAGATGGAGTATATCACCTATTCTTGACGTTCAATGACTTTATCATTGCCAAGTTTTCCATCATTAACATATTGAAAGCTGTTATTGACAAGAAACTCGACAGGACTATAAATACTATGATTCTAAAATCAAGTCAGAGGCCGAGTGTCCTATGATGAGTGACTTGCCTCTTGACACCCCCCCCCCCCCCCACAAATAAAAGACATCCATGCGATATGTCAGGATGTGATGGAATCCTCCATTGCCTCGATAAGTGCGCATCAGTAACATTCTGCAAGTTTGTGATCAGCCCATTTGCTTGTTGTTCAATCCATCAACCTGAACATTCCTTCCCTCCATCACTGGTGTGCAGTGGCTGCAATGTGTAGCACCTACAAAATGCACCACAATTACTTGCCTAGGCTACTCTGACAGCAGCTCCCAAACCCATGATCTCTACCACCAAGGAGGACAAGGGTTTCAGAAGGATGGGAATACAACTACAAGCAAGTTTTCCTCTATTCTGACTTGCGAATGTAATGTCATTCCTTCACATCAGTGAGAACAAATTCTTGAATTCCGTTTCCAAAAGCATCAAGGAAGTACCTTCATCAGAAGGACTGCAAAGTTTTAATTAGGTGGTTCCCCAGTGGCTTCTCAAAGGCAGTTAGAGTTGGCAATAATTGCTGGCCTTGCCATTGATTCCCAGATCCATACAAAAAATAGAGTAACTTTTTTTTTAAAAAAGCAAAAGGGGGCTTGGAAAAAGCAAGTTACAAAGTTTTGCTGAAGTTTTACTAGGAATTAAACAGAAATGAGTTAAAAGATTTGAAACGTGCTTAGAGAAATGGTTAAGTGGCATTGTGGTTGTTACTGGGCTGGCAACTAGCATTCTGTCCAGCTGATTTAGTGACTCAAACTTCTAAGTGTGAAATTCAAGTTGGTAAGTTTGCAGCTTAAGCGAGAAAAATAATCTCCATGGTAATTAATGTCCTTCAGAAAAGCAAATGTGCTACCTTTATGTGCTCTGGTCTACATGATGCCAGACACATTGATATGGTTGACAGTAAGGCAGTTAGGAATGAACAATGAACGCCAGCGTTGCCAGCAATATCTCCATCCAAAGTTTAAAGTTATATCACGATAACAGTATGTTCAATTGTGTCCCCTCATCCTTGGGATCCTTGCAGTCTCTGATTTACATCAGTAACCTGAATTCAGAAATGGAATGCAGTTTAGTCAACCTTACAGGTGCTACCACACAAAGAACATTTAAGTGGTATTAAAATGGTTCCTTCCAAATAAATTGATCAAAATATGGATGTAGTAGAGTAATAGAAAAGTAGTTTTTTAGTGCAAGCTATTTCACATAGAATGGTAAAAGTTGAAATTGTGAATGGAATATGAATGTGACACCAACCAAACCATATCCAGCCGGTACAGTGCGGCAGTCGATCCATATCCAACCAGTGCAGCTATCTAAAAGGCGTATACGATGTTAAACTACTCTGGCTAACTGAATTGTTAATCCTGAGAATCAAAATGTATCCAAGCACTTAAGGCTGTGTGAAGCAAATGTCCCTGCCTTTGGATGAGTACATTAAGAGGAAATATTGCTTCAGCCTGCAGATAGTGATTTTGAATTCAATCTACCAAGTCTCCATGTATCCAATCTGCCTCAATCTTCTGGATCAGCCTACTATGAGAGACCTTGTCAAAAGCTTTATGAAAGTCCATGTCTCCAACATCTATTGAACAACCCTCATCAGTCGTCATCACCATTGTGCAAGAAGTACAGGGATCAACGTTTCGAGTTGATTTCCAGACAATATTGAGGTAGATTGATTCAGTGGAACGTTGAGAGGAATTTTAGAGTCCTAATCATGGGTCAAATTGTCATCCTCATATTAAAATTGTCTTATAAATGGAGCTGTCAAATGGAAAATGATTGCATAAGTCAATTGTGCCAACTTGTGTTTAAACCATTATTGATTGAAGCTTTTAATGGGAAATTTTAAGGTGTAACAAAATTAATGGGCTTATTATTTTCTTTAACCACTTCATGATATGTTGAATTTTTCTTTTGACACAGGAGGCTGTACTTTTGATGATGGCTTGGAACCGTGTGAATATTTGCAAGATCAGGAAGATGATTTTGATTGGAGGCATGTCAGGACTGAAGATACAATGCATTTGCAGCCCAATGTGCCACAGGGTAAGTGAAAAAACAACTTGTGCACTTTGGGCTTTACTGCTTAAATTGTACTGATTTCAAATTTGTACTGAGAAAATGTGTTCGGTATTAGTGTTGTATTGAAAGATAATTGGAAAATTGCAGATGCATCAGCCTGAACACCTAAGCCAACTTACAGCTAAGTATATCAGGAATTTACTTTCAATTAAAATAATTTGCCATATTTTAACCAATAGATTCAGAAGTAAAGAAATAGAACATGAATGTGTTGCACTGAAATATACGTTAACAAAAGTATTTAGCGGGCAATAAAGGGAGATTAGAAATGCCAATCATTTTGGCTGAAAGGCAAAAATAAATCAAAATACAATCAATTTTCTCTGGAATGCACTGTCAAAGTGAGATTGAAACTTGAGCTTCTTTTTGGAACCATTGCCATATTTAAGTAACTCATTTGACAGTTTGCAAATCATTGAAGAGATATTGGTTAAGTGATATTGTCACCTTTCCTTTTGTGAGCATCTAATTTGACTGTTTCTGTGGGGGCAGTTAGCAAAGGAACTAAAATGTATTTTACTTTCAATCGGGACATTTTTCATTAGCTAGCATAATTAATCTTGCAGTAGTAGAGAAGGTTATCTTGAATATATTTTAATACATTTATATTGTGCCCAGTTTCAAAAATGGCATTTAACACCTTGTGATATGACCTTCAATATTAATTTATTTTTAATTAATGTAAGCCAACAAAAAGAATAGCTGAGTTTGTGCAAATATAAAATACTTTGAGGGTCAGGAGATATGAGACAGGACAACAAGAAGGAGAGGCATTGTAGAAGTTTTCTCCAAGATTGTGAGTTGATTGAAAACTTAATGCTTCATGCATTTTGATCTTTAACCTGAATTTTTCCGGTGTGTTTATCACTTCAAAAATTCATGGCCATATTACCTGAAATTCCCTGTATGCTTGTCGTGCTTCCAGTATAGCCACCATAGCACAGTGGCTTTTAAAAATTTCACCCATGACATTTTATGTGCTTTTGGTGAAGGTAACCCTTCACCCATCATTCTTACTAACCTGTCTACAGAATTTGAAATAGTTGAACCCTCCTCCATTATCTGTCCACTTGTCTCTTATTTACATCCAGCTAGTCATAGCTGGAAAATCACCTTCTTTGAATTACCTTCCCACACCTGCTCTAATTCTTCTGGTGGCTCTGTGGGAGTTGTCCATTACACCTTCTATTTTCCATCAAAACTCTCCTCCTTAGCAACATCAGCAGAAAACCCAGCTCTTCTACTTCACTGCCCCTCTTGGACATTTCACAGTGTTTTACTATTTGGACCAATTCTCCAGCATCCAGCGAGTAGAAATCTTCTGTATTGGAAAGACCAAAGCTCGTCCCCTGATTATTGAACCAGACAATTTTCATATCTGGCACTGAGATGAGCTTTGGATCACACACCTGTACCCCAGCCATGATTACCCAGTTTCAGCTCCATAATTGTTTGATTCTGTCTGTGCCTCAGCTCATTTGCTGTTGAATCCTAATCCTTGTCTTTGTACCTGCAGGTTTGACTATTCCATCACAATCTCTCTCCAGTTAAGGTTATCTCAAAGTCTCATATTCCAATCACACTTGTTCTTGTTGACCTAATAAGGGTCCTGATTATGCAGTCCCTCAATTATGAAATATTATCAGTCTTCAAATTCCTGGATAGCCTCACCCTTTCCCATCTCCAACATTCTATACTGTTAACCTTGTGCTGTGCACGCCTCTCATTCTGGCCTCTTAGTTGTCCCTGAATTTAATTATATCACTGTTCACGCCTGTGCCTTCAGTTGCAAGTTTCTTGAATTCCCTCTTCATCATTCCTTTCATTTTACATTAATAACTTATGTAGGTTCTGTCAAAATCTGTAAAACATTGGAACACTTTGCTGCATTTAAAATTGCTATATGAATACAAGTTGTTGCCAGTTACATCATTAAAATCTTTTGTTAGGTCTGTCAAGCATAATTTCCTTTTCATAAAATTATGTTGACTGCTTAATGCTATAATTTAACAAGCACTCTATTGCTGCTTATCTAATATTGTATTCCAGCATTTTTCTATCAGCTGTCAGGCTACATTTTGTATGAGTTCCTTTTTTCTTACTCTTTGTTGAATAACAATATTACTTTTGCTCCCTTTCAATCCATTGGGGCCATTTTAGAAATTGGATTTTTGTAAGGTCACTGTGAATTCATCAGGTGCCTTAATTTTTCCAGCACTTTTGCCTTATCAATATAAATTATATAAAATTACTCATTCCCTTTAGACCTTTTGGTTCCCCGTTATTTCTGGTATGCTATCATGATTTCTGTAAAAACAGGTTCTCTTTAATGTTTTGGCTGCTCCAATATTCCTCATTTATAATATCTCTTGTCATTGTGTTCAGTTCTGGTCACCCCATTAATAAGAAGGATGTGGAAGCTTCAGAGAGGGTGCAGAGGAGATTTACCAGGATGCTGCCTGGATTAGAGAACATGTCTGATGAGGAAAGGTTGAGCGAACTAGGGCTTTTCTCTTTGGAGCGATGCAGGATGACAGGTAACTTGACAGAGGTGTATGAGATTATGAGGAGCATAGATAGTGTGGACAGCCAACACTTTTTCCCCAGGGTGCCAATGGCCAATACCAGAGGAGAGCAGTTTAAGGTCAGAGGAGGAAAGTTTAGGGAAGATGTCAGAGGTCGGTTTTATTTTTACACAGAGTTGTGGATGCCTGGAATGCACTGCCAGGGGTGGTGGTAGAGGTTGATACAATAGGGACATTTAAACGACTTTAGGTAGGAACATAGCACATGGAAGTAAGAAAAATGGAGGGTTTATGGGCTGCATAGGAGGAAAGGGTTAAGATTGATCAGGGAGTAGGTATTTATATAGGTTGGTACAAAATTGTGGGCTGAAGGGCCCGTATTGTGCTGTACCGTTCTGTTCTGCAGCTCTGAGATCCAAGTGATCTTTTGCTGCTCTTTTTGGCTACATAATCATAAAATCCTGTACAGTTATAATTGGTTTACTCTTATTGTTGACATTTCCCCACCAAAATCGAGCACTTTTCTCAGTGGAATGTGTATTTATTTGATAAATTATCTACTCTATTTTAACTCTACATTCTCAATCTGCCTTAGATTCAACTCTCCCCTCATATGTATGCTATTAGCTTTAAGTTTAAGACTCTAATGTCAGACAGTTTCAAACTTAAGGTGAAATTCATCATAATATGAACATATTAGTTATTAACCTGGTCTCAGTGCACGATATCTAAGATGGCCTGTTTCTAATTTTGTAAATTTCTCCAGGCTACAGTTCCAAATGTATTCTGTAAGATTATTTTCCCAACTAGTTTTGGCAATTTAATTTTAAGTGAAGTTGAAAGCCCCATAAACCTGTGTGTCATAAGTTTATAGTTCAGGAAACGAAAGTAATGTCGATCAGTCCAAAAGAAAATCAGAGAGGTTTCTGTGGCATACTCCTAGATGGTGCAGTAGGAGTTCTTGGCATGTGTACTGGTTCAAGATTCAGGAAAAACTTGGAGTGTACAATAGATTGGGTAAGCTTGCAATTACAAGCTCTTGATTGTAAGTTTACCAACATTTTTCTGACCATTGGTGTATGAGACAGTGTAAGTCAGTACTTCAAATTCTAAAGTAACTCTTTGGGACATGGGGCATTGAAAGCTTGTTTAAATACTGCAAGGAAATCTTAAAATTGCAAGATTCTAAATGAATTCATGGATTAACACTGGAGTATCAAAATTTATGGCGCAAATAGAGGAAAATAAACTGATTCCTTAATTTTCTGTCCATGATCTAAAACCTTAAAGAATTAAATGATGTAGAATTTGTAATGACATTTTGGCTGCAGTTAGAGTAAAATACAAATGGAAATTAAAAAGGAGAAGAATACAATATAGATCAACCAGAGTGGTAAAAAGATGATAGATTATTTTTTCTGTGAGAGCTGGGATTTCCTGAAAAATAATGAAATTATGTTAAAGAAAGTAATAAATAATTCTTTCCTTTGGTCAAGAGGACAGAAACTTGTGCGAATTGATCAAATGCCATGTTGGCAAAAGGAATCCTTGTGCAGACTGTAATTAGTATTTGTTGCCTTTAGTTTTACTTCTAAAATGTAGCCTTTTTGTTCATCTCTAAATCATATTTCATGTCCCTATATGCCTGTAATTTTACTGGTGTTTTGTTTTCCTGAATCTGGTACTAAATACCTAATTTTGAAGCTGTGTTATATTTGCAAACTTCACAATTATATGCAAATTACTCAAAATGCATATTACTGCAAAAAGTGACTTAAATATCAACTATTGGGAACTCTAATAAGCAAGTATTTAGTCTAAAAAGAATATGTTCACCAGAGCTTGCTGCTTTCAGTTTGTTAACCAGATTCACATCCAGAGAACTGAAAATAGGGGAGGCCATTTGAGTAGATGGAAACTGTGTAGGGTCCGGGGGTGTATTTAAAAAAAAAATTAGAAGGGCAAAGAGGGGGCATTGAAATATGACTGGCAGAAAAGATGAAGGAAAATCCCAAAGCATTTTCAGCATTCAGTTAAGGGTAGAAGTGTAATGGGAAGGAGTAGTGCCCATTGGGAACCAGAGGCAATTTGAACGTGAAACCAAAGGATGTAAGTGAGGTCTTAAATATACTCCTTATCTGTATTCACTGAGGAGAAGGATATTATAGTTGGAGAATTCAGGGAGGAGGAGGATCAGTGGAATTTTAGGGCATGTTACCATTAAAAAGCATTAGATGTCTTAGCTTAAAGGCTGATAAATCCCCAGGGCCTGATGAGATGTTTGCTACTTTGGGAGGAAAGTAGAGGAGATTGCTGGGGGCCTGACAGATTGTTAGATCTTCAATGGCCACAGGTGAAGTGCCAGATGATGGAGAAAAGCAAATATAATGTCTTTATTCAAGAAGGACAGCAGGGATAAGCCAAGTAATTATAGGCCTTTTGAAATTAACACCAGTGGTAGGCAACTTATTGGGGGAAAATATCCAAAAAACAGGTTGATCTACACTTGGAAAGGCAGGGATTAATGAAAGGTGGCATGTCTGAGCAATTTGATGGATTTTTTTAAAAAGTTAACAAAATATATTGATGAGGGTGGTGTACTTGATGTAAACTAAGCTTGTAGTTTGACAAGGGTCTACATGGGAAACTAATCCATGGGATCTGAGGTAAGTTGGCAAATTAGATCCAAAATTGACTTGCTAATAGGAGGTAGAGGGTGATGGTGGAGGGTTGTTTTTGTGATCAGGAACTTGTATTCATGGTGTATCACAGGGATCAATGCTAGGACTCTTACTGTTTATTATATACATCAACAACTTGGATATGAATGTCAGAGGTATGATTCATACTTTTGTGGATGACATGAAAATTGGTGGTGTTGATGGTGAGAAGAATAGTCATAGGCTACAGGATGATATTGAGCAATTGGTAAGATGGGCAGAGCAATGGCAGATGGAATTTAATCCTGATAAGTGTGAGATGATGCATTTTTGAAGGATGAATCAGGCCAAGACATACACATTGAATGACAGGGCTATAGGGATTATTGAGGAACAGAAGGACCTTGGTGTACAGTCAATGGATCCCTGAAGGTGGCAGCACAAGTAGATAAAGTGATAAAGAATGCATATGGAAATCTTGCATTCATTAGCAGGGTATGGGATATAATAGAGGGAGGTTGTAGCACAAATTTATAAAACATTGGTTCAGCCACAGTGGTGCAGTTTTGGTTACCATGATTGAGGAAGTATATGATTGCACTGGAGAAGTGCAGAAGAGATGCACCAGGATGTTGACTGGATGCAGTGTTTCATTTGTGATAACAGTGACTGAGAAGTCAATTGGAAGGATTTGATGGACAGCAAACCACAAAAGAAATTCTATTTTACTTTGTTTAACTTTTGTAATTTTGCAGAATGAAATAAAAATTGACTTTGAGATGAATTGAGGTAAAAATTGAAATAGCTAACTTTATGAAAGTTTTATTCTGAAGTCAATAGAATTTTTAATTTATTCTGAGGAAATAAGTAACCATCAAAGATAGTGTTTCTTGTGGCTTATTAGGTTGTTCAGCAATAATTACGGCTTAATGTATCGTTGCAAACTGAATTGCATTTAATACAAAAATAAATCATAACATGTTCAATGGATGTTACCAGCAAAATTGTATGCAAAGATTTTAATTTCCCTCTAATCACTGCAGATGTAATCAGTATAAAATCAGCGATGACAACAGCAGGTCCCGTATTGGAGAAAGTAATCACTGATGACAGCCTCTGGATTTTCACGTTTAACTTTGCATGCATGAGAACCAGGGGTTTCTGTTAGCTTCACAATAACAGTGATGAATGTTGACTATTGCACTGTCAGTGCAAAAGAGAAAACTGGTCCATTGATTAATGCTTACATGGTGAAATTTGTTGATGAGGCAAAAATTGAAATAAATTGCATATTTTCTTTAAACAGTGCAAATTGAATGTAATGTTGTAAGAAAAATGATGATTAATATTGACTCATAACTCCAAATGAAGTATCTAATGTAATTTATTCTATAGATTAACATTGGAATTTTGTAATTTTAATTTGAGGTCACAATGCTTTGGTGAATCAACATTTTTGTGCTGTTTGCTTTAAGTTAACATGAGTAATTCAACTGATTCTAGTGCATGTTTGTAGCTTCAAAGAATGCAGTGCACACAGTTATTACTCCAATTCACTTATTCACCATATAGTATTAACTTCATAAGTATTATTGTTATTCATAAGTGCAATATTCAGTGCAATAAGTAATCACTGATGGCAGCCTCTGGATTTCCACGTTTAACTTAGCACGCGTGAAAGCTATAGGTTTCTGTTAGCTTCACAATGACAGTGATATTATTGCACTGTACTGCTTCTGCAGTACAACACATTTCATGTCATATAAGTCTGTGATAATAAACCTGATTCTGATTTAAGTGTAACGACTCGGATTTTATTGTTGTAATGAAGGTGAAATTGTCAGCATTTGCTGCCATTGTTCTAATGTGAACAGCAACTCCTGAAGTATGTGGGAAAAGTCAGAAGCTCCTGTCATTGATTTCCTGCTTTTCCACAGTGTGTATACAGTTTTCTCTACCTTCATTTGTCTGAATGAAAAATATTGTGTAATTAGAAGCTCTTTTCACTGTAAAAGCAGCATGAAGATGTTGTGTGAGATGTAAATAAGTTTCTAATGGAATGTTAAGCCATAACGACTTGTACTGGGCCTTGGTGAGACCACAGCTTGAATATTGCAATGTTGGTTTCCTTGTATGAGGAAGGATGTTTTTGCCTATGAAGGAAGTGCAGTGAATATTCACCAGACTGATTCTTGGGATGGCAAGACTGACATGTGAAGAGAAATAGAGATGACTGGGCCTGTATTCACTAAAATTTAGAAGAATGAGAGGGGACCTCGTTGAAACTTATAAATCCTGAGTGGACTGGACAGACTCGATGCAGGAAAGATGATTCCAAAAATGAGGAAAGTCAAAACCAGGATTTGCAGCTGAAGTTACAGGGTTGACCATTTTGGACTGACATGAAAAATTTATTTTCCCAAAGAATGATCAACATGTGGAATTCTCTACCACAAAAGTCAGTTGAGCCGGTCATTAATTATATTAAAAGAGTTAGATATATTCGTGGAAAAATCTGGAACAGGATACTGAATTTGGATGATCAACTATGATTATGTTGAATGGCAGAGCAGGCTTAAAGGGCCATAGTTTACATACTTCTATGTTAGTCAACAACTTATTTGGCATTAGGGAAATAATTTTTATGCACTATTTCACACACAACATTTTCAAAATAATGGATTCTAAAATACAAAAAATACTCCATAGAATGTACAAAATTTCAGTTTCTACCTTAACCTTTCTCAATATTTTATTTAAGGAGAGCCGTGAGAATATTAGGAACTATGGGCTTGTTAGTATAATGTCAATAGTTGAGAAAATGCTGGACTCCATTATGAAGGATGCTATAACAGGAACTGGGAAACTATCAACGGATTAAACAACACCAACATTGATGTTTGAAAGGAAAATTGTGTTTGACAGACCCACTGATTTTTTTTTGAGGATGTGCCTGGCAGAGTAGATAAGGGAGAATTAGTGGGTATGGTGCATTTGGATTTTTAGAAGGCCTTTGATAAAGTTCCACATAAGAGGTTAGTGTGTAAAACTAAAGCGATGTGATTGGGGGAAATATGTGGGGATATATTGAAAATTAGTTGGCAGAGATGAAACAGTAAGAATTAATGGGACTGTTGGAGTGGCAGGCGAAGACTAGTTTTGCTCTCATTTAAAAAGGGACATACCTAATGAAGGTGAAGCGGAGTAGATTCACCATATTAAATCCAGGGAAAAGGTCTGGCTTTATGCAGAAAGATTAATTAAAATGGGCCTATATTCTTTGCGGTTTCAAAGAATAAGATTCTGAACCTAAATGCTGTGAATTTTTACCCTCGCTGAAGAGTCAGAACTAGGAGCAGAGTCTGAGAGTAAGGGATCAGTTATGTAAGGCTAAAAGGAGGAGTAATTTCTTCTCTGAAGGATGTGAATCTTTTCGAGTTACTACCCTTGAAAACTAGCTGCTGAGGTGTGGAGTATATTCAAGGCTTGGGTAGATTTCTGTGCAAAAGAGGAATTGAAGGTTATGTGGATCAAGCAAGAAAATGGAGTTGTGAATAATTAGATCTGCCATGATCTTATTAAATAGCAGAGCATAACTGCTTGATTTCTTATATTCTTTGAGGTTACTGGCAAAGGCATTTTATTACCAACTGTATTTTAGCAGTTTTTCTGATGGTTGAATTTTTTTGATGTTTCAAATTTGTCTCCAAGAAGAAAGATACAAGTTCTGTACTTTGACCTTGTCAACAAGATATGATAAATAAGGGAATAATGGCTTGAAAAAGCCATTACAGTATTTGAAGGTTCCTTTGCAAATTGACTAGCTGAAGGAGAAAAGCTGCTGTGAACTTTACTTCAAGCCTCCACTCCAGCCACATTTTGCTATACAAATCCAAGCTAAAGCTGTTTATCTGGTGAGACCAGTTCTCAAATTCAGTCTACTTTTATTGCAGAGTTAAGATCAAGAGTGGGAGAGTTTACGTAAATTGCTAACCAACATTCTTTGCTCACAATTCCTGTCAGTCATAGAATTAGGGCAAAGAAGTGATCAGCATTGTAGGGTCTGCTGCCCTTCAGATTCATTTCTAAAGTTCATTTATTTCCCACATAAACTAATAGCACCCCCTTTTTAAATGCGGGCAAATTCATTCAAAAATTAAAGTTGGTTAAATTTTTGAATACTCTGGTTTTTAGCCAAATGCTGACAGTTTCACATTGGAATAATTATGCTTCTAAAACTTGGGCTGCCTAGTAGGCAAAAACATTGTATGACTAATCATGTTAATTCCTGATTTATAACAGTTCAGTCATCTGACCTGCATTGGCAGTGGATTGCTATTGGATTTGCTGCACCAGTTTATGTTTGGCTGGAGGGTGAGATGTGTTGATTGGTTCTGTACACGTGTATTTCTCTGTATTGGTGCAAATTGAAATTAAATATGTGATGTGAATATATTTTATCTAAGCAGATTTGTTGCTATTGATGGTACAAGTTGGGATTGAAGTATTGTGTACATGTTGCAAGAGGCATTCTTTGGATCATTTGGCATGAGTAACTCAGTAAATTATTGAATATTTCGAGCATTTTCTGATTCTGTTTCAATAAATTACTACATTGCAGTAGGTGCAAAATAACTTTGTGGTTCCAAAATATAACTTCCTGTGAGTTTGGCAGAAATATGGCAGAAACGTGAAATTATCTATTGTCAAGCTTCTGACTGAAGGTATTTGAGTTATCCGCAGACTATCTAGGTGATCTGTGTTGCTCCAGGTACTGACTTCTGTATTTTACTTTGGTCATTTATTGTCTGAATGAAGAGTCCAGAGTGTTTAAACCTATCCATTTAATCGCTTCTTTGAAGCTGTTGGTCTGGAGTTAAGCAGCATATCTCTGTAACTCCAAAGAGACCCTTAGACGTCTGAAATGTATATTACAAACATTAAAGCACTGCTCAGCACTGTGGTATAAAGCAGCAATATTTATAATACTTATTTTTTCCTTTGAGGAATACACGTTTCCTTTTCGGAGTTCGGGCTCTCCACTGGATGTAATGGGAAAATGGCTTTTTTCTACTAATTCTAATAGTCTGATTTTTTTTTTGTTTGTGAAAATTTGATGGATATATTTGAGTTGCTTGGATTCTTTAAAAGACCTGAAATTACTTATTATCTTTTGAAGCTTTCCTCAAAGTATTTGAACACTTTGACATCTTTGCGAAGACTAGATTAAAAGCAATTTCCATTGTAATCCATGCCTTGCATGACTTTACCAGTTATTTTAATTGCATTACAATGCTCTCTCCCTTTCATCCACTTTTGTTGAATTTTTCCTTCAGCTTAATATATTTATACATAATAAAATATTTATGGACTTGGTTCAAATCAGCACATCCATTTAAGCATTACAGCAGTGCAGTGGTTTGCTTCGAAAAGCTGGAAGTCATCAACCTATAATGCTAGTTCCATTTTTCTCTCCATGAATGCTGTCTGATCTGCTAGGTATTTTCAATATTTTTGTTTTGGATTTCTAGCAACTACTCTGTTCTGTATCTGTCAGCCCAAGGATGTCTTCTCGCTCTCTAGACCTCCTGCAGACAGATTGGTGAAAGTTAAGCCTTCACCACCCTCTCTTGGCTGGCATCAACACTTGTTTGTCATTCAGTCCCCCTGGTCTTTATGTTTTCATAGAGATTCCCCTTATTCCCTTCATCCCTGATCCTTTTTTCGATCTTAAAACATAACTTGTTTTCTAACTTCTTGTTCTGATGAAGGCTTATTGACTTGAACTGTTAACTCAGTTTCTTTCTCCATATGCTGTGCAATTGCTCAAAATTTCAAATATTTTCTGGTTTTCTTTTGCATTATTTTGCTTCAATCTCTGGTCGTTTTCTAGGAAACTTGGTAGTCTAGAATAATTTTAACTCCTTTCAGTATTCTGACCATATTGGAACTTGTAATGCAAAATATTTTCTATCCTAGCTCTCATTGAGCCGGGTGGGTTAGATTTCACCCTTTGAGTGCTGCATTTTGTATTTTTGCATCAATCATTCTAAAATCCTGAACTCCATTTTCTATCAACAAAAGAAATAGCTCAACTTACCATTTCGCAGTAGCTCCTAAATGAAGACATCTCTTTGGTATTGTTCACTAGGAACATTTTGAATGGGGTGTTAAGGGACAATTGACTGGAAGGATAAATTCATTTTCTTCCATTTACTATTGCCTTAAGGGGAAAAAAAAACTATGGACAATCCAAAAAAAAACTCCACAAACATAATGAGGAGCATTAATACCTGATTACAATAGCGGTTGGTTTCTGCGATTTCCTAACTTGCTACAAATCTGCTTTGTCCATCACGTTTGTGCTTGCTGACTCTTGGACAATGACACAATTTTGAAACTCTTATTCTTTCAGGTTCTTGCCCTGCCTTATCTCCATAACTCTTCCAGCTCCATAACTTTCAGAGAACTCTGAATTCCTCCCAGTTCCTCCTCATGTGCATGTTCCTGATTTTAACAGTTAGGTCATTAGCACTGGTACCTTCAGCTGAGTTGGATATTGGTCTGGGGCACCCTCCAAAAACGAATTCTTCCTGAAGACACTCTTTCAAAATTACCACTTTGTTCAAACTTTCGCTAATATGTTTTTATAACTACTGTGACACCTTCCATCACCAGTGCCCATTTACATCTATGCTATAACGTACAATGTGAGAGAAGTTGTTTACTTTCTATTTGGCCAGGGCTAGCTACTCTGCTGCAGACCTTAATGCTGCCTTGATTCGAACATGGACACACATCTTAATTTTGAGGATGAGTAGAGAGCAACAGTCCTTGATATCGAGGCAGTGTTTGATCAAGTATAGCACCAAGGAATCCAAGTAAAACTGAAATTTGTGGGAGGAAAGGAAACTTTTCATGGCTAGAGTTGAAGCAAAAACAAAGGAAGTTGGTTGTGATTGTTGGGATTATTGCTGCCTTACACTGGAATAGCCAGGTGGTGCAAATCAAAAGTTTGTATGCTGTATTGTATTCATTGTCACTGGATCAAAATCCTAACATGTCCCACCCAGCAACATTCTCTATCTTTTACACATTGACTACAAAGCCTCAAGACCCATCCCCTTAACAGCCCCATTGAGGAATAACTAAAATGAAACTTTGATATTTAGCATATTTGTTTTTAATTGTGTTTTAATTCTGTTATTCACATTCAAAATCACATTTCATATAGAAAAATCAAAACATTTCGAGGAAGTTTAGTTTTTCAATTTTAAGAGCTTCCGAGTTATGCACTGAATCTGTTTTGTTCCCCGAGTTCAATTTTTGCTCAGACTTGGAGATCCTTTTTTTTTGGCATTTTATTACAACTGTTTCAATTAAGAATATGTGAATTTCTTTCAGAAATGGTTTATGATAGATTTTTATATATGTTTTATACTCAGAAACATTTCTGAAAGGAATTCTAGCTTTAAGAAGTTTGCACTTGTCTATTATAGTTGCTTCTATCACCAGAAGATGGCAATCTATTAGGAATTTGAATGTCTCGTTAACATTATCATGATCTCTGTCATATTAACTCATGCTGATACCAATTTTCCCCGATGATTCCCTTAAAATGCTTTAAGGAATAGTTTTGTACTCTCTTGACTGAATTTCTAATCTTTTAAGTAAAATTTTAAACCATCAAAGACAAAATCATATTACACAATAGCATGTCCAAGCTGTTGAATTGCTACTCGTGTCTTTTAAAGTCTCAACCTCCACCAGGAACATGGCTTAGAATTGATATCTTTGCCCAGGGCAATGATTCTGTTTGCTGAATACAGATTATGGAGTATAAGCTTGTGAAGTGCATCATAACCTTTTAATCAGTTGATCTCCGGGGATATTTTGCATCAATTAGCAGCACATTTTTCAAAACATTTGAAAAGGTACAGAACACATTTCAAAAAGATTTATTCCACTAAACTGTATATTGAAACTTGTTTAGTAAGGGGCTATGTGAGAAGGTGAAAAAAATGACAGATTACTGATGGAAAATAAAAATGACAGTATTTACACTATAAAATTCAGAAAGCAACTCCCACTGAAAAGTATGACTTGAAGCCCTCGGGTTCTGTTCACTGTAGTTCCAGTTTTCATCTCCTCCTTGAAAGGGAAGAAAGATGGATTGAAGCAAAAATAGCAGAGCTGGGATGTGGCATATAAGAAAAAGATCAACGCAAGCAAGAGATGAGAGAAGAATGACTATGTGAATATAGTACAGATGATCGAAAAGGACACACGTTTCTTGCCTTCCAAGAGAAATATAACGTATTGAGAATGCTGAGTCTCAACTATTCCAGTGCTTCCTTAGCCCTCTGTAAATACTCATTCAAAACACTACTGTCAGTATCCAGTTTTACTCCAATTCATTCATCACCTCTACAATTTTGGCATATAGTTAACATGTTCACTTGGAAGTGTCTCAATTTGAAAATTTTAAAATCATTCCATAGTTTCTCCTCACCATTTTTGCCAGCTGAGTAACTTACAAGATATCTGCATTCTTCCAATTCTGGCTTACTAATTTCCATCTCACCACCATTTGCAACTGTGCTTTCAGCTGCCCAAGTCCTAAAGACTGCACTTCCCTCCCTGAAGTGCTCGACGACTCCTTTCAGAATCCTTCAAACTTCTTCTTTCTATCTCAGGTCCCTTGTGATGTCTGATTGCGTTTGACAATACTCCTGTGAACATTTTATTATGTTACCATTACTTTTGTGGCCATGAGTTTGAAGATGATTTCACAGTTCAGCCAGTGATGAATTTGTTATGCTTTTACATCTAGTCTATAAGCATGTTATTGTTGCTTTTCCTTTACACAGTGATGAGGGTAATATTCAAATATAATCTCTTAAATGAATTATTTGCTCATTAGGTAAACAATGTGTAGCTTTTTCAACATTTCAACCCCTGATTTAATTAAGATGGGGAAAAAAACATTCTATAAATAAAGGCTAAAGGTACAGCAATGATGTTTTCCATCTTGTTCTTCTATTTGAGAATGAATAGTAGCTATGCAGGTAAGCATTCCAATGACAAAGATTAAGTGATAAAGGATCCCTCCTTTATGCCCAGATTTCTCTCAGTTAGTCTCTCCATAAAGCACTCAACCTCCATCCCACCACCCACAAAAAAAAGTACAGGGCTAAGTTGAATTATCTCTGTAGTCCATTCCTTTTTGATCAGAAGACTCCATTTAACAATGACTGTAGAATCCCACAAGAGATTGACTAGTTAATATTGCACAGTTATGTTCTGAGAGTTCCATAATTTTGTCTAGAAACACTTCATACAAATGAAGGAAAAATTGCATCAGATCATTCAATAGTTTCATTTAACATTGTATAGTCCAAATTGCCTGAAGGCCTCATATCTACAAGATGCCAGATGTATTAAGTACAATATTCCTATCTAATCTCATAACTTCATGGGAAATTCATTCGATTCATAAATTTAATTAATGTTTATGCTATTAAAGAAATAATTTATCTCATTTTAGGTAGTCTTACCCATTGCATGGGTCTTAGATGGGAAAGAAGTTGCCTTTTGTAAGCAGGGTTGAGATGTTTCTATCATTACTAACATTTCTACACGATCTGAACATGCAGTAATTAAATCCCTCAGATATTTAGAAGAAAAGCAGTTGAATTTCTCTATTATTCTGTTTTATTTCCTAGGCTAATGTAATGCATAAAAGCCCATTTGAATCACAATTTCCAAATATAAGTAAGTGTTGATAAGTCAAGTTGGGACTTCAGCAAGACTAGGTCAAAATGGCACAGCCTTCAGTAAGCGATACAGAGGGCAAATGATATTTTTGAGAGGATTTGCTAATTTGGGAATCAGGATATCTTTTTGCAATTGTATAGGGCCTTGGTGAGGTGGCACCTGGAATATTGTGTGCAGTTTTGGTCTCCTTTCCTAAGAAAGGATATGCTTGCCATAGTGCCATAAAGATTCATTAGACTAATTAGAGGGATAGTGGATTTGCTCTATGAGAAAGCAAGTAGATTGGGACTGTCTTCTCTGGAGTTTTATGAAAATGAGAGAAGATCTCATGGAAATGTACAAAATTATTAAAAGGAAAGACAGACTACAAGTAGGATAATAATATTTCCAATGGTTGAGGAGTCTAGGAACAGGGAGGGGTTGGCGGGGGGGTGGCATTGTAAATGTATGAGAATATGGGAGAGGTGATTTAGACCAGATGAGGAGAAATCTCTTCACTGAGGTCGGTGTACCTTTGGAACTCTACCCTGGAGGGCCCAGGAGGCCCAGTGATATGTTCATTCAGGACAAAGATCAATAGATAGTAAACAAATAAAACTGCACATGCTAAAATATGAATCAAAAACACAAATGCTGGAAAACTCAGCTACTCAAGCAGCGTGTGTGGAAAGATGCTGCTTGACTGGCTGAGAAGATCGATAGATTTCTGGACATCAGGGAATCAAGGTTTATGGGGATGGGAAAGCGGCGCAGAGGTAGATCAGCCATGATCTTAATGGATGGCAAGGCGTGCATAAAGGGCCAAATGGTCTACACCTTGCATTTAATATGATCTTGTAGTCATTTTGCATTTTCTGCAATCTCCAGGTGTTAATGGATTTTGTTAATAGTGCTCTGCTGAGTATGCCAGTGAGTGCCGTGGAAGGCTGTAGAAACTGACATGAAAATGATCCTGCTGAAATTGAAACTCAAGAATGGCGATGCATAATCTATTATATCAGTAACCTTAAAATCTAACACTTGCAATTTCATCATTGCTGGTCCATCCGCTGCATTGGTATAGGTCGTTCTCTGCCCATTAACTTAAAATGAACCAACTAAACAAGGAAGACAATTGTGGGCTGTTTTTCCTTGTGACAAATTCCCGTTCATTGATGTGAATTCACAGTAAGTAGCATCTTGCCTGTGTGATTCTGAGGGCTGCAGAGGTGGGAATGTTAACTAGCCACAGGCAGTTGCTCAGCCTGTGATGACAGCACATCAGATGTGAGGTAGGAATCAACAGGTCAGCCTGGTGGGGGATTGCAGGTTTGGGCCATGCTGTGGAAGAACAAAAGATCATAGAACAATACAGCACAATACAGGTTTATGGGGCCCACCATGTTGTGCCGACCTTTAAACCACGCCTAAGACTAACGCCTTCCTCCCACATATTCCCCTATTTTAAATTCCTCCATATGCTTATCTAACAATCTCTTGAACTGGACCAACGTATCAGCCTCCACCACCACCCCAGTCAGCGCATTCCATGCACCAACCACTCTCTGGGTGGAAAAACCTCCCTCTGATATCTCCCTTGAACTTCCTACCCATTACCTTAAAGCCATGCCCTCTTGTATTGAGCATTGGCGCCCTGGGAAAGAGGCGCTGGCTGTCTATCTATTCCTCTTTATATCTTGTATACCTCTATCATTATCTCCCCTCATCCTCCTCCTCTCCAATGAGTAAAGCCCTATCTCCCTTAGTCTCTCCTCATAATCCATACTCTCCAATCCATGCAGCATCCTGGTAAATCTCTGCACCCTTTCCAATACTTCCACATTCTTCCTATAATGAGGCGACCAGAATTGGACACAGTACTCCAAGTGTGGTCTAACCAGAGTTTTGTAGAGCTGCATCATTACCTCGCAGCTCTTAAACTCGATCCCTCGACTTATGAAAGCTAACATCCCATAAGCTTTCTTAACTACCCTATACACCTGTGAGGCAACTTTCAGGGATCTGTGGATATGAACCCCCAGATCCCTCTGCTCCTCCACACTACCCAGAATCCTGCCATTAACCTTGTACTCCGCCTTGGAGTTTATCCTTCCAAAGTGTACCACCTCACACTTCTCCGGATTGAACTCCATTTGCCACTTGTCAGCCCAGCTCTGCATCCTATCAATATCCCTCTGTAAGCTTCGACTGCCCTCCACGCTATCCACAACACCACTGACCTTTGTGTCATCTGCAGACTTGCTAACCCAGCCTTCCACCCCCTCATCCAAGTCATTAATAAATATCACAAAAAGTAGAGGTCCCAGAACCGATCCCTGTGGGACACCACTAGTCACAGCCCTCCAATCCGAATGCACTCCCTCCACCACAACCCTCTGCTTTCTACAGGCAAGCCAATTCTGAATCCACATAGCCAAGCCTCCCTAGGTCCCATGCCCTCTGACCTTCTGAAGAAGCCTACCATGTGGAACCTTGTCAAACGCCTTGCGAAAATCCATGTAGACCACATCTACTGCACTACCCTCATCAATCTTTCTGGTCACTTCCTCAAAGAACCCTATCAGGCTTGTGAGGCAAGATCTTCCCTTCACAAAGCCACGCTGGCTGTCCCTAATCAGTCCATGATTCTCTAAATGCTCATAGATCCTATCTCTTAGAATCCTTTCTAACAGCTCGCCCACCACAGACGTAAGGCTTACTGGTCTGTAATTCCCTGGACTATCCCTACTACCTTTCTTGAATAAGGGGACAACATTCATCACCCTCCAATCCTCCGGTACCATTCCCGTGGACAACGAGGACTCAAAGATCCTAGCCAACGGTTCAGCAATCTCCTCCCTTGCCTCGCGAAGCAGCCTGGGGAATATTCCGTCAGGCCCCAGGGACTTATCTGTCCTAGTATTTTCTAACAGCTCCAACACATCCTCTCTCTTGATATCTACAGAACATTAATGTTACCAACACTGTCCTCAGTGTCATCAAGATCCCTCTCCTTGGTGAATACTGAAGAGAAGTGTTCATTGAGAACCTCACCCACTTCCACAGCTTCCAGGCACATCCTCCCACCTTTGTCTTTACTCGGACCTACCTTTACTCTCGTCACCTACCTTTCTGCTCTTCACGTACGAGAAAAAAGCCTTGGGATTCTCCTTAACCCTACTCGCCAAAGCCTTTTCATGTCCTCTTCTTGCTCTCCTCAGCCCCTTCTTAAGTTCCTTCCTTGCTACTCTATATTCCTCACGAGTCCTATCTGATCCTTGCTGCTTACACCTTATGTATGCTGCCTTCTTCCTAACTAGTTGTTCCACCTCTCTTGTCACCCAGGGTTCCTTCACCCTGCCATTCTTTTTCTGCCTCACCAGGACAAATTTATCCCTAACATCCTGCAAGAGATCCCTGAACATCGACCACATCTCCATAGTACATTTCCTGTCAGAAATGTCATCCCAATTTACGCTCTCAAGTTCTAGCCTTATAGCCTCATAATTTGCCTTTCCCCAATTAAATATCTTCCTGTCCTCTTTGCTTCCATCCCTGTCCATGACAATGCTAAAGGTTATGGAGCAGTGGTCACTGTCCTCCAAATGCTCACCCACTGAGAGATCTGTCACCTGACCTGGTTCATTACCTAATACTAGATCTAATATGGCATTCCCTCTAGTCAGTCTATCAACATACTGTGACAGGAATCCGTCCTGGACACACTTAACAAACTCTGCCCCGTCTAACCCTTTGGCACTAAGCAGGTGCCAATCAATATTTGGGAAGTTGAAGTCTCCCATGATAACAACCCTGTTATTCTTGCATCTTTCTAAAATCTGCCTCCCAATCTGCTCCTCAGTATCCCTGCTGCTACTGGGGGGGGGGGGGGGGGCCTATAGGATATTCCCAGTAGAGTAACGGCTCCTTTTTTGTTCTTAACTTCCACCCATACTGACTCTAGAGAGGATCCTTCTACATTATCCACCCTTTCTGCAGCTGTAATAGTATCTCTGACCAGTATTGCCACCCCTCCTCCTCTTCTCTTCCCCCGCCCCACCATCCCTTTTAAAACACTGAAAACCAGGAATATTCAATATCCATTCCTGCCCTGGTGACAGCCAAGTCTCTGCAAGAGCCACAATATCATAGTCCCATGTAGTTATCCAAGCTCTCAGTTCATCACCCTTATTCCTGTACAAAGTGCAAGATCCCAAGTAGAAAATTCTTTTGGGTGGTTTTCGTGCACCATCTCTCCCACCACCAGCCTTCCCTCTACATCCCAACCTTAGAGCCTTTCCTATAGTTTTCCAATTCCAGTTGGCCTTTTCACTGGCTGGTATTTGGAGGGCTGGGCCATCAATGTGAAGTCGCGTTCTAATCATACCACTGCCTCTAGGGAATTCAAATTTGAGGAACTAAATAAATCTAGAGTTGAAAAGGATTGTTCTTTGTTTTGATCATGAAATTATTGGATTGTGTAAATAATTAAATAAAATCAGTCTCTCACACAAAATGCTGAAGGAATTCGGCAGGTCAGGCAGCATCTATGGAGGGAAATAAACAGTCGACGTTTCTGGTCGAGAAACTTCATCAGGACCGGAGAGGAAGAGGGCAGAAGCCAGAATAAAAAGCTGAGGGGAGGGGAAGGAGCACAAACTGGCAGGTGATAGGTGAGTCCAGGTGAGAGGGGGAAGGTAGATGGGTGGGGGAGGGGTGATGAAAGGGAATGATGTGAGAAGCTAGGAGGTGATAGCTGGAAGACGTAAAGGGCAAGAGCAGAAAGAATCTGATAGGAGAGGACAGTAGGCCATGGGATAAAAGGAAGGAGGTGGGGAACTGGAAGGAGGTGATGGGCAGGTTGTAAGGGTGGAGGAGGTGAAAGAGAAGGGGTGAAGGGGCCACAGGAATGAGGGAAAACAAAGGGGAGAGGGGAAAAAAGAAAAACAGGGGAGGGGTTATCAGAAGTTGGAGAAATTGATGTTGATGCCGTCAGATTGGAGACTACCAAGACGGAATATGAGGTATTGCTCCTCCAACGTGCTTCTGCCCTCAACGTGGCAGTAGAGAAGGCTGTGGATAGACATGTCAGCATGGGAGTGGGAAGTGGAATTCAAGTGGCTGGCCGCTGGGAGATCCTGGCTGTTGTGGCGGATGGAGCGAAGGCACTCAACTAAGCGGTCATCTACTCTGTCGGGTCTCTCTCACTGATGTAGGAGAGGCCGCACCGGATGCAATTAATGACACTCTTGGATGCACAGATGAAACGCTGCCTTACCTGGAAGGGTTGTCTAGGGTCCTGAATGGTGGTGAGGGAGGAGGTGTAGGGGCAGGGGTAACACTTTGCACGGTTGGAGTGATAAGTGCCAGGAGGGCGATCGGAGGGGAAGGGCAAGTGGACAAGGGAGTCGTGGAGGGAGCAATCCCTGCAGAGAGTGGGGGTGGGGAGGGGAGGATGTGCTTGGTGGTGGGATCCCATTGGAGATGGAAGTTGCGGAGAATGATGTGTTGGATGCGGAGGCTCGTGGGGTGGTAGGTGAGGACGAGGGGAACCCCTATCCCTGTTATGTCGAGGAGGTGGGTGGGATGGAGTGAGGGCAGATGTATAGGAAATGGAGGAGATGCAGGTGAGGGCTGCATTGATAGTGGTGGAAGGGAAATCCTGTTCACTGAAAACAGTGGGCACCTTGGATGTCCTGGAATGGAAAGCCCCATCATGAGAACAGATGAGGCAGAGGAACTGAGAGAAGGGAGTAGTATCCTTACAAGTGGCAGGGTGGGAAGAGGTGTAGTCAAGGTAACCGTGGGAGTCGGTGGTTTTGTAAAAGATGTTGGTGGATAATCTGTCTCTGGAGATGGAGATAGAGATCAAGAAAGGGGAGAGAGGTGTCAGAGATGGACCAAGTAAATTTGAGGGCAGGGTGGAAGTTGGTAGTCTTGGTTGTTCTGTCATAGTAGTCTCCAGCCTGATGGCACCAACATTGATTTCTCCAACTTCCTGTAGCCCCTCCCCTCTGTTTTCCCCCTTTTCCCTCCCCCCTTTTGTTTTCCTTCATTCCCGTGGCCCCTTCACCCCTTCTCTTTCCCCTCCCCGCCCTTACGACCTGTTCATCACCTCGTCTGGTTCTCCACTACCTTCCCTTTATTCCATGGTCTACTGTCCTCTCCTATCAGATTCCTTCTTCTATAGCCCTTTGCCTCTTTCAGCTATCACCTCCTAGCTTCTCACATCATTCCCTTTCATCCCAGATCCCCCACCCTTACCCCCACCCACCTACCTTCCCCTCTCACTAGGCGCCTATCATCTGCCAGTTAGTGCTCCTCCCCCTCCCCCAGCTTTTTATTCTGGGTTCTGCCCTCTTCCTCTCCAGTCCTGATGAAAGGTCAACTGTTCATTTCCATCCATAGATGTTGCCTGACCTGCTGAGTTCCTCCGGCAGTTTTGTGTGTTGCTCCAGATTCCAGCATCTGCAGAATCTCTTGTGTCTACAATAAAATCTGTCTGCTTTGTTGACATTCTTCAAGGAAAGATATCTTCCATTCAAGCTGATTTATGATCCTGGACCAACAACAATGTGATTTGCAACTACACTATAGCCTAAATGATCAAGCAAGTTATTCAATTCAGCACAGTTTACAGATGGACCAAAAGTACTGATCTAGCCAGTGATGACCAGGATCTGTGAATCAATTAAAAAACAAAAAGCTCTGCTCTCTGAAATTACCTCCCTAAATTCTGTGCCTCAGCCTCTGTAAAGTTCCCACAACAGGTTGCAAGAGGGAGAGTGCTTGCAACGTTAGTAAAATTAGGTTTGTACTTGAATTTAACATGAGGACTTCATGTGCACTAAATAACAAAAAAAAAAGGCATGCAATTGATGGAGTAGAAGGATTCCACAATCAGTGGAGCGGATTATCGCTCTGCAATCCTGTCGCTGCAAGTCATGAATGATGGTGAACAACCAAACAACTGATGGAAGGAAAAGGATTCAAGAACATCCCCATCATCAATGATGGTAAAGCCCAGCATGCAAGTGTCAAAGATAATGCTAAGGCAACAATATTCACCCAGAGGTGCTGAGTAATGGAGGCACAAGAGACTCCAGACACTAGAATGTAGAGCAACAGACAACCTGGTTTGCTGAACTCAGCAGTTCAAGCAGCATCTGTTGGGGTGGGAGTGGGAAGGATTTGTCAACGTTTTAAGTCGAAACCCTGCATCAGGACAGAGAGGGGAGATGGCCAGTATAAAGAGGAGAGGGAAGTGTTGAGACTGGGGCCCTGAGGTGATTGGTGGACTGAGGAAGGATGAGGATGATGGGCAGATGGAGCCAGGGAGGGGTGGGGGCAGAGTTGGGAGACAGATGCAGGTGGAGGCAGACAAGAAAAATAAGAGAGACAGATGGAGCCAGGAGGAGGGAGGCGAGAGTTAAGGTGGATGGGGGAGGGGAGGGGAGGGGTGGGGGCATTGAATGTAACATGTAGGTAGTAGGTGGATGGAACCTAGAGGGGGAAGGGAATGAAAATGGGTGATGGGGGGGCAGAGGGGTTATGGGAAAGGGGCCAAAAATAGGATGGGGATGACTGGAGGAGGACGATTGGAGGGAGAGGGTGGGGGTTCTCCCCTCTCCATTCTCAGTCCTAATGCAGGGTTTTGACCTGAAGTATTGAGTATTCCTCTCCTCTTCCCCCGCCCCCCCCCCCCCACCACTGATGTTGCTCCAGAAGATTGTTTGTTGCTGAGTAAATGATCCAGCATTCGTTCCTCTCAGATTCCCATCATCATGGTCAGTCTTCATTCATTTCTATTCACTCCACTTGATTTTAAGAAAGGCCTGAAAGCACTGGATACAGTAAAGCAATGGGACCAGGCAACATCCTGGCTGCAGTGTCGAAGGCTTGTGCTCAGAACTAGCTCCGTCTGCAGCCAAGTTGTCCCAGTACATTTACAACATTGACGTCTACCCAAACAGTTGGGCAATTGGCCAGGTATGTCCTGTTCTCAAAAACCAGGATAAACTGGATCCTGCTAATTGCCAACCAGTCAATCTACTTTGTCCATCAGTGATGGAAGGTATTGTTGATGGTGTTATCAAGTGATACTTGTTCATCAATGACCAGTTTGGGCTTTGCCAGGCTACATACCTCATCATTAGTTGTGATCCAAACATGAATCAATGAGTTGAATTCCAAATGTGAGATGAGAGTGACTCCCCTTGACATCAAAGCGGTGTTTGATGGAGTGTGACATTG
Source organism: Pristis pectinata (assembly GCF_009764475.1). NCBI lineage: Eukaryota > Metazoa > Chordata > Chondrichthyes > Rhinopristiformes > Pristidae > Pristis > Pristis pectinata. The sequence goes on along the minus strand of NC_067414.1, from coordinate 50,098,669 downwards.
ACAAGTTCTGAAGTCAATGGGCTTCAAAAGGAAAGCATGGCACTGGTTGGAATCATAACTCCTGCAAACGAAGATGGTTATGGTTGTTCGAGGTCAATCAGCCCAGCCCCAGGGCATTTTGGTGAGAATTACACAGGACATTATCTAGATCCATCCATTTTCATCTGCTTAACAAGGATATTTGATATGTCACCAAAGCCTCTTGTAAATTTCTACAGATGTACGGTGGAGAGCATTCTGGCTGGTTGGATCACTGCCTGGTTTGGAGGCTCCATTGTGTAGGATCGAAGGAGGCTCTAATGTGCAGGATCGAAATAGGCTGCAGAGAGTTGTAAACTCAGCCAGCTCGATCATGGGCACAACCCACCCCACCATCGAGGACGTCTTCAAGAGGTGGTGCCTCAAGAAGGTGGCATCCGTCATTAAGGACCCTCACCACCCAGGACGTGCCCTCTTCACGTTACTACGATCAGTGAGGAGGTACAGGAGCCTGAAGACCCGCAGTCAACGTTTCAGGAACAGCTTCTTCCCCTCTGCCATCAGATTGCCGAATGGTCCATGAACACTACCTCGTTATTCCTCTTTTGCACTGTACTGCTGCCAGAAAACAACACATTTTGTGACAAATGTCAGTGATAATAAACCTGATTCTGATTCTGAAGGATTTTGTTTCCACTATAAGGTCAGAAAGAGGATTGTTTGCTGATGGCAAAATATTCAATACATTTCACATCTTGTCAGCAAATAATCCAGTGAATTCTTGCACAGAGCAAGACCCAGGTAATATTTCGTACAAGGGTGCAGTCTGACAAGTAACATTTGCAAACAAACAAGTGTTTGGCAATGATCATCTCTAATAAGAGGGAGTGCAACCACTTTCTCTTGATTCTCAGTGATATTGCCATTGCTGACCTCCCCGCCATTAACATCCTTTGGGTCACCATTGATCAGAAACTCAACTGGACCAACAATATAAACACCTAGTTACAAGAGCAGGTCAAGAGGTTGAGTATCCTGGGGTGAGTGACTCACTACCTAGGATATACCTTCTTCATGTTACTACCATTGGGGAGGAGGTACAGGTACCTTCATTGGAGGGCAGGCAGAGATTCAAGAGGAATCTCATCATCGCCTTCTCAAGGACACTTGGGTTGTGCAATAAGTGACAGCCTTGCCAACAACACCACATCCTGAACAATGAGGAATAAATGTTCACATACTTTAATTTAGTTGCTCCAGTTTAAGATTAGTTGTACTTTGGTTGTTATACAGTGGGAGTTGAGTTATTGATAATGTAAGTTTGATCTGAGTAACAAGATCAGTCTTGAGTGAGCCTTGAGGCCAGAATTTTGTGTAACTTTATTTGACAGAAGTAACTTTGGGATAATGTAGCCAGTAAGAATCAAGTCAGAAATTCCAAAAGCCTTGACAGTTTCTGTCATGCCAGTGCGAAGGGCATTGTGGCATGGAGGGAAATCTTTAGAGGGGATTGAGAACAATGAAATTAAAAGTGCTATATTTCTGCAAAAGCTATTTATGGAGATGAGAATTGGACTGAAAATGCAAATATCAAGGATAGTGGCTTGGACAAAGTAATAGAAATAATGTCAACAAGTTATTGGCTAAGTAACATGAGAGGAGGATTTAGTCTTGGTCCATTACAGTGAATTCTGGAAAAGTGAAGGCAATACTGAAATGCATCAGTGATTTTGGGGAGAAGGAAGATTTAAAAGAAAATCATCAGGGTAGGGCAAAGTCTATGTTTTGACAAGAAGATCAGGATTAATGCAGTGACTTGGGTAGAACCAGTGACAGCTGAAATAAACTGCAGCAATGTTGTAAGGGGAATAACGAAGTCAGATTTTTCAAGCGCCTTGAAAGAAGATTTATTGCTAAGGTCAAGTAGACATTAGGTTGGAAGCAAGCTGGCTACAAAATAAAATGGTGAGTGCAGGTTAAAGGTAGCTGCTCAGAATGGCGATAAAAGTTTGATCACTTCTGGAGTAAAACCTAAGAATTTACTTAAATGGCGTAGACTAGGGTATGGAAGTATAGTTTTAGGTTCTAAAGTTGTGTAACTGGCAAATGAATTTTGATATACAGTGACATGCAAATGTTTGGGCACCCCGGTCGAAATTTCTGTTACTGTGAATAGCTAAGCGAGTAAAAGATGACCTGATTTCCAAAAGGCATGAAGTTAGAGATAACACCTTTCTTTAATATTTTAAGCAAGATTACTTTTTTATTTCCATCTTTTACAATTTCAAAATAACAAAAAAGGAAAAGGGCCCGAAGCAAAAGTTTGGGCACCCTGCATGGTCAGTACTTAGTAACACCCCTTTTGGCAAGTATCACAGCTTGTAAACGCTTTCTGTAGCCAGCCAAGAGTCTTTCAATTCTTGATTGGGGGATTGTCACCCATTCTTCCTTGCAAAAGGCTTCTAGTTCTGTGAGATTCTTGGGCCGTCTTGTATGCACTGCTCTTTTCAGGTCTATCCACAGATTTTCGATGATGTTTAGGTCAGGGGACTGTGAGGGCCATGGCAAAACCTTCAGCTTGTGCCTCTTGAGGTAGTCCATTGTGGATTTTGAGGTGTGTTTAGGATCGTTATCCTGTTGTAGAAGCCATCCTCTTTTCATCTTCAGCTTTTTTACAGATGGTGTGATGTTTGCTTCCAGAATTTGCTGGTATTTAATTGAATTCATTCTTCCCTCTACCAGTGAAATGTTGCCCATGCCACTGGCTGCAACACAAGCCCAAAACATGATCGATCCACCCCTGTGCTTAACAGTTGGAGAGGTGTTCTTTTCATAAAATTCTGCACCCTTTTTTCTCCAAACTTTCCTGCGTTCTCACCACAAAATTCAGCATCAGAAGTTTGCAAAGGAACATCTAAACAAGCCTGATGCATTTTGGAAACAAGCCCTGTGGGCTGATGAAGTTAAAATAGAACCTTTTGGCCACAATGAGCAAAGGTATGTCACCTGGCAGCAATCAGGGTGTCAAATCTGGACAAGTCCAAGTCATTTCCAGTCCTTTCGACCTTGCAAATTTCTTTTAAGTACTCCTGGGACTGGTGTGTAAATAAGGAGAGGGAGCCTACAGACTAGTCAGACAATAACCCTTTCTGGTTGTCCTTTTGGAAACAACTCCCAAGCAATGTGCCAAACTCTCCCAATAAAATCTCCAGGTATATCATGATCACAAAATCAAAGTAGAGTTTAATGTCATTTGCACAAGTACATGTGTGCACAGGTGCAATGAAAAACTTACTTGCAGCAGCATCACAGACACACAGCATCATATAAGCAACATTCACAAGTCAAACATAAATTATGAACTCTTTTTGCAAGAAAGAACCCAATTAGAACAAAAAAAGAACAAAGTCCCTTTATGGTGGAAAGTGGTCATAGTGTTGCCTAACTGTAGTGATTGGGGTTTTGCCGTTTGGTTCAAGAACTGGATAATTGAAGGGAAGTAGCTGTTGTTGAACCTAGTGGTGTGGGACTTCTGTACCTCCTGCCCGAAGGTAGCAGTGAGAAGATGGCATGGCCTCGATGGTGGGGATCTTTGACAATGGATGTTGCCTATCTTGTAGATACTACCAAAGGTGAGAAGGGATGTGCCCATGATGTATTGGGCTGAGTCCGCTACTCTCTGCAGCTTCTACAGTTCCTGTACATTCAAATTGCCGTACCAGACCACGTTGCAACCAGCAGAGATAAGTGGTGTTATTCAGGGACCTGGGAATCCTCAGCATTGACTCCAGATAACTTGATTAGCATGCTGTAAACATTCATTCCATCCTGCTTCAACGCACCGTGGGTGCAGTGAGTGCTATCGTTAAAGAGTCGGGAATTTTGAACGGGACCACCCCCCCCCCCGCCCCCAAGACCATAACCTCTGCTCAGCAGTATGAGGAGCAGTGCATAGCTAGGTCAAGAGCATCACCTGTAGCCTTCCCTCCAAGTTGTACATCAGTCAGACTTGGAAATATTTCACTATTCCATCACCCGCTGGAAATAAGTCCCAGAACTCCTTACCAAACATTATCGTACAGGTACACAAGATTCTGCAGATGCAGGAATCTGAAGCAACACACACAAAGTGCTGGAGGAATTCAGCAGGTCAGGCAGCATCTATGGAGAGAAATAAATAGTCAACGTTATGGGTCGAGACCCTTCATCAGGACTGGAATGGAAGAGGGCAGAAGCCAGAATAAGAAAGCTGGGGGAGGGATAGGAACACAGGCTGGCAGGTGATAGGTGAGTCTAGGGGTGAGGTAGGTGGGTGGGGGAGGGGGGAGATGTAAGAAGCTGAGAGGTGATAGGTAGAAGAGGCAAAGGCTGAGGAAACGGGAATCCGGTAGGCGAGGGCAGCATTGTACAGGTGGCTTCACCAGAAGGGCTGCAGTGGTTCAAGCACAGATAGGCTTGAAAAAATAAATGTTGGCCTTGCAAGCAGTGCCCCCATCCCATAAAAAGGAAACTCAAGGAGAAAAGAATAGGGTGTCTTGATGGGACAAGATGAGTTAAGTTGGGAGGGCCTTTGTACGAAACATAAATGCTTGCAGAGATCAGTTGATCCAGCTGCCTGTTCCTGTGTTGGGCACTCAATTCAACTTTATGTTAAAACATTTTCCACAGATCAAATTATATCAACAGATGAGAAACCAGTAAAAATAATTGAGTTAAAATTTTTAAGAAAAGTCAGGATTTTGTGGTTGAATGGGAATGCACAGAGCATTGAAAATAAAATTGGAGTTTGAGAAGCTTTGCTGAGTACCCAAGTATACAATTTCAAGCTGCAATGGTGAGTTGTCTCAGGGTCGATCAGGAATGGTAACTTAATATCCTTGGTTATAGTATTTCAGGAAGAAGTGAGTATTCATGGAAGTTTATGATGAGATGTTAAAATTTGCAGATGGTCCGGGCTATAAAACAGCAGGGATAGAATTACAAAATAGGAAGGTAAATTGTCCTTCACTATACAGTATGGTATCTACAATGTTTATCAATATCCCACAAACAGATCATTAAAGGAACAATTTACAGACATTCCAGAGAAAGATGCATAACTAGAAATGACCGATAAGGAACATTTCTTGGCATAGTTTTTATTGCAGGGAGTAAGGCTTGAGAGTTGGTGCCGAGATAGGGTTGTGATGGGGAAGCGAGCAAGTCAAGTATAAGAAGAAATAGTGCAGGCTTTGATAAATTTGTTAATTTTTTAAATAATGATGAGAGTTGTCCACATGCGTTGATTGAGTCACTTTGTTCTTGAATCTGTTTGAATGTTCAGTTATTTTGGGAGTTGACTCGCATTTCTCTTTGCCTATTTAAATACTTAATCTGGGACACATTCTCTTGTAATTAGGACCAGATGTGCTGTGTACTTTTTCACTTTCTATGCACTGGAATTGAGAGGCTAAATTTGGTTGAAATTATGAGGTGAATAGTGCGGATTAATAGGTTGGAAGACACAAACTGTTAGGCTTCCTAATGTAATTGATAGATCTTGGCTTCATGTAATAAATTATAAGAGAATTGTGCTATACCATTCTGTTGGATCACCTTACTGAATTTTTTTGCAACTTGTAGCCCAAGGCAATGCCTTACCTCTCCCTCACCAACCACCGCCCCCCCCTTTCCTTCCCTGGGCAGTATTGGTTTTTTTTGGCCTCCTTGTAATCATCTGACTTTTGGCGCCTGTTTGTTCAGACCTCCACAGTTATGGCTTCATCAGGCTGATTACAGCTCTGCCTAATTTGCCAATAATCTCTGATTTCAAATTGTGATTTTACGCCTCGATCGACCAAGGGAATATTGCCCTTGTATTGTGTGCAGAATTTCAGAAAGCAGTTATTGGGAATATTATTAATTTCAGCAGAAATGTAGCAAAACGGACAGAAAATTGTTTCACAGAACAGGAAGGGACGGTTATTGTTTGATTGGTGGAAGTTGGTACTGGGCCCATCTTTGACCTTTGTGTTTATTTTGATGTTTTTTAATTCATTTAAGGGTTTCACAATCTGAGCCAGTGTTTAATTGCCTACCCCCATTTGTCCTTGAGAAGGTGGTGATTAGCTGCCTTCTCGAACCACTACAATCCTTGAGGTGTGGGCATACCCATAGTACTGTTAAGGAGAGAGTTCCAGGATTTTGACCCAGCGACAGTGAAAGAACAGCGAAATACATCCAAATCAGGATGGTGTGAAGCCTATAGGGCAACTTCTAGGCGGTGGTTTTCCCACACTTTTCCTCTCCTTGTACTTCGAGCTGGTAGAGGTTGTGGGTTTGGAAGGTGTTTTCGAAGAAATCTTGGTGAATTGCTGCTGTGCATCCTATAGATGGCACACACTTTTGCTATTGTGCATCCTGTATGGTATTGAGCCTCTTGAGTATTGTTGAAGTTGTTCTCATCCAGGCAAGTGGAGAGTATTCCATCACACCTAACTTGAGCCTTGTTAATGGGGGATAGGCTTTGGGGGAGTTACTTGCTGCAAGGTTCCTAGCTTCTGACCTGCTCTTAAAGCCTTATTGTGCATATTGCAACTCCAGTTCAGTTTTTGTTCAATGATAACGCACCCCCCCACCCCCCCAGGATATGGAGAGTGGGGTATTCAGTGATGGTAATGCCATTAAGTGAATTTGTGCTTATACCATTTGTGCTTGGGAACTATAAGGTACTATATCTTGTTTATCAGATCATGAGCTTTTCTCTCATCAGCAAATAACAAAGTCAGTGGTTGGAGGTTTCATGAGCGAATAAAAATGTTACTGGGCAGACTGGTGGCAGATGCAATTCAGTTTGGCTGTATTTGAGCTAATAGATTTTAGTGAAGGAAGAAATTGGTACGCTTTCCTAATTAAAAAGACACAAGAAGGTATAGAAAGACTGGATTCAAATGAAGCTGGAAAAGGTTTGAGTGAAAATGCCAGAGTCAACATTATCTTGTAATTTTTAAATAGAGAATGAAAGTAGAAAATCAAATACATATAAAATGCAGTTAAATCACAATTTGAGTATAGTGTGCAGTTTTGAATGCATGTTAAGCACAGTGAAGTCCAAGAATATTTTAAGACTAATGTTAAGGTTGCTGATTGAGAGGCTTGAGCTAGTGATACTATTGATACTAGAGCAAAATTGACTAAGGTGTAAACAAAAAATGGTCATTTGATCCTTTGTGCCTGCTGCACTTAATCAGTGAGATTGCGTAGCTGATCTTTTATCTCGTGACAGTTTCCTGAACAAACCCCATATCTCTTACTTTCATAAATATCTATAAATCTGTGTCTTGAATATACTCAGCAACTAAGCATCCAAAACTGCATTTGCTGGAGATTTCCAAGGATTTGTCACCCTTTTAGTTGAAGAAATTTCTTTGCATCTCTGTCCTGAATAGCTGACTTCTTGGTTTGAGACTGTGATCTTTGTTTATGGAAACCCTGGCTGGGGGAAATATTAAACTCTGCATATGCCCTGTCAATTTCCATAAGGTATTGTATTTTCAATGAGATTACCTCCCATTCTTTTAAACTCAAGACAGTATGTGCATTGTTTGCTTGATATCTCATCATGTGGCAAACCAGCCATACCAAGAATCAATCTGATGAACTCTCATTGCACTCCCCCCATTTCGTGTTTATCCTTCCATAGGAAAGGAGACGAGATTTTCTGCTGTATTCCAGATGCAGTTTTATCAGGGCTCAATATAACTGAAACAAGATGTCTCCTCACTTGTACACAAACTCCCTTGCAATAAAGGACTTCCTAATTGCTTTCTGAACCTACATGTTAATTTTAAGTGACACTCAGGTTCTTATGAACACCAACGCCCATTCAGTCTCTTACTATTTAAAACAAATACTCTGCCTTTATTTTTTCTACTTGAGTGAATAGCTTCACATTTTTCCACATTATATTCCAGCTGCATGTCCTTGCCTGTTCACATTACCCCTCCTAAAGCTCCTTTGTAGACTTCTCACAGATCATACTGCCATTTAGCTTTATAATATCAGCAAAGATGGATAATTGCACTTGATCTCACCGTCCAAACAAATCGTTTTAGCTGGTGAATAGTTGTGGTCTCAGCACTGATTCCTACACCACTCCACTAGTTGCAATGTCCCAGCACAACAATGACCAAATTATTCCCATTGTTTTCAGACTGTTAACCAATCCTCAATCTATAGCAGTATATTATCTCCGATACTGTACACTCTAATTTTGTCCAGTGCCCTTATTAAAGGCCTTTGACACTCTAAGCCTACAACAAAATCTGGTTCACCCTTATCCTCATCAACCTCAGAAATGTGTGACCATTTTGTCAAATGTGATTTCTCTTCAATAAGTTCAGATCAACTCTCTCCGGTCCTATTATTATTTTTCAAGTGCCCTATTACAATTTCCTTAATTAATTGAGCATTTTGCCTACTCCTGATATAAGGCTCGCTGGTCTATTTTTTTCACTCTCCCTCCTTAAAAGGTGGGGCAAAGTTTGCTACTTTCCAATTCGTGGGAGCTGTTTGGAAGTTTACAACCAGTGCATTCATGATCTTATAACAATTCTTTCAACCCCCCCCAGGATGCAGATCATCATGTCCACGGGATTTATCAGCTTTTCGAATTTCCAAGACCCTTCATCAGAACGTGGCTTCAGGTTCTGATGAAGGTCCTTCGGCCTGAAACATTGGCTGTTTTTCTTTCTATGGATGCTGCTTGATTGCTGAGTGTTTCAAATTTACCTTAACTTCAGGTTTATTGTTTTTTTTAAGCAATATTATAAACCTGTCATTTGATGTAATACTGTTTATTTAACTTCTCTTAATATGTTTTTAAAATTCAAGTGTATTGTATAAATACTAACTTGGAAGATCCTATTTCCATTGGTTGGTGAGTTTGAATGGAGTGGTCAATTTTAAATCCTTATTGAACAAGGAGATGAGAGTTTAAGAATCTCTGTTATTTTGGCCTGCTGGTGTAGGAAATCCTTTGTCCAAAGGAATGATTAAGGGACAATTGAATAAATACCTAAGGCAAAAGATGATACTAGAAGGGGAGGAGAGAGTGAGGCAATGGGATTAATATTGCTTTGCTGCAATGAAGAACTGATGGACATGATATGGTAAACGGCTGCCCTTCATGCTGTAAATGTCAGTGGTTTTAATCATGTTTTTGGCTCAATGTCTATGTGAGTTTTACTTTTCTGGGGCATCTTGGCAAGTAATTTTACAATATAAATTTAACTAGAAATAAAAACAGAAAATGCAGAAATGTACGGCGCAATCCAGTTGAGCAGCTGATGACAGGCCATGGCAGACTACCTACAAGTACACCAAATTATGTTCCAGGTTTCCAGTGTAGGATGTGTCAACTAAGCACTCACTGGGAGAATGCTTTCTCTGTGTCCCTATATATGGGCAAAATGCAGGAAAACGGGATCAGATAGGCATGTCGATTGGCATGGACAAGTCAGCGGAAGGGCCTCTTCCCGTGTTCTACGACTTTATGACTTTCAGTGAATTCCAAGTATCCAAATGAATATTGTTTCAATTGTTTCATGTTTTGAATTTGTACTAAATTTAATTTGAATGAATTTTTATCTGGTTGAAAATAGCAAAATGGATGCTCAAATGATGGTCACAACACTTGTTGGCTAATTGGATTGCTTGATTTCTTGCATTTATTGGCAAATTGAAAATAAATTGAGTTTTTGCTGATTATTCTTTGCTGATAAATACTCTGAGAAGTTGAGTTGCTGCATATTTGTGCTTAGTCAAGCAGTTACTCATTTGTTAATTTAAAGACCAGTACTTATTCCAACCAATCAGTTTTTATTGCTATATTTAATGATGAGTATTTGAGCAATGACATTCTAGAATGAGACATGATGTCTAAAGGCAAACTATTCAGGTGTGATGTCTTTGAAAGATGCATTGCAAAGATTATGAGATGTAACTAATTTAATTGTGAAGTTAAAATAGGAGGTTTGCAATGGAATTAAATGAGGGTTAATTTATGTGGAATTCAAGGTACTTTCAAGTTTATTTTTCTCATAATGTCTTGTTAATAGATTCTGTGAATGGGAATTAAAAGTTTGCTAGATAGCTAGAAAAAATATCTGATGTTATGCTGATACTTTTATTTTGCACATGTTTATCTTCCAAGCAAATGCTTTGGGGATATACTGATTTTGACATGACCTTACTGTACAGAGTTGGATCTCAAGATCACAAGGGAGAAGTAGCCTATTAGATTAGTAAAAGTGCTCAGCAATCCGTTAATTGGTTAGAATTTGTAAGTCAGCCTAGAAGAATGAAATGCTTGCTTTTGGGAGTTGTAATATATCATAAGGAAAATATTCTTACAAGTGCCATATTTCATTTTGTTGTTCATGCAAATGAAATTCTTGCATCTTCTGATTTCTCCATCCTGCAATATGCAATGTTAGTTGCTCCTGCATCAGTATTCAGCTTTGGGGCAGAAGAAAAGATTGATTCAATCTGGAGTGATCCCTGATGGTGTTTATACAAGTTATTTGAGTATGACTGTTGTCGAGGCTAAACATGGCACTCTCCTTTTGAAACGTGTGGTCTGATGCTGCTTAATAACGAAGGAAATTTTAGCCAGTATTCCATATCTTTTCTCCTCTCTTTCTGCCTTGTCTGTTCACTTGCTGTTTAATTTCTTCCGAATACCAAGGTGAGGGCATTGGGTAATCTCAATTTAACTAACAAATGAAATTTCCTGCTTTCTGCGATGGCGGTAAACATCAGTGTATTGATCTATTGAATTAAAATGACTATGCATTTTTTTTAAAAAGTACATTGGTTTACACTTTTTGGCTGTGTTTCTAGTTCTTTTCTGTTTGAGAATTATCTGGAATTCTCCTTGTGGTTTAATTTCTTTTGGAACCCACTGGATTATGTCAGAAAGCAGTACAACATGGAGTCGGTGACAGAACACATTTAGTTTGCACTATCATTGTTAGGTTATTGTGACCCCCAAGGTTAATTCTCTAGAAAAAGCATTGTATTTAGGCTATGCCCTAACAATCCTCTCAGGCAGTTCACATCTCCTGAAGTACTGTGAGTGTGTGGTAGGCAAAGAACTATTTTACAGATATGATCCTATAAACAGTACAATTGAATAGCTAGTTTCTTTTCAGTGAAAATAAATGAAATATGTTGGCCCAGAACAAAGCTATTTGCTCTTGGCAATGTATAACAGCATTTTTGATATCAGTTTGATATTAAATATATGCACTAGCTGCATTTATTCTGATTCCCACACATCTCATTGGAGGAAAATGGCGAAAGCTAACAAAAAAGAAGCCGTTTGAGTGCATAATAAATACAGATATCTTACTAATGGCCATGTAGATCCAAGCATTTAGATTGATTGTTTAGTGAAACATGGGCTTGTAATTTGGGTGGATATGCTTGCATCTTTTTATTCATAATAGAAAGGATGGAGTAGGATCCAAGTTATCTGGAAATCCAGAGGAGGAATGCAGCTCTGAGCACCTCAAAGAAGCTTAGGAAGTTTTCTTTCTTCCAGCCCTCCAAAACTTACGTTCAGATTTGTGTTCCTGAATACTTTCTGGACACTGGGGTGGCACAGCTGGAAGAGCTGCTGCCTCAAATCTCCAATGATCTTGGTTCAATTCTGACCTCGGATGCTACCTGTGTGCAGCTTGTACATTCTCCCTCTGACTGTTTGAGTTTGCACCAGGTGCTCTGGTTTCCTTCCACACCTCAAAGACATACTATTGTTTGGTTAATTGGCCACTGTAAATTACCCCCTTTAGTGTAGGTGGGTGTTGAATCTGGCGGGGGGGGGGAGGGTGGAGGTAGTTGATGAGAATATTTGGAGAGTAGCTTTCAGGGGATATTTATGCGGAATGGCATTACTCTGTGAGCTGGCATTGACTGGCCTCATGGTCAGATCATGAGGAAATACCTTTTTGATGCATTTCTTTTATCATTCCCCATATTCTGAATACTTTTCCTATTAGGGGTGATTTGCTCAATGTTATTTTGTTAGGTTAGTATCTCTCTGGTCTCCAATTTGGGTTTTCAGGTTGAAGTATCATCTGGATTTAGAATTTACTACAGGACTAAGAGAGTGCTGTTTTGCCAGAAGTATTAACAGTCGGAAGAGATGTTAAACTGAAAAATTTACTTCCTCCTGCGACACATAAGTAAAGAAAATCCCACGGTACCATTCAAGGAATAGCAAGAACTACTGGTCACGATACCACTTTTAACCAACTACACCCAAAGCACACTTAGTGCTTATTCATTTCATGTTTGTGGGAACCTGCTGTGTCTATGACAGTCTGAGCCAATGTTTAAAACCAAAAATTTATAACTTCGTACATCATACGGGCATGGTAGTGTAGCAGTTAGCGTAACGCTTTACAGCGCCAGCGACCCGGGTTCAAATCCAGTTTCCTCCCACATTCCAAAGACGTACGGGTTAGGAAGTTGTGGGCATGCTATGTTGGTGCTGGAAGCGTGGCGACACTTGCGGGCTGCCCCCGGAACACTCTATGCAAAAAGATGTATTTCACTGTGTATTTCGATGTACATGTGACTAATAAAGATACCTTATCAATTGTTTGCTGCATAAGTAATGAGTACTATTAAAAATAATCCATAATTTGTCAGACACTTGAGATGTTCTGAGCATGTAGGCGGTGGTGCATAAATGAAGACTCTCTTTGTCCTTTTCATAATGAAAAGTAGTTTTTGGATACAGGATTCTTCCAGGTGGAAGAAAATTTAGAATTGTACTCAATCCTTCAGCAGAGTGAGGGCAGTAGTATTAGGCTACAGAACTATATTGATGAGTTGGTAAAATGGACAAAGCAATGGCAGATGGAATTTAATCCTGTGAAGTGTGAGGTGATGCATTTTGGGAGGATTAATCAGACTAAGACATAAACATTGAATGACAAGGTTCTTGGGAGTATTGAGAAACAAATGGACTTTGGTGTTCAAACCCAAGGATCCCTCAAGGTGGCAGCACAGGTAGATAAGTCGGTGAAGAAGGCACGTGAGATGCTCATCTTTATTGGTTAGGTCACAATACAAGAGCAAGGAAATTATGGTATAATTTTCTTAAGCATTGGTTAGGTCACAGTTTGATCACCACACTTTAGGAAAGACATGCTTGCACTGTAGGGGGTGAAACTAGAGGAAAAACCAGGTAGAAACAAGACAGTGATCTAATTTGAAGAAGATAATGGGGTTCTCTGAGTGGTGATGATAGCTGCCACTGGATGTGTTGGATATGTCAGTAAACTCGTGATGTAAGTGGACTTGGATTTGCCTTGTATGTGGAACATGGGCAAACACAGAAAAAACAGTTGGGAGGGGAGTTTGTTGCAATGAGATTGGAGAATATTAAGAAAATAAATTCAAAATTGTAAGGAGTATACTCTGAGGGTTTTTTCAATATCAATCCTGATGATTTGCATGCCTGAAAATAAGGGCTGGGCTGAAGTCTATTTTGTAGCAGGTTCAACCGGTGAAGTAGGGGTTGCATAATGAATCCAGTGAAACATTAGGTCGGAGGTGCTGAGTACAGAAGCACTTGTGAAAGCCACCATAACGTTGAGAAACAGAAAAGACAAATAACTAATTGGTCAGAGAATTAGATCAGAATGAGGTGTCCCAGAGGCAACAATATTCAGAGTCTGGACCCTGTGTCAAGGGCATCATGTGGATGGTGACTTACCATCTCAAAACAATGGGGCATTTGACAAACTTCAATGGTGGGCAGTTCAGAGGAAGAATGTGTAATATATTTGAGTCATGTGGGAGAATGTGCTCACAGAAGTTTCATGACGACACCTGTTTCATTGCAAGAGTCCACAAATGAGGTGCTGTAATGAGGAAGGAACAAATGGCTCTGCTGCAGAGAGTACTGATGAAGAACTTGAGACTGTGAGAAGTCAGTGTTTCCTTATGTTTAAGGAAATTGATTCAGGGCTTTAAGCAAGCACATTGAATTAGATGCGTTCAGAGAGGACTGAATTATAATGTGGAGACAGTTTGAAAGCTCTGAAAATTCTATGCCAAATATCACAGCAGGTATGGACAGTCAAAGGCAAAGCTAAAAGCCTTGGAACTTATATAGAAATCAAAAATTGGAGAAGAAAATGATATGAAAGCAGATGCATCAAAATGATGACCCTGAGAAGCAATTGAAGGAGAAATTGTTATCAGTTCACAGTAACCAGTAATGTACTGAATACAATATAACCTCATAATTATTGCAGACAAGAGGATGCAGATGCTGCAGTCTTGGGCAACAAACAATCTGTTGGAGGAACTCAGATGGTCGAGCAACATCTGACCTGGTTGAAACCCTGCGTTAGGACTGAGAGTGGAGGGGCTGATAGCCTGTGTAAATTGAGACAGGGCCCAGAGGTGATTGGTGGACCGAGGGGTGGGGGATGAAGGATGGCGGGTAAATCGAGGCAGGTAGGGGGAAAGTTAGGGGTGGAGTTGGGAGACCGAGGCAGGTGGATGATAGATGGAGGCAGACAAAAAAAAGGCAGATGGAGCCAGATGGAGGAGGGGAGATTGATGGTGGAGACAGCTGCTGGAGGGTGATAAGCAGGAACACAATGGCTACCAATGCTGGAATCTGACAAGTAAGGAAGGATAATGGGAGAGAAACAAAGGACTGCAGATGCTGGAATCTAGATGAAAAAAACACAATGACACTGGAGGGACTCAGCAGGCCAGGCAGCATCCGTGGAGAAAAGCAGGCGGTCAATGTTTCAGGTCAGGACCCTTCTTCAGGACTCGAAAATAAGAAAAGGGGAAGCCCAATATATAGGAGGGAAAAGCAGAGCAGTGATAGATGGACAAAAGAGGGGAGGTGGGGTGGGCATAAGATGGTGATAGGTAGATGCAGGTAAGAGATAGTGACAGACAGGGGAGAGCAGAATAATGGGAACGATGAGGAGAGAGACAAGAGGAAGATGGAACCAGAGGGGGGAAGGGAGAATCGAGTGCATGAAATTGTACATCGTAGGTTGATGGAACCAGGAGAGGGATGAAAAGGGCGCTGTAATTGGGCTTCGGGAAAAGGACAAAAATAGGACTGCGGGAGGATCCACTGATATTTACAATGAACTGACCTTGACTACTACATTCAGTGCTGCTAATATGGCTACCTCTACATCTGTGAGACCAAGCACAGAATAGTTGGCCGATTTGCTGAGCACCTATGCTATGTCTGCAGTGATCATCATGAGCTCCCAGTTGCATGCCATTTTAAATCCCCTTCCCATTCCCACAACAGCCTGTCTGTCCTTGGCCTTCTCCATTGCCAGGGTAAGGCCCTCCTAGCTGATTCCTCTCTCCCCTCCTCTCCCCCTCACTCCCCTCCCCCAATTTGGCTCCATCTGCCTTTATTTTTTGTCTGCCTCCACCTATCATCCACCTGCTTCTGTCTCCCAACTCCATCCCTCCCCTTCCCCAGTCTAGCTCCATCTGTCCATCATCCTTCACCCCTCCCTGGTCCACCAATCACCTACTGGTTCCTGTCTCACCACTGCTGGCTATCTTCCCTCTCCACCCTCGCTCCTGATGCAGTGCTTCAACTTGAAGCACTGACGATCCCTTTCATTCCACAGATGCTGCTCAATTTGCTGAGTTCCTCCAGCAGATTATTTGTTGCTCCAGATTCCAGCATCTGCATTCTCCTGTGTCTTCGGTTTAAAACAGTCTGCATGCACTATAGGCATGTAATGATTCATTAGGCCTCAGTGGCCTTGACTCCATTGTGCATTATCCACAACATGCATTGGATCATCTTACCACAAGTCCTTTGGCAGGACCATATGGACCTGTGATCTCCAACAATGGAAGCAGTAGGTGCCCAAGAACAAGTTTCTCATCTAACTGTCTTACTATCCTGATGTGGACATGTATTCTTGTTCCTTTATTCTCACTGGGTCAAAGTCCTGGAAATCCCTACTGAGCAACATTTTGAGACCAGCTTCACCATACAAGTGTTAGTGATTTAAGAAAGCCCATTTTTGTTTCTTGAGGACAACTAAGAATGAGCATTAAATACTGGCCATCCAGCTTCTGGGAATTTTTTACTTCCCACTTAAGTGCTGTGCTGCAGTTTGTTAATTTGCAAGCAAAAATTAATGCTAATTAACTTAAAATAACTCTGTTTACATTTGGTGATGAATTCAGTTATCTTTCCCTAGGTGGTATTTTAGTGATGCATGCCTTATATAATGTTACCTTTGTGATAATGGATGAAGTTGAATGTTGAGAATATTCACTCAGTTCAGGAACTGTGTCAGTTTTCTCTATATTTTGGTTGTGTGCTTTGATTAGCCATAGGAACAATTGAAATTTACAGCTCATGTTGCTTTCCAAAATTCTATCTATTTATCCAAAGACTGGAAGCAATTTTGGAGAAATCAATGTCTTCTTTCCCCACCCATCTTGGAAGCACATTTCCTCTGGTAATGCTGTAAGACTATCGTTTAGGTGTAGAATCCATTTGATATTCGTATTTTAACACAAGGGGTGACTTTTTAAGCAGAGGACATTGAAGCAGAGACACTGGCAGTTTGATTCACCTTTAAAGTTCAGTCAGGAAATTGGGCTTGAGG
Source organism: Pristis pectinata (assembly GCF_009764475.1). Lineage (NCBI taxonomy): Eukaryota > Metazoa > Chordata > Chondrichthyes > Rhinopristiformes > Pristidae > Pristis > Pristis pectinata. The sequence continues at coordinate 50,082,011 of NC_067414.1, read as the reverse complement.
ATATAAAGCAACACAAGTTGTTAAGTTACAATGTGATGATGTCTTGCTGTTCTCAATCATATTCTCACTCTAACAAGTAATTTGCCTCCTTTCCCATGAGAACCCATTGTAAGAGGGCCATCCAGAATCAGTATCACTGTAATAGAAAAGTAAATCACTGAAGATTGAAGATGTCTGTGAAGCAGCAAATTCTTTGCCTGTGTTGATGCAAATCTATCTTTTTGGGAGATGGACATGTTCATCATATTGGATCTAATCATGTCAGAACTGAGTTCACCATGAACAGTACCATAGGACAAGTTACACCAATTCCATATACAGCATGTAAATGTCTTTTTTTTCCAAACACTTATATTCAGAAACTCTTCTGAGAGTGCACCACAAAGATGTTTTGAAATGTCATCTATCCGTCTACAGTCCACTGTTAAAAATTTTAACTGGTAACCTTGGCATTCTTCTCCTGGCACTTGTTTTCCTTTTTTTTGTTTTTGCCTTTTCATTCAAACATGTATCTGTGAGAGTAGATAAAGTATCTCCTTTCTAACCAGTGTTCCCCACATCTTTGTGCCATTATATCAAATTTTAACTAGATTTCAGGGCCATAATTTTGGAACTACGTGAGCATCCTGATTATCTGCACTTGTGTGTGAACAGAAAATTGGAGGGATGTACGTGCAGAACATTTTTCATTTGACTCTGCCTGAAACTGACCCTTTGTTATGCTTATCATTTATATCCTGTTAAAAGCTATTTAAACCTTCGATGAGATTTTACAACAGCTTCGTTTGTACAGGAACACTGAGGGAAGCATCATTTCTCTATGGACATAAAAAAAAATTCCCATTGATACTACGTGTGATAACATTGGACCTAATCTTGCTGGGGCAGGGTAGCTTTGTTGCTTTGCAATCGAATGCTGGAAGTTCCAGTTGACAGTGCAGTAAGAGCAGTGCCTTCCCAGGAGCCTGAGTGAATGATGGGGCCAGGTCTACTCCTGAGAACAGCAATAACTGAAATGAGGGTGAATTAGTCAAAAAAAAGGATACAAAATAGAATTATTAATTTGAGGGAGAGAAAGACTGAAAGAAGGGAATGAACAAAACAAAAATCATGGACAAATTGTTTAAATACTGAAGCAGACTTTACTACATGCAAGCACAAGATTATTCTCTTTCTAGACCAGGTTAATTGTCTTGTGTGACTAATTGTTGCATTGTTGAAAAGATACCAATGCTCAACATTATGAGTAAGCTTTGTGCAATGAGTTTCATGAATAATTAATGTGCAAATTCTGGAAGTTTTGAAAAATAATGGGGAAAATAATGACAAGATACTGTTTGTGAAAAGCAGTGTGGAATTGATGGGCAAGTCTTAAAATTGGTAGCTTGCACCCGAGGACTTATTTGCTTGAACTTAGTGGTTGGTATGGCATTGGTCGTGAATTCTGAAGATATTTTTTTCCAGAAAGATTTGGATTTTAGTGTTTTTGGAGTGATTTTGTTTTACACATTTCAAAGAAGCCTTGGATTTTTAAGCCCGAACGACACACCAAAGTGAAATTCAAGAGAAATAAATGAACAAATGTTTCTGGACAGAACTGATAAAGATCCATAAAGTACTCTTGCCAATTTTTTTTCCAACTGTACTGATTTTTACTGATATAATAGAAATATACAATTGTTAACATTTTCAAAGATTAGGGAATAATTGAGGGCCGTGAAGAACTGGCTCAGAAGGCATGATATTTGGTGCCAATGAACCTGATCATATTGAATGGCCGGGCACACTTGAGAGGTCAAGTAGCCTCCCTCCTCCTGCTCCTGTGTTATGTTAACAAAATCATGACAACGTAGCATGATTTTGTTACACATCTACTTTAATTTTAAGCCAATATTTGAATATGTTGCATGTACAAGAGAAATGTTTTTAAAGAATTTCGGGTAAATCGAGTGTGAATCAGAAATAGTCTTTGTGATAATGCATTTGTTCCATTTCAGGGTCGGTGTGGTGGGGTATACTCAGGTCAGATTAACAGAACTGATAATGGATGCCACAGCGCTTGCAACATGTACACTGTGTAGCTATTTATTGAATCAGGGGAAAATTAATGCAAGTATTGTTTGTTACATTGCTTCAGTTGTTTATGCAAACCATTTATTTGGCCAAGAGCCAATAAAAGGAGGACTTGTCAAATTGATACTTTTCTCATCTCTGAATATTTAGCAAGCCTTCTCATTGAATGTTAGCTACAGTTTCAACTAATTGATGATTTGCTGCCACAAAACTAATGATCTGCAACACATCAACATTCTATTTCAAGCTGCAGCATCTTGAAGCTTACAGATCTTTAAAGCAAAATTAAACGTTAGGCTTAACCTTGAATCGTTTAGAGTTTCTTGAATGTTAATTTAAACATAATTAAAACCATGATTTGGGCCTGTCAGTGAGGCTCACTGAATTAAAATGCACAACTGGCGCAATGTGAATGTTGATTCAGTTCCCATATGCTTTCTGACAGAATACCCAAACCAAGCACAGGTATCATTCCAAGGAATTTAATGCAGAAGATGGGCCTAATTTGCATCCAATCGGTGAGCTGCAAGCACCAGTTTTGTGATATTTGACAGCTTTCTAAAGACCAGTTGAAATGTGGCCTGCTGCTGATGCAAGTAGTTCTGAGAAAAGGTTAAGGCAAATGGAAGGAGGTGAGATATTGATGGGAAGGGATGCCTGTGAATTTGAGTATTGGTGGAAGTTTGGGTTTTCAGTTTTGGTGGTTATAACTTTTTCTTTTAAAAACAATCCCTTTTAGAGGTGATCTACTTATTAAGCTGCATGTAGAAAAGGGTAATTTTACTTACGAAAAGGCATTACGTGCATTTTAGACACTGGTCTTTTCTCTTTGCGCGTTTGCATCAGTGTGGTGGATGATGGATTTCTGACTCGGGACATGCATGCAGTCTGCCCACGGCAGTCGGCACTGGTATCTAGTCTTTATTTGTAGCATGGGAGCAACACAATAGATTTGTAGGTAAATGACTTCTCCCTGCTATTATCCTCCAATCTGAAGAAATAGCAAATTGCTGCAGATACTGTAAATCTGGAACAAAAACAGTAAGCAATCGGTCTGTTCATCAGAAAAGAACCGAAGTTGTCAATGCAAGTATAAACTCTTTCATCTAACTTTTATAATAATGCAGGTGAACACCATTTAAAAAGGAATAAACACTTGACGTTCAGATTCAAACAGCTTGGCAATACAGCAGTTAATGCAGTTAATTTTAATGGTTACCCATTTGAAAATGGAAAATGTCAAATGGAGCTTTGAAGCACTGATTTATTGTACAGATGCAGCATATCTAGTTTAGTTCAGAAGAGTTTTGAATATGGAAACAACGTCTCGATCACCTTTTTAATTGCATTTTCTTGTCACTTTTTTGTGGAAAAAATTCTTTCTTGTCTCGTGCATATTGTCAGTTGATTGACAGTAGAAGTAATCTTAAAAATATTGCAGCAAATGTGAAGCCTTGGATTAGGTTTGTCCCCACAGTAATGTGCCCAAATCCAGGAGAATCAAGGCAGCATTATGAAGAAAGGAGATTAAAGCAGAAGAGTTTGCACACAAAGACAGACTCCTATAGAACTCTGAAGATTATGTGAGTTTGAGGAAAAAGAGGGAGCCGTTTTGTTTTTTAGACTCATTCATACCCATTTACACATGCTTCCACCTTTAATGCAGTAATTTTATATTGAGATGGCTGGAATTAAATCATGCAATATCCCTAGGCTTGCAATTCTATGAACCAAACCAGAATGCTCTAAATAGGGCTTCTACAGCAATCACTGTTCATTAAAGCGTATTCAAATTAGATTGATTAAACAAGTTTAAAAACTCCTAACGTGCACACTGCTTTGGCCTTAAGTGAATATAACAAATGATTCCAATAAAAGCATGGGTTCCTAAACAGAATATATTACCCTGTGTCCCAGCATCTGATTGGCAATTTTAATGGTGAGGAACAGCAAATGAAGAATATTAATGCTGTAGACTAGATAGGGGGAAATATCTTGCTTTAATTACTGGAAGCATCAATGCTGAATACAGCTTCAACCATGCATACTTGTCACTTTATGCAACTTTAAATGCTAACACATGAATTGAGCAAACTCATGGTGCATGTGTTTGATCTGATGTCACGTTGAGAAAACTTCAAGCTAAAAATAACTGAGACCTTATTTTATTAGGGATCAATTTATTAAATCGACCTAACATGCCAAATTTGATCTTGGATCAATCATTCAAAAACTAGTGATGAAAGGATGCTTGCTTATATTGTAGTGGAGATGTTGGGAAGTGATAGGATCTGAGGTAAAACAAAATAATGTTAAGATGTCTTTATTAGTCACATGTACATCGAGACAGTGAAATGGAGGTGACAGGATGACATCACCAGCTATATTCATTTGTGCAGCACTTTTAACAGAGCAGAAATGGTAAAAAGTACTTGGATTATTAAAAAGCAAAAAGTTGCACCAGGCCACATTTGGAGATGATGTGAAGAAAATGGCATTTGTCCAAAAGCTTGGACAAACTGATGTTTCAAGAAATGTCTTAAAATATGAAGAAATAAAAAAAGAGGACAGGTTTGGAGTGTGGCAATTAAAGGTCAATAATGGATCAATAAAATTTTGGAATAAGCATTCAACTGCCTTTGAAAAGTTTTTATGTAAACTTAACAGGGGCAGATAATGAGATTTTCAATTTGATCCAGGTCACTCTGATTTTTAACTGGTATCTCAGCTGACAGAAGAAAAACATTAATATTACAATTATTGTAAATGTCTGAATATCTATTCCAGACTTGGTAGGACATGGTAAGTTTACTTGTCTGGTATATGTATAGGTTACTATATTCACTTGCCATGCTAAGTTTGACAATTTTTGTTGATTTCATAGTGGTGTTACTATGTCATCAATGATATAGTGTCATTGACATGGTGACACTATGTCACCCAATATATTCTTTATAGTCTGACTATTTGACTGGAGAAAAAGAAACTGCCTTCGTCTTCAACCAATCAAGGACAATGAGTTACTCTCTGTTCCAAAACAGGAGGTGTGGAGAAGTAGGAGAATGTATGCAGGGTGAGAGAATGGTGAAGTGATTGGAAATGTCGTCAGGTCAAGAAGTATTGTTTAATGTAATTTTAAAATGTTTTAAATACTTTTATTTTGTAGCTTTTTTTGCACTTCCAGAGGTTGCCAATACTTCTCAGCATGTGGTTCCTTTGGTGCCTTAAGTGATTTCTTTTTGTTTTAGGTCATTAAGCTTCGGTCGACTAATTTATTGGGGGTGTTATTACTGCTGATCCTGCTGTTGTTGTTCATTGACAGCCCATAAGCTCTTTGCAGCAGCCAGCAAGGTTTATTTTCCTTTTTATGTGGTCAGAGATGTGGAAACCAGATGTAATCACAGATGTGCTGACTCAGCACAGACCGGTGATTACATTTGTAAATCTGAATGAAGCAGTACGGCACAGCACATCTCCATAGCAACTGAGCCACCACGGAAATTTGTTGTTTTGGGGCAATGGCGCAAATGTCATAGCATTTTGGCATCATGTGTGATCTGAAGAGTAAATGCTAGCTATTATTACCTTGTGTTAATCAAAAATTTAATGGTGAATAATATTCAATAATTTTCAATGAATAATATTCATGAATATAGCAACTTTCACCTTTTTTCTATAAAGAAAAAATTCATGACCACTTTGATCTTGAACTGTCACTTAAACTTCCTTTTCTATAATGTGAAAGGAAACTTGCGTTTATGCAGAGCATTTCAGGGCCTCATGATGTGCCGAAGTACCTTTTGAACTTGGAATTGTTTTCCGTGTAACAAGTTCCTGTTTCACTGATTGAGTCCTATGGTTAAGTGGATAAAATAATAATTTCGTAATTTTACTGATCTTTGCTTCTGTCACAGCTTATCTGGTGTTGAAATCCTCGGCATGCCTGTTTCAATGCCCTTTTGACTACAACCCCCCATCTTGCACTTTTTGTGTAAGATTGAGATTTATAACTCCATTGTCATGATTTTAACTTGTATTTTCCCATTCACCCATCACAGTTGTGCTTGCTGACCTAACTTGGATCTGATCAGATTCTCCCTTGATTTTAAAATTCTTGGCTGTGTTTTCAGATTCTTTTGTGGCCTTGCCCCTCCTTCCTAGTCTCTGTCATATCTTCTGACCCTCAAATCCTTGCTATGCAATTAGAAGTCCCTGAATTTTACATTGGAAGTTGTGTTTTAAGTTTTCCCTAAACCTGAGTTACCCCCATACCTTTCTACCTCATTTTCTTCCTTTTAAACTCTCCTTAAAACAATAATTTTGATCATATTTCTTCCCTTATACACTTCATGATATTCCCTCATTATATCTCCTACACTTCATTGTCAAATTTGGTTTGATAGCACTTCACTGAAGTGTCTTGGACCATTTTGCATTGTTAAGTTCAAAATATGTGCTATTATGGATTTAAATGCAGGTAATTCATCCTGATGAAACAAACATAGGTGTACATTCATGGAATTCTGTCAAGATCATTTTAGGCTTGCCTTCAGCAGTAAATATGATTGACTGGGGCACATTGGTGCTGCAGGTAGTGCAATTGTCTCACAGCCCCAGTGATCTGGGTTTAATCCCTACCTTCAGTGCTATCTTTGTGGACCTTCTCCCTGTGACCATGTGGGTTCCCCCCCCCCCCCCCCGCCATATTATCTGGGTTTTTTCCATATTGGTTGGTAGGTTTGGATAGCTGGTGGGAGAATCTGGGCTGCTAATATGGATGAGAGAGGGATAGGCTATGGGGAAATTGATTGGGATTGGTTTGAAAGCTGGCACAGAACCAATGGAATCAAAGGGTTGCCTTCACTGTCATAAGGAAAAATGAAATGAAATGAACAGACCACCCCACCCCCCAGTGAAATGTCCGTTCATTTTGTTCCCATCTACGATGATAAACTGCATTAGTGCTGACAGGAAGGAACTTTTCCTTTTTGGAAAAATATAATGGTTTTCCTTCTGATGGATATGAGTAAACTCGCTTGGTTTACCTTTAGGTTATAAGTGCTTTTGTGAAAAGTGAGTTTTGGGAATCAATAATGCTAGCAAGGTCTTGCAATGTATGGTAGCAGCAGTTTTGACCAGATGGTATCCAATCTGTCACAAATTACCACACTTGCCTGAAAAGGCTTTCAGATAGCACTTGGAAATTCATGATCATTGTTCTGCTTTCAACTTTCAACCATCCCCATAGTTTTTTTTGCTTGAGTGTTACTTTACCTGCTCAGTTTTGTGGTAGGAGAGTAACTTACTATTGTGTTCTGGGGGTAGTGGACATTGTGGAGGATACCAGTTGTGATGACACATGTAGTTAATAACAACATAAGCAGCACAAAGAGTAAGGTTCTGCTTAGTCAGTAGGAGGCACCAGGTGCCAAATTAAGCAACCTTAAAGGCAATAATCTGTGTAATTTGCTAAACCATGTGAAAATTTGTGTGGGATTACAGAAATGAAGCAAAAAAGAAACTGCTGGAGGAACTCAGTGGGTCGAGCAGCATCTGTGGGAAGAAAAGGAATTGTTGACATTTCGGGTTGAGACCCTGTCAGTCTCCCACCTCTTCTTCCCCCCCTCCCTGCCCCACTCTCCACAGATGCTGCTGGACCCACTGAATTCCTCCAGCAGTTTTCTTTTTTGCTCCAGATTCCAGCATCTGCAGCCTCTTGTGTCTCCATTCGAGAAATGAATGTATGCTTCAAAGATTTATGTGATCAAAGTGGCTTCCAGTTCATGGGGCACTGGCACCAGTACTGCAGTAAGTAGGAGTTATACCTGTGGGACAGTCTGCATCTCAACAGTTCTGGATCTAGGATTTTAATGAGCTGTGTAACTTGGGAAGCGGAGAGGATTTGAAACCAAATAGTTGGGGGGCAAGAGATCAAAGTTGGAAAGATGTGGTAAATCAAAAAGCGGAGTTAAGACCAAAGAGAAAGGTATCAATATGGAAAATGATAAACAGACTTGACAGAAAGAGAGAGAGAGCACAAATGTCAGAGTAAGTCGGTATATAAGGCTAGAGATTGCAAAAATTGTAAAAAAAAACTAAAAGTTCTGTATCCAAATGCATGTAGCATTTGAAACTAAACAGATGAACTAAGTGCAAACAGAAATAAATTTGATATATTACCCATTAGAGAGTTCTCAATTAGGACGTAAATATTGAAGAATACATGCCATATAAGGAGGACAGGAAGTTGGCAAGAAATGGAATGACCCTGTTAATTAAGCAGTAGAAAGAGATGCCTAAATTCAGGAAACCAGGATGAAGAAACTGTTTGGGTGCAGCTAAGATATAATAAAAGCAATAAGTCTTGTTGGAGTGGTATACAGGTACCCCCCAACTGTAACCACACTGTGTGAAATGGTGACTGAAGAAAGAAATAATGTGAGTTTGTCAGAAAGGAATAGCAATAATCATGGGAGATTTTAATCTACATTTTTCTAGGGAAGACATTTTATAATGATTATTGCTGTGATACAAGGCCTCATGCAGTGCCCTCAACAATTTGGCACATCATTTCCTTAAAGTAAGCATGTTTTCAAATGAAATCGTCAGTGCAGAGTAACAGCAACACTTAAGTTTTCTTTAAATAGGTTTCAAAGATAATTCAGAAACTGATGAATAAAATACAGTTTAAATAAGCTTCTGTGTCCTTTTTATGATGATTAAGGTTGGATTATAAGTGTATGTAAAGTAGAGAAAATGAATTTAACACCTTATTATCCTTATCTGGTATTAAGGGGCGATTATAGTAAATGGGAGCTTGGTTCATTTTTTTTAAACCAATTGCTGTTTAATTATACTCCTATGGAATAACAGGTAGTTCCCACAACCACAGGAAAACCAGCCCATCTTCTCTAGCGCAAGGTGTTTCAGACTTTCCAGATGCAGTGACCCTCATGGAATTGGTGCACAAATGGGAAATTTTTTTTAGTCTTCAGTCTCTCCTCATACTCAGCCCTCTTCCATCCATGTTCTTTCTTGAAAAGGCAGCGTCCCAAAAACAAATTACACTTTCAATTTTAAACAGTTTCAGAATTGTTTGTATTTGGTGTCCAGTACACTGAATATTAAACCAAATAGCCTCAGGATACCAAATATAATGGACAAACAGTTCAGACCTTAAGGTTTTTTCCTCAAATTTTCTCTGGGCCTCACAGTTCCAGTGACCTGGTTCAATCCTGACTTCCGGTGCTGTCTCTAGAGTCTACACATTCTCCTTGTGACTGTGTGTGCTTCCCTCAGGTGCTCCAGTTTCCTCCCTCATCCCAAAGATATGCTGGTTGGCGTGCTAATAGGTTAAGGTAAGTTACACCTTGCGTATAGATGGATGTTAGGAGAATCATTGGGGAAAGTTAATGGACATATGAGAAATGATAGTTTAAAGGAAATAAGTGGGGGAATGAGATTGATTGTGATTGCCCTGAGAGTTGACAGCGACTTGATGGGCTTAATGACCTCTCACTTAACAAGAGAATATGAGAAATATAGACTGGGAAAATCAGAATGGTAAAAGTGGCCTAGGTGATGAATTCATCAAGCATTTTTGAGATAGTTTCTTGGAACAGTATGTTCTGGAGCCAACAAAAGAGCAGGCTATATTTGACCTGGTATTGTGTAAGTAGGGTTAATTAATGATCTCAAAGATGCCGTGATTGAATTTTACGATGAGTTTGAAGGAGAGAAGAAGATTTAAGCAGGATTTTCAGAATACACATCAGCTGCACTCTAACAAAGAAAAATTCCAAGGGGAGAACATGCCATCTACGCTTAAAGAAAAGTTAATGGTGGTATCAAATGTAAAGAAAAAAGCTTATAATTGTGCAAATATAGGTAGCAGATCAGACTGATTAGACAGAATCTTTAAAAGAAAATGACTAAGAGCTGAATAACATAGAACAATACAGCAAGGAAAAATTGGAGTTCAAGATGAAGCTAAACAAAAATGTAAAAGCAGATAATAAAAATTTAAGTATTTTTTTAAAAAGCTCACAAATTGAGTGTTGCTCCTAGAAAATGGAGGATTAATGGAAAACAAGGTGAGGGCAGATTAATTAAATGGACATTTTGCAGCACTCTTCACTGTTGTGGTTACCTGTAACATTCCATAAATCGTTGTAAATTGAGAGTTGGAAAGGATGAAGGACTCTGGCAAAATTAAATTCACCAGGGAAGTGGTACCGAGCAAATTGTTGGAGCTGCATGCTGACAAACCTTTGGATCCTGGTGGACTTCATTGTTGATGAAGTGACCAGTGAGCCAGTTGATGCATTTTCCAAAATTCTCTTTAAGTGGGGAAGATCCTCTGAGAATGGGAAAGTGTGAATCTTTTTTATTAAGATTCTGTCTAATTTTGTGAATTGAATAAGTGAAGAAATGGAAAGCAGGAGTATAGATGTTAGCTTAATATTATCAGGCAAGATTATTAGACAAAATCAATGTAGAAATCATGTTTGACCAGTTTATTCTTTGAATTAATAACATATCCTGTGAATAAAGGGGGACTTGGATTTCCAGAAGGTATGTGGTAAGGTGCTGAAGATAAAAGCTCAAGGTGTAGGAGGTAGCATATTGACATAGATAAAGTTTGGCTGGCTGTCAGAAATGGAGAATAGCATGAATGGATCTTTTTCTATTTGGCAAGATGTAATCAGTGGTGTGCCTTTCACATAAATGACTTGGATGAAGTTACTGAAGGTATGGTTGCTAAATATGCTGATCATTCAAAGATGGCCAGGAAAGAGAGTTGAGAAGAGGAAATAAGGAGGCTATGAAAAGATATAGACAGCTTAAGCGAAAGGCAGAGGATGTGAAGAGATCTGGATGTCCTAACAGCTGATTTGCAAAAGGCACAGCAAGTAATGGGGAAGCTAACATTATTTATTGCTAAGGAAATTGAATATAAAAGTATGAAGGAGATGCTTTAAGTAATGTAAGGATTTGGTGAGGCCATAACTGAAGTGCTAGATAGATTACTGCTTTCCTTATTTAAAGAAGGGGGTTAATATGGTGCAAGTAGTTCAGAGAAAGTGTACTAGACCAGAATGGATATGTTCTCTCATGAGGCAAGGTTGGCCAGCTTAGGCTTGTACCCACTGGAATTTAGAAGAATGAAAGGGGACTTGGTTGCTGCATAAGATCCTCAGGGATCTTGCCAGAGTAGATATGATGTGAGGACCATATTATCCTTTTATAGAAGAATCTAGAACTGGAGGCCTCTGTTTTAAATCAGCTGGTGTCCCTTTAAGACAAAGATGAAGTTCAATTTTTCTTTGAGGTTTGAAAGTTTTTGGAAATTACATCCTCAGAGGGCAGTGGGAGCAGAAGGAGATAGACTCTTGATAAGAAAGGGGGTCAAAGCTAACCACAGAGCTGAGGTTACAGTCAAATCAGCCATGATCTTTTTAGGTCAAATTTGTTCAAATTTGTTGTTGTTATGGGCATACATTCACAGGGAATGAAAATTAACTTTTTGCAGCAACAGAACAGTACATAACAAGATGAGGACAAACATAAGTTAACATAAACTTAAATTAACATAAATTATACATACAGGTGTGCAAAACAAAAAAAAACAAAATAAAAAAACGACACCAGTGAAAGATTGAGAGAGAAAGAAATATTAGTCCAAGGTAGTGTTAGGGATTTTCAGGTTAGTTCAAGAACCTGATGGCAGTGGGGAAGAATCTGTTGTTCAACCTTGAGGTAAGGGGATCCTGTGTATCCTGCCTGATGGCAGCATTGAGAAGAGGGCATAGCCTGCATGGTGGACGTCCCTCCTGATGTGTGCCACCTGTCCTAAGACATCACCTCTTGTAGATGTCCTTGATGGTGGGGAGAGCTGTACTTGTGATGGAACTGGCTGAGTCCACCATTTTTTATTGGCTAAGCGAGGCTGAGTGGCCTGCTCCCACTCCATATTTCTTTGTTAGTATATATGCTCTCATCTTATAGATTAGTGCATAAATTCACACCAAAGTACCTTCTTTGCCAAGTTTTGTTACTTGGGCAGGGAGTTGTTCTGCTCCAGACTGTTGTAAGTTGCCTACTACATCTACTTACTTTGTAAGTGGAGTGCATTTTTGTTTAGCAGCATTGAATAAGGAGAGCCGCTCTGAACTGGAGAGATCGGTACCATGAACTAAATTGCAGCAACTTCTGAAAAATTCAGAGTAGTGAATGGTTACAAATTATTTTACCTTCAACTTAGAATAAGGGGAGGATAGTTGTATCATTATAAGTGATATACATAAAAGTTGCCCCAGTTACTAGGAACTGGCATGATCAATTGGCAATTTATCCAATCATCTCTATTCTAGCTTGGAGTCGTAATGCAGTCATGAAAATAGGCATACAGATTTGCTGGATATTAGGAACACTTGGAAACTTATTTTTAATGGCCAAATAGATGACATATTTCATAGCAGATGAAAAGTGACTCAAAACCTACTCTCAAAATTTTTCATTTTCATGCTAGGACTTAAGTTCTCGAATCACTCTCTTGAGCTGTTGCCAGTCATTTTCAGAAATTTCCCTTGCCATCATTAATGGCAGAGAGGTGCTCCTTAGTGGGAATTCTCCTATATGCAGTACTCTCAAGAGGAGAAGGATCATTTTAAGTATGTTGGCTCAACATTCCTATCTGCTGAAAGAATTCAAATGGGTAAATGAAGATGCCCAGGCTTGACTTTGATCAGTAATCACTTCCAACTACAAAAGACTATTGTGATAGCGGATATGATAGAACAGATATTTGGCATCTGTTTCAATGGCCTGACTAGTTATTACACCTGATGTTTCTTAAAAACTCTCTTAAAATGTCACGTGAAAACCGATGTAAGCCAATCAGGTCATCGGAAACTTTATTGTTGGGGGTGAATCCGTAGGTGCCTGTGGCAAGTAGCTGAGTTGAGTTAACGTAGGCCAGATCTAGAATTTGTCCTGGGAATTTATTTTCTGTGCATCTTTCTCAGCTAGATTGTTTTTATCATCTTAGTTGCTCAGGGAGTGAGACATTTTTCTTCGTTATCTAGTTTGTTAAACAATTCAATCTGTGGAAAAAGGTTAAATGATACCATTCCAGGAAGTAACATTGTTTTTTTGACACAGTGGTTATTGCTGGTAGGACAAAATCCGGGTGATGCATTTATATTTCTGGTAATCATCTGTGGTTTTCTTTTTACCGTGCTGGTTTTGGTTATACTTGCTGCCATCTAATTTTAATCAGTTTCCATGATTAGTATTTGACTCATTTTTAATAAATCTGGATTTGTAATACAAAGTCACTTTCCTTGGTGAATCTAATCATAATTCACACAGTGCTTAACTCTCAGCAGCTCAGATTTTAGGTTGTGAGTGATAAGTTTATGGAATGTGATTAGCTCTATCAATATTGCAAAATTCTCAAATAAAATAGTGAGCTTGGGTTTCTGCTTTTCATTACCATCTAGAATTGGGCACATTTTTATCTTAATCTTTTTGCAAAAGCATAATAAATTAGATCATGTACACCATTTTTAGAAATCTCTATACCAAATTGGATATTCACAATTCTATTGTTGAATCTACAGGAAAGTCTGTATCTATGTGACATGAACACTAATTTAAAAATGTATGTGAAACTATGCTCAAGTGGCCTGGATTATTGCACGTTTGAGCTTTAAATAAGGTAAAAAGCAGAATTTGATGTTTCCAATGCAAATTCTTGACTTAAGATTTAAATAGGAAAACAAGTATACAGGCTTAAAAAAACAAAAATGATTTTTTTAAAAATGTGTTTAATTTAATTCTCAATGCATTTTCTTAATTAAAAAAACCTATAATCCAAATTATTAGCCAACTTTAGATTCTTAATTTGAATTTAAACCTTAATTCTGCTGTTGACTCCATTTGTTTTCTCTGTTCATTTTGTCCCTGCTGAAACCATCTGGAATAGATTGTTTGCATCACTATGCCATATTTTCTGGTTGAGGATTAGGCTCTAAGTTCCTAAAATAGGCTGAAATCAAATGTAATTAAATTATTATATTACTTCCTATTTTAACTTTCTACTTTTCTATAGGCCTGTCCCAAAAGATTTCAACCTTTCTCTTAGCCAGTGTATTAATTAGAAATGATTGGAATGTTAGGGTCCTGGGGGAGTTGGGGTGTGGTAGGGATGATATTTTATGCTTTAGCTCATACCTTGTGTGTTAGTGATATGACTGAAAGTAGCAACTTTCTAAATGAAGATTCCCTCCCAAATAGGAAATTAATTTGTTGAAAATAAAGAAGTGTAGCTAAAGGTAGAAGGTGTAGTGTATATGAAATAGCAGCAGGGTGAAGCTATTTGGCACCTCAAGCCTGTTGTATTGTTCAGAAAGATTATGGCTATCCTGTGCCTCATGTCCACTTTCTCAACTGATTCTTTCTCTTCTGATGCTCATGGTATTCAAAAGTCTAGCAACTTCAGCCATGAATATGCTCATTGACCATCCACTGACTTATGATATAGAGAATTCCAAAGATTGCATTAAGAAACCTCTCCCTAAATGGCTGTGTCGTAAAAACTCTAATTTAATCTACAATAAGAGACGATAACTCCGAGTTCCGTTCCAAGGCTTTATTTTACATGGTACCATGGAGAGTGGGCAGCAATCTCCACTGCCACGCAGACTAACATACAGAAGGTTACAAGCTTATTTTATATGTTAAAACAACAGCTATATCACACGATTATACCAGTTACGGTTGTTACACACTTAAGAACTTAATATATCACATAGATCAAGATAAGACAAAGAACAACACCAATCAGTTCCCCTTATCAGTGCGTTCAAGGCTGACCTCGCACCCTGTTTTATTTCAAAGTCTGGTTTCAGCAGTCTTCTGCAGACCTTCTGGCTCCAAGCCAAGATCTACTGTTGACTGCAAACATAGTTCTCTTATACGAAGTCAAATGTTGCATCACCTCAGTATGGTAAAAAGACACCATTTATTCTTCTACAATCCCTCCTTGTTGATCCTCTGGATCAACACTCTTCCTCTTGCTGAGGAGGAAGAGTAAGGTTCACACCCTACGGGGTACAGTTGCATCTTCAAACATTCCTCCTCATCGTACTATCATCTCTCTCACGAGCTTCTAACCGTGGGTACACGTACACAGGCCTATCCCTTCCTGCCGAGGGCAACAGAACACATAGAAATCACACAGCCACTACACGGATAACTACAATAATCAGGATTATTCCATAATGCGTCAGGTCTGCCACCAACTTCCAAAGAGCCACCAGCTACTACCAGGGGGATTATAGTTGTGAAACTGCTTTCCAATTTTCTTAATTTTCTCTGCTGAATCCTTGATATAATCTGTCAGATGCGTAATGTTTTCTGACTCATCAGGCACATAGGTGCAGCATTCCTGGCTCACAATGGCGCAAGTGCCTCCTCTCTCAGCCAAGATAAGACCTAAGGCCATCCTATTCTGCAGGGCCACAGTCCTAGTAGCAACCAATTCAGCTGTTACGGCAGATAAGGCCTGCTGTGTTTCTTCAAACCCCTCAGCAGTATCGTTAGCTAGTTTTTCTAGTGCAGATACCATATTGATCAATTCCCTGGCTGCTTTTCCAGTTCCATACCAAGGAAAAGCTATCATCCCAAATCACTCTAGTTCTGTAATTGCTCTCCTATCTCCTGGACGTTTTGGTTTTTCACCCAACTGAATCACATGATACATGAGAGGCGCTATGCACCCCAAGTAGCAGCAACCTTTACAATTCCATGGCAACCAGGGATATGCCCTATTACCACATATCTAATAGGTCCCATTTAAAGTCCAGGGGACTCCCTTCATTGTACTTTCTCCATATACCCATTCTGTACTCTGATTCCTGCACTTTGCTCTCCCTACTGCTTTTCCTTCCCTCTCCTTACACCAGCATGTGTTCACTGATGGTGGGATCACATGCAGTACAGGAGGATTACTCTTACTTAAATTATACTCCGGAAACCACCATCCCTTGAAACACCCTTTCATGGAGAGTCCTCCGTCCACAGAGGAACGGTGATGGGTCGTGCCGTTATCTGGCCTCAAGCTGCTCGGACTGTATGGTCCCATTTTAACTATACAACTTGTCAAATTCAAGGTTTGGCCAAAGAGCCAGCTGCAGAAGCGGGTCATTATCGAACTGAATGCCTCCGTCTCTGTCTCATTCAGAGGTATAGAGATCAGCGGGATACCCCCTTCTCCCCCTCCATGCATTGGTATAGCCATACATACCCAACAGCTAGACACACTACTTCTGTTTGCATATTCATAAACCATTCACAAAAACGTATTAATAGCCAAGCACTGTGGAACAACTGTAGCTGGCAAAAGGACCAATATGGTATTAACTTTCTGAGTTGATCCCATTCCAGTCATTCATCTGACTCGTAGTGTGGTTTGCACCGCATAGTGTGTATCCAGTCAGGCTTCTCTTTCACTTTGACAGCTGTTCGAGTCGTTAGCAGCACTAGGTAGGGGCCTTTCCACCTAAGAGGAAAAGAATCTTTGTTCATATTTTTTACATATATTTTGTCTCCTGGCTTAAACGGATGCATATTACCTTCCGTCAATGGGGCCTGGGCCTGTCGTACTCCCTCGTGTAGCTTACCTACTTCCCTGCACAGGGCTTGAGCATATCTCAATATTTTTTCGTCCTTCCAGATTAAGGCTACTTTTTCTGGGGTCATAGGGGGTTTTGTACTTGTTGTCATGGGCCTTCCCATTAAAACCTCATGAGGGGTCAACTCAGTATTTCTATGCTTTTGGTTGTGCAAGGTATACATTACAAGAGGTAGCGCCTCAGGCCACTCCAACCCATTTTGTTGGCAAACCTTTTCCAAGGCTGCTTTTACCTCGCCATTTACTCGCTCTACCATTCCTGACGATTGGGGTTGGTAGGGGATGTGTAATTTCCACTGGAACCCTAAGACCTGTTAGTCCTGTTACCAATTTGTTTACAAAATAGGTTCCCCTATCACTATTCATTCCCAAGGGAATTCCAAATCTTGGGATAATTTCCTTCATTAATGCATTTACCACAGTTCTAGCATCGTTCCTCCTTGTGGGGTATGTTTCTACCCATCTGGAGAACATATCTATTGTGACAAGTATATACTTAAATCCTTTTTCTGGGGACATATGCATAAAGTCTATTTGCAGATTTTCGAATGGCACCTCAGGTTGGGGCAAGTGGTCAAATTTAACGGGTGTTTTTCCTTTATTGTTTTGTTGAGAAACAAGACAAGTTCTAGCGACTTTTCCTATTGTTGCCGTTTATCCCCGGAGCATCCCACTGTTGTGTGATGGCATGTTGCATCCCTCCTTTGCCCATATGAGCCTGACCATGGGCCAGGCGAGCCAGGGGCAAAAACAAGCTGTGGGGGGCAGACTATTCGTCCATCAGGGTGACGCCAAACAGTTGGGTCAGGGTGGCAACCATTTTTCTGCCAGTAGCATTTTTCCTGCTGGCTAGCCTGATTTTGGGCTGTTTGCAACTGCTCGTTACTGATACATTCAGGGAGACCCTGCCCCCCCGATTCGGTGAGAGCTGCCTGCAACATGGGATATTGTTCGGCAGCAATGCTCCTAGCTACTGTGTCGGCAGATCTGTTGCCTTTTGATACTTCATCATCAGCTGAGGTATGAGCCTCACATATGATGATAGCCAAAGCTTGTGGGAGTTGAATGGCATCTATTAAATTAAGAATCAGAGAGGTATGCTTAATGGTTTTCCCAAAGCAGGTAATAAAACCTCTATTTTTCCATAACTGACCAAAGTCATGAACCACCCCAAAGGCATAGCGAGAGTCAGTATAGATGTTGGCGGTCTTGCCTGCTGCCAAAATGCAGGCACGGGTAACCGCATAGAGTTCTGCTGCCTGAGCGGAAGTCCCAATTGGCCGTGCATAGGCTTCCGTTATTTTATAGAGTGTAACTACGGCATATCCAGCTAACAGTAAATTATTGCGTGGTCGATGCGAGGAACCATCAGTGAAAAGGATTAGATCGGGGTTGTCGATGGGTGCACTCCTCAGATAGGGCCGGAGGGGTGTTAGTGGCCTCCACTGCCAGCAGGCAGTCGTGATCATCCATATTGTGCTGTGAGGAGGGTAGCGGGACGAACGTAGCTGGGTTAATGGTCGGCGAACGCTTGTAGGTATAATTAGATCGGGAGAGAAGTATCACTTCATATCCCGTTAGTCTGGCTGCGGTAAAGTGCTGAGTCGCGGCTGAGTTCAGCAATAATATTATGGCATGTGGCACACATACTGTACATGGGTGATCCAGCACAATAGGGATAGATTTTTCCACAATTACAGCGGTGGCAGCTACTGCACGCAGACAAGCTGGCATTCCTTTTATGATGTCTGGCAACGCTGCTGAATAATAGGCTACATGTCTCTTATTCCTCCATGCTCCTGGCACAAGATGCCCGTTGCTAAACCGCTCGACTCATTTACGTATAATTGAAAAGGCTTGTTATAGTTAGGCAACCCCAATGTGGGTGCTGTGATCAGAGTCTGTTTTAAATCATGAAAGGCCATCTCCTTTTCAGGTGTCCATTCAACGATAGGCGGTTCAGTCTGCAATGTTGCCGACCGCAGCACTGCATCTTTTTCCCGGTACTCAGGGATCCACTGCCTGAAATATCCTATCATTCCCAGAAAGGACAGAACATCCTTTTTTGTCCTGGGGCTTGGGACCTGGTTGACTGCTTTTATTCGGTCTTCCCCCAGTTTTCGTCTGCCTTTACTGAGCTGGAATCCCAGATGTTGGACTGTTTCCTGACAAAACTGTATCTTTTCCAACGACACACGATGACCTCGCTTCGCCAGATGTTCAAACAGTGTTAAAGAGTCTGTCAAACACTGGGGCCCAGTTGTTGAAGCTATTAGAATATCATCGGCGTATTGAATCAGAGTGGATCCTTCAGGGAGCGGGCACTTGTCTAGGTCATTTTTTACAGCAGCTGCAGAAACTGCAGGGCTTCCGTATAACCTTGAGGCAGGCGGGTCCAGGTGTAGTGCTGGTCTTTGTAAGTGAAAACAGAGGGGTACTGACTATCTTTATGAAAAGGTATGGAAAAGAAAGCTGAACATAGATCCACTACTGTAAACGTGCTTGCCTCTGCTGGGATGGAGGTAAGTATTACATTGGTATCAGGGACCAATGGAGCTATTGGAATGACGATTTTATTGCTAGCTTGCAGATCTTGCACAAACCGCCACTCATTTTTTCGGCCCATCTTGGGAATAGGTAGAACGGGAGTATTGCATGGACTCTGTGTCAGAATAAGCACACCCTGTCGCAATAGGGAGTCAATCACAGGAGCGATACCTTTTTCCGCCTCTGGCGTCGTGCAGTATTGTCTAATACACGGGAGTGGACACCTTTCTTACGGGTCAGTTTGTGTTCAGGGGCGGTGTGGACTTTTCTGACGTGATTCTTATGTTGTGCCCATAAGTTCTCGGGTATCCTTGCTAGTACCCCTGGGAGGAGAAAAGAATCTTCCCTGGGCGGGTGTTGTCTTTCAAACTTTGTAGGCCAGAGTTGAGGCTCGAGTATCACTCTCCCCTCTTTTTGGTTAAAGAACTCAACCCTCACCTTTTGTCCCAGTAGGTGTGCTGTAAAACTATACACAAGGAGGGTCTCGGACAACAGTCTGGCTATCATGGTTCCAACTTCCTTGGGCTTCGCTGGGGGTTTAACTGCCACTGTTAAGTGAGGCACTGAATCCTGCACCTGGAACTGATTCTCTTGCCGTGATGTTAGCTAGACTTTAATTCCTAGTCCTTGGGGTCCAAAATACAGACACCTTCCTTCAATCTCTTCTTGTTTTTCTAAGTATGGGCACACCCTCTTTTCATACTCTTGGTCTGAAAGTCTTGCGTAGTATGCTGTACAATGGAGGATCTTCTTTTCTTTGCATAGGGATTGCCATTCAACTACCAACAGGATAAAGTGGGCGTCAATGTTTTCTTCTTCTAAATTCCCCATTTGCTTCAACATTTGTGGCACTCTAATTTGAGGGAGCTCCATGTATATGCCTTCAGCCATGCAGTGCAAAATAGCGCCCAATATACATAGTGTTTGTCTACCCAAAAGAGGTAGGGGAGCCGTTTTGGATATGATAAACGTATCAGTTAGTTTCTGATTTTCCATTTGTATGGGGGATGGAACAAAAATGGGCTCGGGCATGGAAATACTGGCTATTCCAATGGTCTCAACCGTTAGATTGCTGGCAGGGATATCTGTGGAAGGGGTTACAGAGGACATAGTGGCGCCGGTATCGATCAGGCAATCCAGGTAACTGTTACCTATCCTCACTGTAGTCATGGGCTCCTCCCTCATATCACTGGACAGCCTGATCAGTGCTGCCTGCACCACCTTTTCTCCGCAGCACCCCTAATCAGATGGATTGGGGTGACTAAACGAGAAGGTCAGGCCATTTTGGTGGCCCCCTCTTACACTGGGGTCCCCTCTTCCTCTACCTGGTCGCTGACAATCCCAGCTTCGCTTGGGAGAACATACAAATCGGCAGTCTCTGGCCCAATGCCCTCTCTCCCCACAATTCCTGCACTGATCCTGTGAACGGTCCCTATACGGGTACTGGCCCCATCCTTGGCCTCTACCTCCCCTTTTGGAGAGTCCCCCTCTCTTTTGGTAGAACTGTCCTGCCTCTTTTGGCCTACTATCACCCTGAGAGGCAAACAAACCCTCCCTATCCATATTCATCAGAGTGGTGACAACATCCGCCCAGCCTTGCTGCTGCCAGGTTAAATTTGCCAATTTAAACGCCTGTGCCTGCTGAGTCAACATACAGTTAAGCAATGTCTGTATTGCTAATGGTTCGTTCTCCTCCAGAGGTATTCCTGCGTGTTCTTCCCATTTACTTTTATAACATGCAATATAATCTGGTAAGGACTCCCTCTTCTTTTGCAGGCATCGTGTAACCTCCCCTATATCACTATGTTTTCGGGCTCCCTTTAGAATAGCCTCTTTTCCTCTATTTCCCAACCAATGAGCTAAGGATTCATTTCCTTGGAGCTGTTGTGCATCATCTTACCTCCAATCCCCATTTTCCCCAGGGGGGACTGCAAACCCATCTTTTAAAGAGGGCCAGGAGGACCCATGTGCACATTTTAATAACATCTGCACATCCCCGGGAAGAGGCAAGTAAATGGCGCATATTTGTACCAGCCAATTATGGAAGGCCATCAGCTTCTTTAGAGGGTTGGGTGCCTCAGCAACCATAGCCCGAGCTTCAGTAGGTGTCCAGAGTTTTAACACTGGGATTTCTCCAGTCATTATATGGGGTAGTTTTTTAGGTCCTTCAAGATTTTCAGGATCCATGGTGCTATCAGGATCCTCCCCTCTTTTCGCTCTTTCTCTTAGATTATATCTGTCTCCTCCTCTTCCCACTGCTCCCTGCTGGCCTCCAGCTTCTTCCGATTCCCCACCACCCCCCCCTGTCCCCCCCGTCCCCCCACCGGTCCTGGGCCCGAAGGGGTGCTCACCTTGGTAGGGAGTCTAGGATAAGAGCCCATTTTTGGTTGCTCCTTTTCGGGTTTTTTCTTGGGAGATTGGTGGCGCTTGGCTACTTCAGTCCACTTTTGGCAACATCTCAACATGTAGTCCTTATCCCAGGTGGGGTCCCCAGCCCCACCTCTTACACTGTCCTCCCAATCGGCAATTAACTTTAATTTAAAGCTCCCCCCCATATGGCCATTTACCATGGGACCATCCGTATAAGTCACTACTACTACTACTACTACTACTACTACTACTACTACTACTACTACTACTACTACTACTACTACTACTACTACTACTACTACTATACCGATCATCTCCAGTTTCCCTGATAAAAGTGTCCGCTGAGGATCCGGGTGGAACAAGCAGATCTCCCATTTTTTGTCTTGATCTTATAATTCTTTTTATTCGCTTATCTACTTTTTTACTCACATGAAGCTGGTCATCCTCTCCCGGTCTACTTTTTTTCTCACCAAGCAGGACCAGGACGTGCAACGCCTGGTCAACTGCTTTGGGTTCCCATCTTGGTTTCTGTAATCGTAAGTTATTATACAACAGGAAAATCGTCCGTGGCTTAACTCTACCTTATATACAATGAGTGCTCACCGGTGTTGCCTCTTTGCGACTCTCAGAGTTAGGCCTCGTTTCTCTTACTTATCTCTATTCTATTCTATTCTATTTTCGGCACCTTTTTTACTCTTCCCAGTCCTCACTATTTGGCCTCAGCTTTTCCTATACTTGGCCTTTCGCCTTCACTTTCTCTGAGGGAAGGAAGCGTCTTGCTTTCTTGGACTGAGTCACCAGCCGGGTTACTCAGGCTGCCATATTTCCCTCAGCCTTCCTGGCATCTTGGCTTCGGGATTGTCCCCATTTCAGCTAGAACGATCTCTGTTTTCACTCTTTTTTACTTCTAATAATTGTTCGGATCCTGTTTTTAAACTAGGGATCCTGCCGACTACGCCAATCTGTCGTAAAAACTCTAATTTAATCTACAATAAGAGACAATAATTCTGAGTTTCGTTCCAAGGCTTTATTTTTCTCCACTGTCACCCAGACTAACATACAGAAGGTTACAAGCTTATTTTATATGTTAAAACAACAGCTATATCACGTGACTATACCATTTATGGTTGTTACACACTTAAGAACTTAATCAGTGTATCACATAGATCAGGATAAGACAAAGAACAACACCAATCAGTTCCCCTTATCAGTGCGTTCAAGGCTGACCTCGCACCCTGTTTTATTTCAAAGTCTGGTTTCAGCAGTCTTCTGCAGACCTTCTGGCTCCAAGCCAAGATTTACTGTTGACTGCAAACATAGTTCTCTTATACAAGTCAAATATTGCATCAGCCTCAGTATAGTCAAAAGACACCATTTATTCTTCTACAGGCTGACCCATTTTCCTTGGATCTAGACCCTCCAGATGGTGGAAACAACCTAATTGACAACCAGTACCGTCAAGCCTTCTCAGAATCTTGCTTATCTCAATGAGGTTGTCTCTCAATCTCCTGGACATTTGTAAGCATGGGCCAATTTTACCCATTCTCTCATAGAACAATCCATTATCCCAAAAATAGATGTTATGATTACCACATTAACTGCAAACAAGAATATCCTTGGTTTTGGAGATGAAACTGTGCACAACGCTCCAAATGAGGTCCCAGCTAGAGTGAATGACTTTAGTATCTCAATCCTTATCAATAAAGTTAAATAATATTTGTCTTCCTAATGACATGCTGCATCTGCATATTCACTTTGAGCACCTCATGAACCAGTGCAGAAGGTTTCACCTTTTTACCAACTTTTGCTGTTTTTTCCACTATTTAATAAAATCTATCTTCCTCTTTTGACCAAATTATTTACTTCACCTTTCCCACTCAATGTCCTTTTGCAGACTATTTTCATCTGCGTCTCAGCTCACTTTCACATCTGGATTTAAATCATCAGCAAGTGTGAATATGTTATACTTTGTTTTTATCTGAGCTGATAAATTATTAAATTATGAATGGCTGATAGTTCAAGACTGATCTTTAATATTGAGCACTATTGTTCCACTTGTTAATCTATTTGCCCACCTAAAATTGACTGCTCTTTCCTTTAACCAGTCCATTATCTGTACATGTATATTATCCATCACTCTGTAAAGCATTATTTTCTATAACAACTTTAAATGCTTTCTGAAAATCCAAATATACTACTACTCCTGGTTTTCCCCCATATCAACTCAACTAGGTACGTCCTCTGAAAATTCTGTTAGGTTTGTCAAACTGATCTTTGGTGCACCATTTTTTTCTTCTTTTTCTTGAAATTAGATTTTACATATTGCTCTCTTCCAGTTGGCTGGGACTGTTCCAGAATCCTGAGGATTTTGGAAGGTTAACAGTTGTGCATTCATTGTGAATGTCTGGATGCACCTGGGATGCAGTCTAGTGAGTCTAAAGTATTTTTCTGATTTTTAGTCACACTAGAAAAGCTGCTGGCAGTACGGTATTCATAATTAGTCATCAGTTTATAAGATTTTTATTAGTCACGTGCACATCGAAACACACAGTGAAATGCATCTTTTTGTGTCGTGTTCTGGGGCAGCCCTCAAGTGTCACCGTGTTTCCAGTGCCAACACAGCATACCCACAACTTCCTAACCTGTACGTCTTTGGAATGTGGGAGGAAGCCAGAGCACCCGGAGGAAACCCATGCAGACATGGGGAGAACATACAAACTACTTGCAGATGGTGCCTGGAATTGAACCTGGGTCGCTGGCACTGTAATAGCGTTATGCGAACCGCTACACTACCGTGCTTGCCCTTGTGTAACTCTTTGGTGGGTGTCTATATTGCTAGTAAAATTCTGTTACTGTCTGGGTCATCCACAGAGATGTTGTTATACTGAAATTGGAATCTGGTGCGCAGTTTTAAGCATAGCATATTATATGAGCAAAATGTCTAACTTCTTTTCTGGGATGTTGTCACCCAGGGTTGTTTAATTGAAATTAAAATATTTTCTGTGGTACTTTTTGTTTACAAGTTCCATGAGCTGAGAAAAATGACTGTTCTGTATGGTGGTGTCCAGTTTTGTGGAACCGTATTGCAGGAATTCACTTCCTCAAATATGCTCTAGCTTTGTATACTATTAATTAAAAGTTAATAGATGTTCAGAGTTCATTGGAGAGGGTATTAACTAGGTCTAACTGAGTAGTGAAGCAAAAATGCATGTGCAGGCTCCTGGAACAGTAAACTAATTTTTCAATTTGTATGTTGTGAAAAATAGATAATTAATCAAATAGACATATAATTCACCTGGCCTTGCGTTTTCATGCCATTGCATGCTTCTGTATTTCACGTCCTTTGTTCAGAGAAAGAAAAGAAAATGTACAATATGCAAGTGGAAGTATGTTTGTGGCATGGGAACTGAAATTGACTTGCTATTTATGCTGCAAATATAAAGTAAAACAGATAATGTATAATGCATCCAACTTGATGGATATTTTTGCTATGGTCCTGGTATTCTGATGCAGATTCAGATATGTGCATGTTCATCAATTTGCCTTTAATTTCTTTTGGTGTACCACCATGTTTCATTCTTGAACCTTTTATGTTTTGTAATATTGAGCATGCAGTCCTGAAAAAATATGTTGAAATAATTAACAAAGAACAATTTATGAATATTTTTCTGAATGGATTACTGTGCTTAATTGGCTTGAAAGCCACTACTGCCATTACTACTCCTGTAAGTGGAATTGCCTCATAAATTACATCACTTGTTTAATTAACTTTACTTCTGTGCTGATTTACCAAAATCGTTTTATACCTTTCTTATTGAGCACTGATTAAGGGACTAAATATATCTAATTTTAACCTGATGCAGAACATAAAATATTGGAGAGTGTTATATTTGTATCTGAGTACAAGGACACACTTGTAGCTGTCTCTATCTTCATGGTTAGAGATTCAAACTGTTGTACAGATGTGTTGGCATGATGACAGATTGCTCAGAATGCTGTCTAGGGCCTTTCCTGATGTTAAAGCATTAGGGCTAACAGATTGTACAAATGTAGTAAGTAAATGCTATTTTCAGTTCCTGTGTATGTGTTCTGATCCAACTGAGCCAATACTTGAAGCTTATTCTGATATTTGAAATGTTCATTCCAGTACTATGTGGGTTGAATCAATTGGAATTACTTGGAACTTCATCTCAACTGGAAAATACTAGTTTGAAATGTATCATGTAACAAAGTGCCTATTCTTTAACAATGAAATATGAATGTAGGCAATTTAGCATCTCAAACCTGTGTTGCATTGAGTGAGGTCTTGGTTGATCAGTTACCTAACTGGATGTATTCATCGTTGTTCTATTTCTTTCAATCCCATGGTAACAAAAACTCAAAAATCTCTGATTTCCAATTAACTGTTGAGCTTGTATCAATTATCTTTTGTGGAAGAAGTGTTCAATTTACACCACCCTTTGTATATAAGTATTTAATAATCTTATTTCTGAAAACAAAATGGCTCTAACTTGGAGACAGTGCCCCTATTCCTGGATGTGACAAACACCAAAATTACTTCTTGTTATGTATGTGGGTAAAGTTAGTCAATGAAAATAGAGGAAAATTCTTGGTTAGCTGGTGTCATGGTTAGCATCAAAAAGCTGGATATAGCAGTCCTGGGCCCCAGACTATTGCTGCAGAAGTTCCTCAGTTCATTTCCAATTCTGTCTTCAGTAGTCCATGTCCAAATGCACAAAGACAGCATTGGCTTTGTAATATCTGTGCCATACAAGTGCCGTACAGTGACCATCTCTAACAAGTTGCTGCTAATATCCCTTTGGCATCACGGGCAAATGCACTATCATCAAAATCCAGAGGGGTGGTGGGGGTAGGATGCAGAACTTTGGTAGTTACCATGAACCAGAAGCCTATCTGGTCCCACTATGTACATATTATAGTTCCAAGACCAGGTAAGAGGCTAGGTTTTCTGTAGTGATCTGACAATTCCCCCATCCTCCCCACTCTCCAAGATTTCCTACCATCTTCACGGCACATCAGACATCTGATGGTGAATATTCCATTTGCTTTGATAACAGCTGTTGGGAAGCTAGACGCCACTGAGAGTAAAACAGCTTACTTAGTAGGCATCTCATCTAAGCACAAACCTACAACAGGCCCCGTGTACCAGTGCTGGAGTGTGAAGTCTTTACAGAATGCACCACAATCACTTGCTAAGGCTTCTCTGATGGCCCTTTACGATCCTTGATCTCCACATCTGCAAAGAACCAACAGGGAATGCAACATCTCTCGCTACCTTCATCAGGGATTGTATTACTATTCATTTATTGTTGCTGAATCAAAATATTGAAATTTGCTATCCAACATTGGAGGGTTAGTTTTTATTCTTTGATCATCTTGGCTACATCCTGCAGTTTTCTGAGAAATGAATAGGAATGGCTGTCATGTATAACCGACACTTCCATGTTGAAAGTTCATCTGTGTAAGAAAAATAATTCTGGATTCATTTTCCAAGTGCCCTGTTGCACTCTTGGTAGAGTGGGTTGAAAATATAACAGAACCAATATTTCAATCATGACTTCACTGTAGTTTATAAAATAAAACTCAAGATGGATTCAGCATACTTGTTTAATGGAGTGGACAGGTTATAGATCTTTATGATCTACAATTTGTGTAAATGTGTAATTGATGTTATTTTTGTTTTCCAACAGGATCCTTCTTGATGGTTGATTCTTCCCAGCATGTGTCAGGAGAGAAAGCACGGCTCTTGCTTCCGCTAATGAAAGAAAATGACACTCATTGCATCGATTTCAGTTACTGGTTGTACAGTAAAGATTATTTGAATCCAGGAACACTAAACATTTTTGTCCGAGTGAACAAAGGAGCCCTTGCAAATCCTATTTGGAATGTGACAGGATCTCAGGGAAGAGAATGGCATCGGGCTGAGTTGGCAGTTAGCACATTTTGGCCCAATGAGTATCAGGTAATGGTAAATTGGTTTATTATTGTCACATGTACAGTGAAAAACTTGTTTTTGCATGCTGTCCATACAGATCATTTCATTACAACAATACATTGAGGTAATTCAAGTGAGAACAATAACAGAATGCAGAATAAAGTGTTCCAGTTACAGAGAAAGTGCAGTGCAGGTTGACAATATGGTGCAAAGCCATAATGAGTTAGATTGTGAGGTCAAGAATCCACCTTATCATACTAGGGGACCATTCAATAGCCTTATAACAGTGGGATAGAAGCTGTCCTTGAGCCTGGTGGTATGTGCCTTCACGCTTTTGTATCTTCTGCCCGATGAGAGGGGGGAGAAGAGAGAATGTCCAGGGTGGGTGGGGTATTTGATTATGTTGGCTGCTTTACCGAGGCAGTGAGAAGTGTAGACAGAATCCATGGAAGGGATGCTGGTTTCTATGACATGCTGAGCTGTGTCCACAACTCCCTGCAGTTTCTTGCGGTCACGGGCAGAGCAGCTGCCATACCGAGCTGTGGTGCCTCTGAATAAGATGCTTTCTATGGTGCATTGATAAAAATTGGTGAGTGTCAAAGGGGACATGCCAAATTTCTTTAGCCTCCTGAGGAAGTAGAGGCACTGGTGAGCTTTCTTGGGCGTGACTTCTACATGGTTGGACCAGGACAGGCCATTGGTAATGTTCACTCCGAGGAACTTGAAGCTCTCAACCTTCTTGACCTCAGCACCTCAACAGGAATGTGTGTACTGCCCTGTTTCCTTAAGGCAATGACCAGCTCTTTTGTTTTGCTGACATTGAAGGAAAGGTTGTTGTCATGACTCCATGCCACTTGGCTCTCTGTCTCCTTCCTGTACTCCAACTCATCATTATTTAAGATTCAGCCAACTACGATGGTGTCACCTACAAACTTGTAGATGGAGTTAGAGCAGAATCTGGCCACACATTTGTAAGTGTATCAGGAGTAAAGGTGGGGCTGAGAACCAAAAGTGAAAATCCTAGAATTGGTTAAAACCCAATTGAATGTTGTTCTAAATTCCATTACTCACAACTCATTACATGGCTTTGTCCTAGGTGATGGAGATTTATTGGAGCATTAGATGTTTGGTTTAAAATTAACTTTGGGAGTACAGCAATGTGCAAAGCAAGCATGGTTTGCAAGCCTTATTCATGATAGGTGCAAATGCTCTTGAGATAATTCTGTCATCAAATTGCAAGTGTTTAACTTAACTACAGTAGTTTAAAGATTAGTGCCTAAATATATAACAAGTGAAAATATGTGGTGCAAAAAAATCTATCCTTTGGTAGTACTATTAAAGATAGTCCAGCAATTATATACTTCAGGGCCTCGGGTATGTGGGTATTTCAGTGATCTGTTATCAATTATTTTTTGGGAAACTACTGGATTAAGTTTGTACAAACCACAAAATTTAATAACGAGTAAAGCACCTCTCCTTGAGCTGAGGTGCATTCTGCCAGTTTCTTTAACCTAAAAGAGGAAAGTAGAATTGTGGTTAGGTGGATATTCTAAAGTACAAATAGGAAATAAAAAGGAACAATATAAATCAACAATTGTTAGAAAATAAACTGCCAAGTAAGTGCAGGAAGGAAAGAAGAGTGAGTTAGAGTTCCCTTTCTCTGGTTCGCAAAGAGGTGAATGGACATGTTTTTAAAATTTCTATATAATTGGAGTGTACACATTTAACCTCCAGCTGACTTTAAAGCTGCAACATAAACAATTTTCACTCAGAATTTTGCTTAAAATCTCTCAGTTGGCTCCCAAAATGAAAATTATTGTATTAAGTTGTATGTTTGTAACATAACCACAAAATAGTCAAAAAACATGTCATAGGCATTGTTAATAAACAGGAAGTCAGTCTTGACGATCAGCAGTTTTTGTTTGGTTTATAAGACAGTCAATTCCATCAGATCTTCCACCTTGCAATCCCCAGTGACTGACTGTCTAACTTTACCTGGAAAAAGAAAGGGCAAAGTCATTTGAAGATTTCCTATTTGGAAGATGGCTTTATGTCTGGAGTTACCAGAATCTTGTTTGTATAGTTACTGTCAAAGGGGTTGGTTCCTCCATTAGATTCCACTTGCATGCCAAAGAATGATGTATATGTTTGTTGCTCCTCCAACTCGGGGCAGAAAAAATTAACATAAATAAATTCACCTGACTTCTGACTATTCCATAGATGCCTGCCAAATAGCTAGTTTCTCCTCGTTATAGGATTCTCTGAAAAAAGTTTCTTTTTTCTTGCATTTTCTAATTTCTGTTTATTAGTAGATAGCTGAGTAAAGAATGAAAAAGTCTTCAAGTTCAATACTTTTCTACTGACTGAATTGTCAAGGTAGGGAGGGATTCTTGTCATGGACATACAGTATACTGAAGCTTCAACCCACTGCTCATATTATATGGCTATGTGAATTGCCCCCTTCGAGTAGTCTGGAAAGGATTATGAATTAATAAACTGTCTTGCATTTTGGTCAATCTTCAGAGTGAAACTCAGAGCAAAGATGTAAATTGCTTGCAGGGAACATTCTATTGTAACCTGCCTGGGTTACATTATGTGATGGGTTTTAAGAAGGAGAACTTTAGTTGGAAGTGTTCTGGCTGTTTGCGGCCCTTTGGGCAGATGTATGTACGTGTACATAAGATATAAGATATCTATCAATGGTATCCAGATCTTTCTCACTACCATTCTCTCTCCCATTCCTCTGTATCTCAGTTTTCAAATAGTTTGTCTAGCGATCAATCCTGGATGACCAGAAATTTGCTTCAAGCAAATGTTGCAGAAGAAATAAATTAATTGTCATGGGTTGATGCACCAAACTCCATTCCTAAGCCACCAACTCCATCCTCTTCCTTGCTACCACTCTCAGTTGAAATCAGACTGCATGCAGTTTGGGTTCACCTTTGACCTGGGATGAGCTTTGGCCCACATGGCTGCACCATTGCTAAGACCACCTGTTTCCAGGACCAACACTGAGGGCTTTGCCTCTTTTCATCTAATTGTTAAAAAATCCATCCACGCCTTAGTTACATCTACATTAGACCATTTCAATTCCCTTCTGTGGAGAGAATGTTTCCATTCATAGGAGAGTCTAGGATCCAAGGGTACAGCCTCAGAATAAAGGAATATCCCTTTATAATTGAGATGAGGAATTTCTTCAGCCAGAGGGTGGTGAACCTGTGAAATTCGTTGCTGCAGAGGGCTGTGGAGGCCAAGTCATTGGGTGCATTTAAGGCAGAGATTGATAGGTTCTTGATTGGTAAGGGGTTAAGGGTTATGGGGAGAAGGCTCGATAATGGGGTTGAAACAAAATATCAGCCATGGTCGAATGATGGAGCAGATGCGATGGGCCGAATAGCCTAATTCTGCTCCTATATCTTATGGTCTTCTGCTCTGATTCCCTTTTACCTATTCTTGAAAAATTTGATGTGATTCACATCTCTGCTGCCAGTGTCCTAACTTACCAAAATTCTACTTGCAGTTCATATCAATACTTGCAGTCCGTACATTGGATCTTGAGTAAAATTTTGATCTTTGTTTATAAATGTCGCTATGGCTTTTTCTTTCTGTTTCACTCTCATTTGCTCCAACATTACAACCTGCCTCAAAATCTGAACTCTTCTAATTCTCTGTTCTTAAGCATTCTTAATTTTAATTGTTCCAGCATTAATGGCTAGGGCTAGGCCTTCTGATCCAAAACACTGGAATCCCTCCTTAAACCTCTCCACCTCTTTCCTCCATCAATCTGTCCCTTAAACCTGCACCTTTGTCAAGCTTTTGGCTATTTGCCCTAATATCTCAGCATGTGTCTTCCATCCTATAGCAGTCGGTCACTGTTACCGAGCCACTCGCTTAATGCTTCTCCCTGCCACCTGCCTGAGACTGAAGTAGACAGTCGCAAATTAAATCCTCTAACACTGCCACTGTACTGCATTATCCCTCTGCCCTGCTGTCTTAGATAATTGACTCCACCAACCTCTTAAAACACCTCACCTTCACTATTCACATCATTAAGACCACCCTTGCAAGAGGAGAGAGAATGCAGCAGCACAGTCACAGTGATAGAGGATTTAAATTGTGACTGTCTGATTTGGTCTCTGGCAGGGAGAAGGATGAAGTGAGCACCAAGGGAGCAGTTTATTGCAACGATGGAAGATGTGCACAGAGATATTAGGGCAAATAGCTAAAGCTTGTCGAGATATTTACTAATTTAGAAATATAGAATATTTGGGTTAGTGTTTTATTTTTCTGCAGGTTAAATAACCAAATTTCTACCGCCTAATCAATGACCAGGTTTTTATTTGTGAAACGATGGATTCTGCTGCTGGAAGGTGGATGATGAGTACTGGTGTTAATTGTATAGTATTATATTCAGAGCTACAATGAGATATTGGTCTAATTGCTAGCTTCAGCTGAAGGCAGTCTTTCGACTAAAATCTTCCATGAAGCAGGTTTTTCCAGTTATTACCTTTCTGTGCAGTTGATTGAAACCTACATCTGCTTATTTTACATGCTGCCTTGAAAAGAAAACAATGGCTATATTAATTGGAGGTTTGTGTTGCCTTCAGGTAAATTGGAGGTGGTGGGTGGGGAGGAGAGGACTAATTGTATTCCTTGTGGTAGATTTAACAACATGAAATGGTTGTGCTTTGACTTAGTGTAGCAGCAGGAAGTATTCAGTATTAATATACTTTTCTGACATACAAAATGAGATCTATTGTATATTAAATGTGAAGCATGTTCTTAAGATTAAGAGGTCTTTATGCCTGAAGGTGTTGTTATGGATATAATAAACCCTCTCCCCCCAACCTTCTGCCCCCAAATGATGCGGACCACCTACCTTGCTCCCTTCTGGTGAGTGCCAACCCCTCCCACTACCCCTAGCTTAATCTAGTTTTGGCATTCCCTCCCTTGCCCACAAGCCTTCCCCAACCTGTCTTAGCTTTTGCAGGTTCCTCCTTTTCTTGTTCTGGCTGTGGTGCACATCTCCCACCTACACTTACTTGCCCTCTGATGTGGAGTATCCTTGAGGAATGAGGAAGCAAGTTATCTCCTACCCAGCATCTAGCCTCTGACCTGCTCTTGTAGCTCTTCCGTGTCTTTGTCCAATTATACTGGTTCTGTTTCTTCTCGGTTGTAATCTCCTGGCATTGACCATATCGTTCAGTGTCAAGGGATGGTGCTTTGACTCTTTTTATTGGATAGTCAGAGCAAAAGAGTTAATATCTGGAGTTTGCTAAGCACAGATACTTCTTGCCACAACATTGCAAGCCTGAATTTCTTCCAGGTCTTGCTGCACAGACTACAACATCTGGGGATTTGTGATTGAAACTGAAAACTGCAATCATCAGTTAACAACTCCATTTTTACCTTTTTGATAGAGAGGATCAGTGATGAAGCTGAAGATGATTGGACATAGGACACTGCCTTAAGGAGTTTGAGCAGTGAGGTGTTGGGCCAAGATATTTAATTTATTTACTTTTCAGGGTGTGGACATCACTCAAAATCCCATCAATTCTTGTCCATCCCTAATTGCTCTTGAGAAAATGGTGGCTTACCACCTTCTTGAACCTGCTCCCTTTGTTCTTCTTGGTGAAAGAGGTCTTGAGTTGGGAAGGTCGTGTTGGAGATGAATGCCCTCCAGCAGCCTCAGCTGTCTTCCTTTGTCTAACTCCAATCTATGGAGATTTTAATTGCCATAGACTTTGATGTTATTGGGGCTCCTTGAGGTCACATACAATCAAATGCCTTCCTTGAGGTTAAGGGTGGTTACTCCCATCTCACCACTGCAATTTAGTTCTTCTGCCTCTGGTTGGCCAAAGCTATAATGATGTCTAGAATTATGTCAATCTTCTAGATGCAAACTGAGCTCCCTCTTGCCTAGATGAGTGTGCTCCAACTCCACAAGAAACCCAACAATCATTCAAGAATCTGAAGAAATTATCCAGGATAATTGTACTGTGTGATTGACAGCTCATTCACTTAAGCAGTCACTTTCTCCATGATTCACACATCTGCCTGTAGTTTTTGTCATCTGTGAGATGCATTGCAGCAAGTCAACGAAGATTCATTGACAGCTGTTCTCAAATCCACATGCAGACAAGGACAGCAAATGCATAGAAAACTGCAAGTCCTCTTTCAAGTTGCACAGTATGCTGTGATGGAAACGTGCCACCATTCCTTAAATATAGCTGTGTCAAAATTCTGGCACTCCTTACTTGCAGCTCTGTAAGAGTACCTTCACACATAGACTGCAGTGGTATAAAAAGGCAGGGAGGGATGGGCAAAACACGCTGACATTACCAGTAAAGCTCACATCCCTTAAGTGACATAACCACAACCCATAGAAATTACATGCACTTGTATTTGTTGTCTGTGGGAAAACTTCAAGTAATTTAACTCTAGCAGTAAGTTAACATAGAACTGACAGTCCCAGCAAGCCTACGTAACTTGGGTGAGACGTATCCAAAATGCCTCAGGTGTAATTGACTGCATAAATTGCCAGTCAAGCCCTGACCAAATGTGTTGAGCCTGTTGAATTCTGAGTTTGCAGAAAAATTATATTTTTTGTTTACAGATGGTCTTTAATTTCATATCAAGATAAAACAATGTGTGTACATTTTTAGCAACTGGAAGCAGGAATGTTAGCTGTCTTTTTCTCTACTACTTGACTTCAAACCTCAGGGTGCTGAGATTAGTGGCAGAGCCCAAGTGCTACCATGGCTGAGATGAGCTTATTCAGGTCAAAACTTGGTCTTTAACTTGTTTAGCTTAACGTACCATCAATCAATGATTTTGATTCCTAAGCAGTCTAGGGATCTCTGTAGTGTCTAATCTTTACACTGAGACAGAGGCTTTCATAAGAATGGTGACGTTGCTGATGTGGCCTTGAGGCATGCAAATACCTAGAATATTGGAACAGGGATGTAGTGTGTTCAGGATAAAAGATGTTTTAAAAATCTGACTGCATTAAAAAATATATCAATATGGAGGTCATCTAAAATTATGCTAACCTTGCTCTAATTCATTCCAAACTCCTTTTGCTTGCTGACCTATTCTGGATTCCAATTCAGATCTTAAACTACTCTTCTTGGTATACCTCCATAGCCTTGCCTCTCCCAATATCTGTAACATATTATATCCTTGAAATGCTTCAGGATATCTGCACTTCTCCAATTCTGACTTCTTGATCATGCAAGTCTTTTGCTGCTCCTGCAATAACCACACTTGCACCCTAAACTCTGGAATTCCCTGCCGAATCACTGTTTCTCCACCTCTGTTTCCTCCCTAAAGGTGACACCTGTAACCTATGCCTTTGACCAAAATATCTTGTTTTGTTTTTTTGTGTTACTTTCAGCTTTATTTGATAACTCTCCTATTTGATGCCCTGAGCTGTTTTACTACTTTAAAGGTATGATATTAATACTTTTTATTTAAAAACAAAAATACCAAGCATAACTTTAAAAATTAATGTCAATCAGCTAAAACTAATGATAACTTCTCAATGGTCTTTCCATTAAGCTTTCCACATCAACCATTGGAATGTATTGTAATGATCATCAGTTCACCTATTTTTCCTCCTTCAGTAAAATTCATCATTTGGTGCATTTAGGAATGTTAGTCTGTCATTTGCAAATAATTCACAATGTAATCAATCGGCATTAATCCTATGTCATCCACCCAGTGCTAGGCTAATTCTAGAAGCTGTATTATATACCTGCTCCCCAACCCTGAACTCACCTTGGATTTGTATGTATTATAAGTGCCCTTATTCTATCTCAGTCAAATGATGTTTTGAGAAATGTTAGTATAATTATATCTTGCAGTAACTTAAAGTTTACTGCAGCAGTGCTGAGATTTGATCAGTGTCAAATCTGGTAGATTGGTTTTGACAGTCATGCTGAGGGAAAACTGTGCTCTCAAAGTGGCTCCCTACAGCTGCCAAAATAGTTTTAGCTATGGTTATACGAATTTAAATCGTAACTCTCCCTGACTATAACCACCCAACAAATGGAATGTTACACAGATAGAAGAAATATGAGAAAATTATAATGTCTTTCTGGAAAGATCTAAAGAAAAGTAAAGTACTTTTGATGTTGAAAAACTGAAATTTAAAAAAAAGCGAAATGTTGGCAATACACAGGCTAAGCATAGAGAGAAAAGATGAGTGATGAATTGGATTCATTAAAGCACAAGCCAACACCTGTTTTACCCTCCACAAATCTTCCGTGTCCTATTAATTCCTTTGATAATAAATTGCTACTTTCTAGTCACCAACTCTTAGAACAGTGGAGCAACACACACAAAATGCTGGAGGAACTCGGGTTTCAAAACTTCCACTGTTTATTTCCCTCCATAGATGCTGCCTGACCTGCGAGTTCCTCCAACATTTTGTGTGTGTTGCTCCAGATTCCGGCATCTGCAGTATCTCTTGTGTCTCCTTAGAACAGTAGGTATAGTTCTTCTGGTATACTTGGTCAAAATCCAATCCT
This sequence comes from Pristis pectinata, assembly GCF_009764475.1. NCBI lineage: Eukaryota > Metazoa > Chordata > Chondrichthyes > Rhinopristiformes > Pristidae > Pristis > Pristis pectinata. The sequence continues at coordinate 50,045,836 of NC_067414.1, read as the reverse complement.
TCCACCTCTTTATCTCTCCTTTATTATTTTCCAGATTTTTTTCTCTCCTCCAACTGTCCTTAACCCACTGATACCCTTCTTATTCAGTTTCACTTTTCTGATTATTTCTACCCTATTTATTCCCAGGAAATAAAATATTTTTGCTCCTGAGAAACCTTGATGAATTCATGCTTGATGGACTTTCATTCATGACAGAAAAATGCCCTGCTTGCTGCTGTTATTTAAATAATGAGGAATTCATACCCTACCATAATAATCACACTGGATATATGGTGGGTGTTAAGTCACTGGACTGACAATTTGTAGATCAGAGTTCCAATCCAAATATGGAATTTTTTTTCAGAATAATTCAAATAATCTACAAGGTAGAACTAAAATTGTTGTTGTAATGGTGACCATGAAACACCCGTATCATAAAAATTCACCTGATTCACCAATGCCCCTGAGGGAAGTGTGACCTGTATGTGAGTCCAGACTTCCGTTATGTGGTTGGCATAATTGCCCTCTGAACTGGTCTAGCAAGCTATTAAATTGGAATGTAGTCATGACATTAATCCAGAATAAGGATAAACCCACTCAGCATTGAATTTGGAAATGATAAAGTCACTTCCTGCCCAGCTAACCATGCATAGACTTCCTCGTGGACTGTTGTCTATGTCAGAGATGGTGATAGAGTGGTATATGTTGTCTGAGGGAGTAGCACAGGGAGTTCTCAAGATTGACTGTTTCAGCTGATGAATCAATGCTCTTCTATGTTGAACACCACGTGAAATAATCTTTGAAAGTAGCAAGTGTGGGACCTCAATGCCCATCAACAAAATTGGTTTGCTAGCATCCCCCACCTCTCCATATGAGACAAGTCCTAAAGGATACAGCTGCCAGGCTGAGTCTGTGGGAGGCAGTGAGTAGACAAACATGAGAGATAAATCTGCATGACCTCATCCTGACCAGTTTACCAGTTGTAGATGCATCAGTCTATCCAGCAGTGTAAAAATTACCACAACACAATTCTTGCGCAGAGGGGTATAGAGTCTGCAACCAGGATTATGGTCCCAGAATAAGGATTAGGCCACTTGGGTCTGAGATGCGGAGAAATTTTTTCTCATGCAGAGGAAAGTGAAGCTTTTGAATTCTTTACCAGAAGGGCTGTTGAGGCTCGGTCTTTGAGTTCATTCAAAACAGAGAAGTATAGATTTCTGATATTAAGGAAATCAAAGGATTTGGGTTAATGCAAGAAAGAGGCATTCAGGTAAAAGCTCAGCCATGAATCGAGATGTTTCTAATTATGTTCTTGTAGAGACTAAGTCCTGCTTTCACAATGGAGACATCTTCCGTTATGTTGTGTGGCAGTACCATTGTGCAAAGTGGGTTAAGCTCAGAATAGATCTGGCAGTTCAAAACCGGGTCTCTAGGAGGTGCTATGGGCAATCAGCAACAGCATTAATGTATTCTACCGCACTCTGTCATCTTATGGACAGGTATGTCCTTCTGTCTATTCTTTTCAACCCTGCTTGAATGAGATGTCCAAAAGAACATGCTGGGAGCAGCTCCAAATTGGCAATATTGCAACACAGGATTACATGCAATGGACAGCTGAGGGATCCCAACACGAACAGATTAGGTCAAAGCTTTGCATCCTGCCGCATCTGGCTGTGAAGGTGGTGGACAAATAAAGAGCAAATGAGAGGAGGAGGCTCCAAGGGTATCCACATCCTAAATGCATGAAAGCCAAAGGCGAGGCTGAAAGATTCGCAACTGTGTTTAGAGTTATGTAGCATGGAAATAGACCTTTCAGCCCATTGCTGACCATCTGAGCTTGTTCCCATTTCCCGTACTACAGCCAGTATCCATGTACCTGTCCAAATGTCTTTTAAATGTTGCAATTGTACCTGCCGCTACAGCTTTCTCTGACAGCTTGTTCCATATACCCACCACCCTCTCTGGGTGGCAAAGTTGCCTCTTGGGTTCCTTTTTAAATCTTTCCTTAAACCTCTCACCTTAAATCTATGTCCTCTAGTTTTAGACTCCCCTACCCCAGGGAAAAGACTGTGACCATCCATCTTATCTACACCCTCATGACTTTATGTACCTCTGTATGATCACCCCTTACCCTCCTGTGCTCCAGGGGAAAAAAGTCCCAGCTTATCCAGCTTTTCCTTAGAATTCAAGCCCTCCAGTCCCAGTAACATCCTCATGAATCTTTTCAACACCCTTTACAGCTTTATGATGTCCTTCCTATAGTTGAGCGACCAGAACTGTGCACAATGCTCTAAGTGTGGTCTTGCCAGTGACTTGTGCGGTTGCAATATGACATCCCAACTCCTGTACTCAATGCTCCGACCAGTGAGCACAAGCATGCCATATGCTTTCTTCACCACCCTATCTACCTGTGTCACCACTTACTTGTACCCCTTGGTCCCTCTGTTCTGCAATACTCTACAGGGCCCTACCATTTACTATGCAAATCCTGCCCTGGTTTGACCTACCAAAATGCAACATCTTGCACTTGTCCAAGTTAAATTCCATCTGCCACATCGTAAGCCAGAAGTGTGGGAAGGATGATCCACCTCAGTTTTCTTCTTAGATCATTACAATCCCAAAAGCTTGTCTTTTGACAACTGGATTCACTCCACATGATATCCAGTTCTCCTAGTTGCTGCACTGAAGGTGTCCTCCAGAATTAGCTACACCTTTAACCAAGCTGTTCCAGTCAAATTATAACACTGGCATTTACCTGACAATGTGGAAAACCTGTCAAGAAAAAGCAGGACAAATCCAATACAGCCAATGGGCTCCTATTGTCTACTCGTTCATCAGTAAAGTTATGGAAGCTGTGGATGATTGTGGTATCAACTGCTGCTTGTGCAATAATAACAAGCACCGATTCTCTACTTGGGTTTTCCTCAGGCCGTTCTGCTGTAGACCAGACTCGCAGAATTGTTCCAAACATAGCCCAAAGGATGCATTTCAAAGTGTAGTGAGTGTGATTGCCATTGGCATCAAAGTAGTGTTTGGTCCAGCAAAATAGAATTTGTTGGTGGGAGACCCAAGACACTGCGGGTGCTTGAATCTGGAGCAACACTCAAAGTGCTGGGGGGAGCTCAGTGGGTCAGGCAGTATCTATAGAGGGAAATGGACAGTTGATGCTTTGGGTTGAGATCCTTCATCTGTACTGAAAGATAGAGGGGGGGTGGTAGTCTGAAAAGGTTGGGGGAAGAGATGGAGCAAGAATTGGTAGGTGATAGGTGGATCCAGGTGAGTTGGGGGAGAGTGATAGGCAGATGGGGGAGGGGAGAGTGGGAATGGCACCAGAAGCTGGGAGGTGATAGGTAGAGGCAACAAAGGGCCGAAGATGATGGAATCCGATAGGTGATGGAATAAAGGGAGGGAGGTGGGGAGGGCAGAGGGGAGTGGTGGGGGAGGGCAATGGAAGGAGTGTGTGGGTGAGGGGCAGATGGAGAGGATGGAGGAGGGGAAAGAGACATGGTGATAGGGGCCAGATAGATCAGGAGGGGAGAGAAAAGGGACAGGGGGAGCAGTTAACCAGAAGTTGGGGGAATTCATTGTTCATACAACCAGGTTGTCAGCTGTCCACGTGGAATACGAACTGCTCTTCCTCTAGGTTGCAATTTGTTGGTAGGGTTTGATAAAAACACATGGGAGGAGACTTGTACGGAGCACAAAATGCCATCATGGGACCAGTTCTGCACAATAGCCTTTTGAAGAATCCATGACATTTTGAGGAATGCTGGTGTTGTTGTGGCTCTACTTTCTAATAAGTAGATAATTGCAGGAACTTAGTTAACTGAAGATGAACAAAAATAGTTCTAGCAAATCCAGAGTTAGTATTTTGGAAGAGAATTTCAGTTCAGTTAGCATGATTTTCACCACTTGATTGGAGATGTTAGTGCACAAACTGATGAAAAGATCTATGTCATTCTATTTTCTTTCCTTAGTTGGTATCTCTGAAGAAACTCATGTTGTGTAAGTTAAAAAAACACAACAGAAGAAGGGGAATTGATTGGAGGAAAAAGTGCTACCCACTTCTTTTCCTAATTATTATTATGTTGTGCTAAGACCACTGCAGTCCAATCAACTGAATGTTATGTCCCATGGTTTTGTTGGTGCTTCAGAATTTAAGGTCTATTTATATAACAGTGGTGCACTAAATGCTAGATGGTCTAGAATGCTTCTGCCTGCCTCATTGCATGTTGTGCCAGATTGTGCTGGCTGTGGTTGATAGTTCCAAATGGGACTGCTGATGTTCAGTTCTTCAAACTGAAGTCAGTGACGGTCTTAAGGATAAATGCTTGGAATCTGCAAGTTGCTGACAGGTTCATGAGGCTGAATTTTGTCTCTGCCACTTGACATCCAAGTGAGCCTTAAGGCAGGGCTCAATCTTGCAGCTCCCCTGTCTTACACTGGGGAATCGCTAATCATTGCACCAGGTCAGACTTGACACTGAATGCATTGGTTTCTGAGGATTCTGGACCGGCAGATTTGGAGGCAAAAGGAAAGTCTATTTTGTTTTATTTATTTCAATTTGATTTAATGGTTTTTGATTTTAAATGTCCCCAGCTTTCCCCTTTGTTAAAGCCTGACAGGTGTGTTTAGGTCATAAGATCTCTGCACAGCAACATCCATGACTTACTCAAAGTCCCAGCCTTGTAGCTGGACTTAGCTGCATCTGACTTGGCTAAGGCCAGGTATGGAAAACTGCAGGTAGTCATTGTAGGTGGTGGTCAGTGTGAACTAGCCCAATATAAGTGACTCGAGCTTTGGAGAACTGGCTGGGTTGTCTGCTGTCGGTCTGAATAAAGCAGGCTTTAGGCTAATATGTTTGTTCTCTGTTTGCCTTTGTTGTGAACCTAGAACTTGGGTCTCAGTGTCAGAAGTGTTACAAAACAACCCAAAACTTCAGTGCCAAATTAAAAGCAAGTCAGTTGCATCCTCAAATCAAATCTTCCCTGTTTTCATTTTTTAAAATTATGTTTTGTTTCATTTATAAGAATTTATTCAAATAAGGAGGTTTAATATTTCATTTACAAGGCAGTACTTCCTACAAAATTGTACTGCACAGTCAGCCAAAATTATTTGTTTAAAGTCCCTGAGTAAAAACTGAAACTCAATCTGATTCAGAAGCAGAACAACCAACCAGGCAGTGCTGCCACTGTACCAGGTCAAACCCAACTGGAGCTTCCAGACTCTCTGAAAATACTTTTTTTGCTAAATACATTCAGATGCATTTATATTTTAATACATTTCCATTTCTTTAATTAATGCAACAATATATTACAAAGTTTGTGAAATAGGTTCAACTTACAAATTTCTTGTGTACTTTCCTGATTTTCTAATTGAAAACCTGGAGCATCGAAAATGAATTTTAATAAACCTTCCTTTGGGGGGGGGGGGGGAGAGAATGGATTAAATTTTAAATTTGTTGTCCAGTTAGCATTTTTGATAATGAGGGAAATTATTTATAAATGCCTGAGGCATTTGGGCTTGGAAAATAAGAATTTCTATTCTCTATATACATCATAAGTTTGGCCAAGCAAGTCATGTTGCTTATGTGGCTTCCATGTCGAGGACGGAACGCTTACTCAAGATGGCAACTCAATTGCAATTTGGCAAATCTGTCCTCTAAAAGATGTGATTCGGGAGTGTTCAGATGTTAAAATTTGTCTTCCTCTCTCTTCCAGAAGAGGCAGTCTGTAAGATTTTGAGGACTTCTTGGATTATTCCAGTCTGTAATTTGAATTTAGTATATTAACAAGGATGCAATTAACCTACTTTGTTATTTTCAATGGCACAAGAGACAGCAAATTTATTTCAGTAGAAGGCTGCATTTGGCTCACTCGTGTTTGTTCGCAATCATATTGCAACTCACTGGAGTGCTCGTTAGTTCAACTTCAGAAATTCAATAGAAGTGCTTGTGGTATTGTAGAATTGGGCTGCTTGTTTAAACAATAGAATCACAAGATCGCTTGCGTGGATATTGGGGAGTAAAGGGGATTTTTAAGTTGCAGTGGACCCCTTACAGCAGTGATCAGGCCTGAGAGAATCCCAATAATTTTCTTCCTTTTTTTTAAAAAGAAAAAACTTATTTCAAGTCATGTGAAGTTGAGTTTATTGTCATATACGCAAGTACGGTGAGGTTCAGGTACAATGAAAAACTTGCAGCAGCAACACGGACACATAGGTACAGATGGCACACCGAATATAAATTATACAAGATTGTGCACAACAAGATATTAGTGCACAAAAAAGACATAATCAGAGACAAGACCACGGTAGTGCAAGAGGTGGCCTTTAGTGTTTCATTGCTGAGGTAGGATAAGCGTCGTTCGAGAACCTGATGGTTGTAGGTGAATAGCTGTTCCTGAACCTGATGGTGTAGGACTTGAGGCTTCTGTACCTCCTGCCTGACGGTAGCAGCAAAAAGAGGGCATTACATGGATGGTGGGGATTCTTGATGATTGATGCTGCCTCCTAACTGGAACACCTCCTGTAGATGCTGTCAGTGGTGAGGAGGACTGTGTCTGCGATGGACTGGGCTCTGTCCACTTACCCTCTACAGCCTCGTGTGTTCCTGTGCATTAGAATTGCTGTACCAGGCCATAATGCAACCAATCAGGATATTATCAGCAGTGCATCTACAGAAGTTTGTTGAGTATTTGGTGACATGCTAAGTCTCCTTAAACTCCGAAGAAAGTAGAGACATCGGTGGGCCTTCGTGATTGCAACTCTGTGCTGACCCAAGAACAAGTCATCCGAGATGCCTAGGAATTTGAAGGTGCTTGCTCTCTCTACCTCTGACCCACCAATGAGAACTGGCTTTCTGAAGTCAATGATTAGCTCATTGGTTTTGTTGATGTTGAGTGTGAGGTTGTTATTTGAAGTTTCCACATAGAATTACCGTGGAAAGGAGCAATTCATTGCCATTGTGCATTCCCAGTGAAGAATCTTATATTTATATGGCTCAGAATAAATCTGCTTTAACATTTAATGGATCACGTTAGTTACCTTCCTACAGTTCCAGGTCATTGATTTATTAAGATATTTGCCTAAATTTCTAAAGTAATTACTCTAAGCCTAAACTCTTAATTGTTGAGCATTATTTCGTCAATAATATGATTCTCTTACATTTGTCTTGCCCCAGAGAAAAGAGTGATCGCTACATAGACTAAAATCCATGGTTGAATTCACTCGCTGGTGTGTGTAAGCTCCCATCCTCCCCAAATTATAAATTGCTAATCTTAAACAAGCAAGCTGATAACAGCAGGCACATCGAAAATTTCCAATGAAAGGAGAATGAACACAAACTGGATAAAAATGTCTCATACCAGATCTGCATTAGCAAACATCACCCATCACAACAGTGTCATACTAACAATCACTGGTCAGGTCACCAAAAGATAGCAGGTAATATTTTATTCCAGTGACCTATGCAGAAGAGGTTAATTATGTCCATCCAATAACTGTTAGATGAGAGGAGAGAGATTTGTGAGTTGCTCAGCCTTGAAAGGAGATGGCGACTGATAGCAGAAAATCAGAGGGTGTGGATGAAAGAAGAATATATAGGATTTTTTCAAGACTGAGCTCTTAAGTGCATCATAGCTGATTCATTAAATTTTGTCATGCATTTACTGTTTGTTTTGTAGGCAAATAAAGCCAGTTTGTGTGCAGCATTTTCCTACATGCAACAAATAAGAGAAATGAATATTTAATGTATTTTGGAGACAATAATAATGACACAATAGAAATGCTCCTTTGTTTTCAAATATTAATATTATGAGTTTGTTTAGATTTTCAAACAGAAGCAGGTGTAATCAGTTTTTTCTCTAATCTGAAGGAATGCAACATCAAAAATGCAGCATTACAGTACTGAAATGACAATGACATGGGATTAATTCTAGAATCAAGTTATTCAGTAGAGTCGATTCTTCAACAACATCAATAATTGTGTTCTTTGGGGGAGTGAATGTAGTGTGGCCATCCTTCCAGCAGCTGAAATTCATGGGTGAAATCACCCCTCAGCACTATTCAACATTGTGACCTCAAAGAATAAAAATGAAAGTGTGCATGCTGTGTTGTCACACAGAAGCATTAACGACAAATTTAATGTCTTCAATAATTGTTATGCCAGTGTGGTCTGGGATGTTGAAAATAACTTTCCTCCCAGCCAAAGTAAATATGGTAGGCTATTTGTGAATAAGTCATCATTTGTCAGGCCATTTAGTTAGTTACATAAATGCTCTTTAAAGTCTTGCTAACTCGATATTGAAATTCTTTTTTACTTATTTAAATATTACCAGTTGCACAGATTAAGCAATTTTTTGTGTTTACATGAATCCTTTAAGTAACTCTCTTTGTAATTGTTATTACGACCTGCAAAATATTCTGTGTGACAAATGGAATTGTAATAGTGAAGACTCATTTTGGAGTAACGTTTTAAGCATTGAAATGTTGTAAATGGGGGAGAATAAGATGCATTATATTGACATTGGTGCATAGATTTTATTTGTTCACTGTGCTGTGCCTGTACTATTAAGTTAGATACTGTATTCATGTACCTTCAGAATTAGTATTGCTTAAATGGGAGAGCCAGAAACATTAATCCATTAGCACAGGGAAGTGCTCCAGATATGATCACATTTTCAGTCATTTTACAGAAGTGTGGAAAGATTGCCAGAAATAAATTGAAGATCGTCCCAGGTTGCCCATTGAATTTATGATGCACAAATCAAATTGCTTTGTTTGAATAGTATCAACATCAAACCTGTAAAATTGCATGGTCTTGCAGCTTTTCAAGGAACGCTATAGTGCTGCTTTACAGAAATTTCATGATAGCATAATGTATATTTTCTTGAAAGTTTCATGCTGGTAGCCACTCTTGCATACTGTTGCATTTTGTGATTTGGAACATTTTATAGGAACCAGGAGTGTTAAGCTTGAACTGCATGAGAGTGGCCTTGGGATCTGGGAGCATTGGGAAACACTAAACAGATAAGGTTGAAGGGGATAGCGTTATTTTCAGAGGATGAAGAATCATCTTGGGGAATTAGATCAATAAATAATTTTCTGGGGCTGTGGAACTGAACTTTCAAAAATACTGGGACAGATCTAAAGGTTTAAGATCACTGGCCAAGGGATTCTGCATTTGGGAATATTTTTATTGGTGGGATCTGTCCTTGAACATGCGGACTGCTTCAATTCATGTTAATAGAAGGAATAGCCAAGACCTTGGATATGGTTCCCTCAATGTGTTTCAGGTTCACGAAAGGCAATTATTTCAGTTTTAATCATACTTAATGAGTTGGCTAGCTGAATGAAAGTGGAATTGCTGGTAGGTACCTGCTTTCAGCTAGTTTGAGGATGCTTAAGCAATTTTCATGTTTGGGTATCTTCCCAGTAAATTTGTATCTCTAATGCAACTTTAACAGAGACAACACAATGTGCTTCACTGTTATATTCATAGAGTTATACAGCAGCGAAACAGGTCCTTTGGCCCAACTCATGCAAACAAGATGCCTGTCTACACTAATCCCTTTTGCCTATGTGTGGCCCATATCCCTCCTAAAACTTTCCAATCCATCTTCCTGACAAGAAATAATATTTGAAGTTAAATTACAAGGAGATATTGAGGCACATGGCCAAAAGCTCAGTCAAAGTTGGATTGAGGGAGCAATTAAAAGGAGAAAAAAAAGAGACCAGTGGTGAAGTTTAAGAAGAAGACCATGGCATGAGTATTTAAATTCTGGGCCAGAACTCTAGCAACACATAGCTCTAGATGGTATAAACTGGAGGAGGTTACTAAACTTGAGGGGGAAAATGCCCTTGGTAGGATTTGAAAACAAGGGCATTAATTACCTTGGGAGCTTAAGTCAGTGAAAGTTTGGAGGACTTCAAGCTTAAAAAGCATAGAATGATGGAGACTGGACAGAAGTGCATTGAAATCATCAAACTTACAGGTAGCAAAGGCAAAGATCAGTGATTCAGCAGATAAGCTGAGGCAAGAGGTAGAGTGGGGCAACGTTATGAAGTTGGGTCACAGCTTTGTTAATGGCATTTGGTATGAAGTCCAAAGTTCATGTTGGGGCCATATGTAACTCCAACACTATTTGCATTCTGCTTCAGTGTCAGACAGCAACCACAGAAATTGCTGAGACTAGAGAGCAGAGTTTTTTTTGGTGAGAATGAAGTCTTCCCTAGACTTTGTGGAGGAAATTTTTGCTCCGTCAGTTCTGGATGTTGGGCAGTTAACCTGGCATTTTAGATGCAGTGGTCGAGGGTGATGGATAGCTAACTTTGGGTTGGGGGATAAGGTGGGAGGGAAGCTAGCTGATTCACCTCCAGGTTGCGTGGAGAACTAAATTGGAAATAATTACTCCTCCTCCAGGGCCCCCAAAGATTTACCTCAAAACCTTTTCTGTTTTTTGTAGCAGTTTCTGTTTTGTATCTGGTCATTAAATGAGCTGTCACTACTGGCATTGGATCACAATTTGCATATGTGAGCAGATGGCTCAGATGGACATTTAGATCCTCGCTTAAACATTGTGGGCGGCAATCATTTAATGTGCCATCCCACGACTTTTAATTGCTGATTTGACTTTTGTTTTTGCAAGAGGGATTACCAGAAATTGAAATTTTCCACCATGGTGTTTATTGAAAGAAATCCACTTTAGTAAAGGGCAATTCATAAAATGCTCAAATGCAATATATACATATTTTCAAAAATTCACTTTCAAGACCAATAAGTGTGTGGCTAAAGAAGGATCCATTTGCGTGTAATCTTTGTTTTCTTTTCTAACCAGCAACCAAGAAACTGCAGTTGCACTTGCTAAGCTTCCTTGTATGGCTGAGCAGTTCATAATGGAAAACAGTGGCTACAAAATTCAGGCCTATGGCGCAAGCTTTTGGACACCTGTGTGATGTTCCAATTCCAAATGGAATTAGATCCCTATCCATTTCAATGGGACAAGTTTCAGCAAAAGCCTTTTCTTCATTTTTTTTTATCACCCATTTGGCATTGAGAGGTAGCGATGAGCCGCTTCGTGAAACCCCTGCTCTTTAAAAGTTCTATCGCTACACAAAATACAATGGAATGGGCTATCGGTACACTGAAAGAGCACTTGTCATCTTAGTGATTCTGTATCAGCATCGTGGTACTCAACAAAATGCATTTCAAGTGACTGCTGTATGGTGCAAAAACAACTTCTGTTGGCATTACCATAGCTACACCTTATACATTAAGTAAAATACAGGTCCTTCTCAAGTTAGGAATGCCCTGTACTTAGAAACGAGTGTTTGGGAGACGGCGGGACAGATGGGGATGGATTTGTCGACCACTGTGGGGCTGCAGGCATCTTCTGCCAGGTGGAAGCAGGGCATTTCCGTGTGCCTTCTCTCCCCTCCCAAGCTGCAACAATCGGGTTGGGTCGATCCAAACAGAGCTGAGAGGGCTGAGCAGACTCGCTCACTGAATTGGTGAGGCCAACTGGCGGCTGCTCTCCCCATGCCTACTCCCTCTCCAGTCACGGTGGTTTCTCTGATCCTCTCCCATGCACTGTTTTTCTTCGTTTCTGACTTAGGGATTGTTCAGGTTACAAACAGTTATCAGGAACAAAACCCTGTTGTAACCTGGGGACTGCCTGTAGGAAGAGGAACAGTAGAGGGATCCTGATGGCCCCTTTCTGACTCAGCCAGTGGTAAGCAATGTAACCATTTGTGATTCCAATAAAAGCCTTAAATATTACCTTCCCTCTGTTCCTGAAAATCCTTAAATCCGCTGCAATGAGGGTAGGAAGCAAGGATAACAAGTGTTTTCTACTCTGGCTAGGCTGCTTATGACTAGCATCTCACTACCTGCAGCTACTGCCTCTAAACTATAATATGTGCACATTTAGTATCTCAATTGGTAGTTGCAGGTGTGAAATTGAATGATCAGTACTTCTTCATCATCATTGTCGTATTATTCATCCACCACTGTCTAGCCAGGTTATAGTATCTGAAAAGCAGGCCACAAAGGGTTGCAGTGAGGGAAATGCTTTGCTGACTTTAGACATGTAAATGTAGGACTCAGGATGTTTGGCTGGGGAAACTTGACGGTCCTCTAGCTTTTTTTTTACATTGAAGGCTAATCTAATCATTTTATAATCACCATTTCAAATAATATATTGCTTTGTACTAACTGGTGGAGCCTTACTTATGAGCAGGGATATTGGTAATCAATAACATTCCTTGTATATGTTTTTGTTTATGTCTTTGTGTGCTGGTGCATTCCATATATTTATTTTTCTTGATAACCTGACAGATTTTTCATTCGGGGAGGAAGTCCTTTTGAATCTCAATAAGAAAAGGCTGTAGCTTTGTATATTCGAGTGTACTGTAACAAGCTATACATTGCCTTAATTCTCTGTTCTACACACATCAATGCAATAGATGTATTGAGATGCTAATACTAAACTAATGTAAAAGTTAGCCTGATTTATTTTCTGGCTTAAAATATTGAAATATAAAATACAGCTTATAATTTATAGTAATGTTTGGCAGGACTCCAGCCACTTTCCAGTCGATGCTGAAGAATGAAGTACAATTCATTACTTCATGACCAGTTCAGAATGTTTTGTCAATGATTTGAATTTTGCCCTCTGTCTGGAGTTTACTATTGACACTCATTTGCCAATGTGAAAAGTAAATTTTAATACCTCCTATCTATTTAATTCAAAGATGTTATTAAAGGGCATTTTCTGTTTTGTTTTTAAATGCAAATCAGGTTGCTGATTATTACAGCTAAGTTTCACTGCTGATGTTGTTAGTTTGTATGGAGGTTGCATTTATTGCTTCGGTTGCAATTACAAACATGCATTCCAAGGGAATGTCTTTGTTCACCAATCAAAATACCTGTTCTTTTCAGATCTGGATTTCTTTAACTCATGAAGCACAGAACCTTTTCTAGGTTTAAATACTGAACTTTTTACAAATTGGAGGGCCCAATCAAATATAAAGCTTAAATTTCATATTGTCATGTGAGCATTGCAACCATTCTTTACTGCATTTTTGGATTTTCTGTGTAAAATAAACTCTATATTAGTAAGCACAGGAGTTCCAATGGTTCGAGGCATGGAGTGCTAGGATCTCACACGTGGTTGCAAATAGTAACTTCTAGACAGAGCAAGGTACTGAGTTCAGTGTTTCCCTGGATGAAACTACAAGTCATTCAAACCATGTTCATTCATCCTTGTAGCCTGATACATCTGTGGCCTTAACCAAAAGAAAATCTGGTACTGACAGGCAACCAAAGCAGACAAAATTAATGAAAGTTCTAAGAGTGACGATGGTACAAGATTTGGTGTGGCCTTATAAATTGTATTTTCTGTGTAGGGATTTAATGCAATCCCTACATAACTGTAGGTTGTCAGACTTCTTGCTAGAGAAGGTCATTGACCTGAAATGTTAATCTGTGTCTCTCTTCCCAGATACTGTCTGGCTTGTTGAGTATTTTCAGCATTTTCTAATTTTATTCCCAGAGAATGGGGTGTGATTACCGGTGATGAAATAGGAAAGAAAATAAGTGAATACAATTGGATGAGGACAGAGATTACAAAGTTTAAGTTTAGTGTCCAAAGAAATCTAATTTAAATGTGTAACCATAAGGAAAAAAAACAGAATATGCAGTTTCTGTACTTTTGTGTTTAAAACAAGATTGTTCATACATCAAACATAATATGTGGATAGTGGTTGAACCCTTTTGTCTTGGAGTTTTAGACGTGCAGTGCTAATATGTGCACAAAGAAGTATCCTAGCTGAAGTTGTGACTTCCATGCAGCCTTTCATGATGGTGAATAGTAAGTAAGAAGAGATAGCAAAGTATTCCATCTCTTTTTGTTGGTGATTATGAAAGAAGCAGCACTTACAAGTGAAACTTGAATCTTAAAAAGCATCATTCAGTTTCTGTGTGATTAACGCCAGTCATTTCAAGCACTTCAAAGTGAGAGTGGAAGTTATTGTTAAGTGGCAGATATACTTAATACAGTGACTTTTTTACTTCACTGACAGGATGTGGGTGTAGTGGCAATACCAATATTTATCGCCACTACCTTAAACCATTAATCTGTGTAGTGAAAGTACACCCACATTGTTGTGCAACAGAAAATTGTATATTTTAAGACAATAACGATGAAGGATGAGTGATATAATTCAGGTATGATTAACGGGAGGTTTTTGGATAGTGGTACTTCCATGCACCTGCTGTCTTTGTTGATATCAGCAAATATCCCCACTTCTGAATTTAGTGTAAATGGAAGGTGACTGGTCATAGGCAATGCCTTCAGTAGCTCCTGTGGTGATGTAATGGGCCTGGGATCACTGACCTTCAATAACCACAACCATCTTCCTTTGAGAAACAAAGGACTGTGGGTGCTTGAATCCAGATGAAAAACGCTATGACTTGCAACTACCTATCACCAACTTGTGCCCACCCCACCTCCTCTCTTTTGTCCACCTATCGCTGCTCTGCTTTTCCCTCCTATATATTGGGCTTCCCCTTTTCCTATCTTCAGTCCTGAAGGAGGGTTCTGACCCGAAACCTTGGCCGCCTGCTTTTCTCCACGGATGCTGCCTGGCCTGCTGAGTTCCTCCAGCATCATAGTGTTTTCACCTTCCTTTGTGTGAGATATGACTCTTAACGATTGTAGTGCTTATCCATTTATGCCCATTGATTTCAGTTTTACCAGGACTCCTTGATGTCACAGATGGTTAAATATTGCCTTGACATAAAGGGGAGTCACCTCTGTAACTCAGCTTATTAGTCCACGTTTAGGCCAAATTTGTGGTTAGCTCTGGTGCTGAATATGCCTGGGTGAAATCCAGTCTGGCATCGGTGAGCAATTTATTGGTGTTGCAAGACAGCACAGTTGATGACTCCTTCTATTACTATAACAACTGAGAGTAGAGCACTTGGGTAGTATTTTAACAAGACATTGATATGAAAGATTTAGGCCATTTTCCTTTTTTGGGTGTGGGGGGGAGCGGTGTAGGGTAGCTGCCATTGTTTAACTACTGGAATAACTTGACTTAAGGTACTGGTCTGGAGTGTTGGCCTTCAGTACTACAGTTGGGATGTTATTTTGTCCTTTATCTTTTGCTATGTCTGATGTTGTCAACCATTTTACATCATGTGGAATAACTTGAATTGGCTGAAGTGTGGCTACTGTGATGGTGAGGATCTCAGGCAAAAGCCAAGGTGAATCATTCAAGATGATCAAGCGTTCATTTTGAAGTGTAGTGAATTGTTTCATTGTAAGAGAATGCAATCTTTCTTGGTCACACAAATAGCAATGAGATAAATGACTTTGTAATCTGTTTTAACGGTGGTGTTTTGAGGGTATATATTCATCAGGAAAACGACCTGCTCGTTGATTCATCCAAATTGATCATTTAAATTTGATGATGAGACTGGATAGATCTCAGTTTCACAAAATATTGGCTTTCCATCCCTGGTAACACACTTGCAATTTAGTCATTAGGTTATGTTTTTAATCCCACCAAGAAACCTGAGTGTGTGTTTTATCTAAACCAACACCATGGTTCAGAACTAGGAAAAATTGTGCACTTTTAGATTGGATGGTAACTAATGTCACGATTTGTCCTCTGAGGCAGGCATATAACTTTTTGTGGCATTAATAGGTGTTTGTGGAACCTTGTTACATGCAATGTTGCAGTTATTTTTCTGATATGATCTCAAAAGGTTTTTCAGTAGACCTTCATTGGCTGTGATGTGCACAGGGACAGCCTGAGCACATGGAAGGCCCTCACTGCAAATACTTTCTTCTGTAGTTTGGTCTATTCACATGACCCTTTTTTGAACCCTGTCTGTGACTGAAATTGCTTTTACTTTTTTTTGACTTCATTAAAAAAGGTCTTTTTTCATCAAAAGCTCATGTTCACTGTTGCAAAGCTAAATAAAGATGCATTCAAATCATTGTGCACACACATTAAATTCAGATGAGTACTCTCCAACAGTTTATGGTTTAGAGAATGGTTGTAATTATTTCTTTAAGCAAAGCTCTGATTTCACAATGTGACAGCCAAGATATCATCAACAGATGCATGGAGTCTGTTCCCACATTTGTGAGGTTAGAAGCGTCATGACTGGATGTTTCTTCCTTCTGCCCCGCGCACCTTCTGCCCCCTTCCCCTGCTGTCCAAAAACCTCCCAAAAGAGGCAAAACAAATGAGCCAGGCTCAGTTATGACTTGAAGATAACTGAGGAGCTTAAACAAAAAAAAAGCAAGATTTGTTTACTATTTCTTGGTCATTGACTTCCTGAATATTTTTATAAATTTGGAAATAATTTGATGTCTGATCAAATTCATGTTGGCAAATGGCATTCCCAATGTACTACTCTGATACGAAGCAGCATTGCTTCTATAGATTTATGTAATTATTTTGACAGTTTTTCCTCAAATAATGGATATTTAAAAGTGGATAAATATGGTTCTTAAAATATAAAAAATATAGAATCTGTAGCAGTAACAATTGATATTCCGTATATCAGGTTCCAATGTGCACACTCGATGGATGTTGGTTAGTTATGCAGTGTACTTTCTAAATCAGTTCTTGAATATTATTGGGAACTCATCGCAAATTGTTTAATGTTGACTCCAGTATTATTTTCCAATTGAGGCATGATCACTTGTCAAAAGGTGTTTTAAAATTGGATTAGTTTCCAGAAACAATTGTGGATGTTTAACTACTTAAACACATATTCGTATAAATAACTAAGTTAAAACCTTTATCATCGTAAATAAGGTTTAAGTATGTTATGGAGTAAAGACCTGGAATTGTATCGATTGTAATGATCTCTATAATGATTATTTAAAATTTATAAAATATCTAGTTTAGGGATTTCAAGGTGTAGTTTTTTTTAAAAACCTGGAAAGCTGGAAATCTGAAAGGTATGAAATACTGGAAAGATAAAACTGGAAAACGGGCTCACTGTCTCATGTCTCTCCCGATATTTCATCCTTTACCTCCACCTTTTCACTGCAGTCATCCTTACTACTTTTCTGGCACTTGTTCCCACTCGTGCATCTACATATTACTTTTAGAACTACCTCCGAAACATCATCTCCACTTCAGGGACCTGTGCAGAAATTTAAATTTGATGGTTTGTGGAGGGTTATATTAAAGACAGAATGAGCCAGAAATAGCTGGGAAATGCTAATAGTGCTCTGCTGAACTGCTAGAATATTTCGTTGCAGATACCACCAAGATTTAAATTCTCAAGAATACCAGAGTAGCTGTTAAGCTGGAGAATTTGCCTGCTCTGGACTTAACATAGGAACTGCTAGCTCATTCATTTGATTGGATCAGAATGGCTGCAAGGAACAGAAATATTAAGCAGCTTATAATTTTTAAATTTATTGTTTAGTTTAATGTTTTAACTTTGTTTAAAGTTTTAATTTTCAATTTTAATGAATCATTGTTTTTAATAGATTTTGAATTTGTCAAAGAGATTCAGTAGCATTTGAAGACCTTGATAGGTATGACAGCAAGCAAGGCTACCTGTCAGGTTTTTTTTTGCACTGTTAAGTGGGCCGGAATTATTCTGGCCCAGTCACATGACAACATTATTTTAATCAAGGTCCTGCCACCAAGCAATGCCTCCCAACAAGATTTGGGATGTATTCAGGCAGGTAGACACTGGTGTATTCAGTAAAGGGACATAGGTCAGCACTAAGTGCAGCAAACTCATTGGTACAAGCAAGTTCCAGCTCACTATATACATAATTTGGTGGCCTAAAGTTGTAAAATGACTTTTGGAGGTTGCTGAGATCCCTGATCATCTTCCACTTCCACATCCTTCTCCTCACCCTTTATCAATTATTCCATTCTCTCCTTCCTTATGCCAGTCTCACATTTGTTCAAAATTCCTGTTGTGAAGTAAAATACTGATATTAATTTTCCTATACAGAATGAACGTGTGTTATGTTAATGATGCTATAACTAATAGTTTGCAAACAGAAGTATTTAGAATAATCATTTGATTTGAGCTCCAGTTCATTTGTGTACCTATTGCTAACAGACCAGCTGTAAGGTATCAATAAGGAAGATGCCATCTCCTTAGAAGGGAAAATCCATCATATCTTCCAGCAACTGTTATTCAAGGAGAATTGAATAAAAGAGTAACATTTCCAGCCATGCCTTCATTTGCTCATCTTATACTTAAGATCTCGTACTTGTAACCACATAGGAAGAGACTTTTCAGCACACATGCCAGATTCCAAAGAATAATTCCCTGAGTCCTTTTCTCCATCTATTTATTTCTCTGAACCCCTGCAACTTATTCCCTCTCACTTGTGCCCATCAACTACCCTTTGATAACCACACCAAGGCGTATTTTATAGTATCTCATTAATCCACCAGCGCATCTTCTGGATGTTGGAGCTAAATGGAGCACTAGGAGGGAACCCCTGTTATTACGGGGAGAATGAGCAAACTGGGCATTGACAACACCTGAGGTCAGGATCAAATGTAGATCCCTGGAGCTGTGAAGCAGCCGAACTAATTGCTATGCCACCCTGTTGTCCATTAACCTGATGTTTTTGGGATGTTGAAAGGAACCAAGCACCTGATGGAAACCTTAATCTTACCCCTCCCATCCCCTGAAATCTCTTCCTATATTATTCTGCATGTGCATCTTCCCTCCTTTTTAGGACTCTTATAAGCTCATTAGTTTGACTGAGCCTTTCTTCCAATGACTTAGTATTCTCTCAATTTATAATGTTATGGATGTGCTTTTACATTAAAGGTGCTTTTGTAAGTATTAGTTATTAACCCAAGTCTCTAGTGTGCAATTTTACTGGCACCAAATACTGAAGAGGGTGCAGAGGAGATTCACCAGGATGTTGCCTGTGATGGAGCTTTTCAGATATGAGGAGAGACTGGAGAAGCTAGGTCTGTTTTCCCTGGAGAAGAGAAGGGTAAGAGGGACGTGATTGAGGAAAACAAAATTGAGGGTTTCAGATAGGGTAGACGTTTCAAACTTTTCCCCATATCAGAGGTAGATAAAGCTGGAGGTTGTAGATTTAGGGTAAGGGGTAAAAGATTAAGAGGATTTGAGGGGTGGTTTTTCAGTAGGAGAGTAGTTAGGACCTGGAATACACCACCTGAGAGTGTGGTGGAAGCAGAATTGTTAACACCTTGCTTGAGGAAATGCAGGCAAAGACTAGGAGGAATTAAGTTGACGAGAAGTGTCTAGATGGGCACTTGAATCGCCTAGACATAGAAAGCTATGGGCCAAGTGCTGGAAGTTGGGGTTAATATGGATGGGTGCCCATTGGTCAGCATGGATATAGTGGACTGAATGGCCTGTTTCCATGCTGTATGACTCTGTGGCTCTGAGTATTGGAAAGTGTGCCACAGTGTAATTTTTTTTTTAAAATGACGTGTATGAGTGTTTGGCAACTGTACTGATGAACTTTGGATAATGACTGATTATTGGGCGCAGGATCAGTTGATTGCAGGAAATGCAAATGTTTCAAATGTGTCAAAGAGCTGGATTTTCCCAACAGGCCAGCTGACTGCACTCTTTGCTTGCATTTCCTCTCTGTTCACAATTTGCCTCCTGCAAATCTGTGAGGGTGATCTTGCTTGCTGAGGTGGTCTGGAGCTGAGCAGCAAGAACCTGCAAGGCCCTGCAGCTGGTCATGACTTGAAGTGCAGACCAGAATGATCACCAGTGGCACAAAATTCTTCTGGAAACATTGACAACCTTTGTCAAAGCTGTTAAGATCTTCCAGTGACTCATAGAATTGTAGAATCTTACAGCAAGGGATCAGGCCCGTTGGCCCACTCAGTCAGCACAAAGTATTGCAGACTCAATTGACACTTATCTTATTCTTCCCACGTTCCCATCGGCTGTCCCCAGATTCTTCCATTCACCTACACACTAGGAGCAATTTACAGTGGCCATTTAACCTACCAATCTGCACATCTTTGGGATCAGGGGGAAAAAAAAACAGACCACCTAGAGGAAACCAACACAGTTACAGGAATACTTACAAACTCCACACAGACACCACCAGAAGTCAGGATTGAACCCGTGTTGCTGGAGCTTTGAGGCAGCAGCATTATGACCTGTGCCATCCAGGGTTCTGGATAAACATTTAATTGTTTGTTTGCAAAAAAATATTATTTAAAATATATTAAATCAGTTAAACTATTTCAAAACATATGTATATAATTAACAACATTAAGCCAAATAAATAATTCAAGGAAAAGATAATTTATCTTTTTGTTGTACATCCTTCTATACCTCTACGATTGCCATTCAGATGAATGGGCTTGTGGATCCTGAGTCAGATCCAACCTGGTACAGAATCCAAGAGCAGATTCCTCAGTGCATATTCCGAGTAATCTCAGAAAGCTTCTATTCCATTGTTGGAGTCCAAGTGGAGTTTACTGGTCGAGTGCAGCCAGGAAATTATCAGTGGAGCTTGGCTGGCAAGGTTGGGACTTCTGCACTTGTGTGGATAAGTGCTGGCAGTTCTATGTGGGACTGCAGTCATTTATGAGAAAATCTGGGATTTTTTTTGCCTGTACAGCTACCAAGTATATAGTTAAATGCACAAGGATATTTCATTGCATACAAGTAAAAATTCCAAGTCAGTGCTAGCAGCAGAGCCTTGCTGGAGGCTATAGTACATCGTTAAATGGAGCATGACAGCCTGTGTGCTCAGGGCAAAGCACACCACATTTTATGGCGAAAAAAATTAAGGCTCTATGGGATATATATATACATCCAGAAAAGCTTTGTTAGAGACTCAATCTGTGCAGATTTGAGGCTCAAAGATCTGTTTATTTTTTTCAGCTGGCCATACTACCAGAGCTAAGAGCATCAATATGAAATTAAAGCATCAGTAATCTGGCCAGCAGCAATAAATTCCTTAAAGGAATATTGTTGCAGGACATTAAGATTTATAACTTGGGTTATTTGGCTGTTTGCAGTTTTAGTTTGCATTAGTTAGTTTGTCATTATTCCCTTGATGGGGATTTTTTCTTGGTAACTTCCTTCGTTTATACTTGACTGCTGTTGAAATTTGAATGCCTAGGAAATTTCAGATTCTGATGATGAAGCACAATTGAGATGATTTTCTGGAAGAAGAACAACAGACGCAACCAAATGAACAGTAAGGCAGTTTCACCACACTCATTACTATCCCAGAATTGATGTATGTAGACCACTCACCATTAAAATGAAAATAAGAGATGTAGACTTAACTTTGTCATGCCTGCTTCACATAGTTAACTGAGAGAATTGTGTAATCTGCTGCAGGATAACCTGACAACAGTAATAGCTCTTCCTTTAGAAGTTGAAGCAAAGAAACTGCACAGCTTTTGTACTGTTGGATTTCTTCAGTTGTGGGGAGTACAGTGAACAAATATATCAAGCAGCTGCAGTTTGCACGATGAAGAAAAATATCAGCATGAGGGAAGACAAAAGCTTTTAATCAAGCAGCAGTATTTCTCTCAAATGTAGATTGGCAAAGTTGGCATCCTTCAGTATCAGAGCTCCTCTTAATGTATCTCATGGCTTTCAGAAATAGGAATTAATGATTTGCCAATGGTCGGGTTGCATGAGAGTATAGAAATATCAATTTGTGTATATTTACCTTCCAAGAACAGGCACAATACTTTCAACAGCTAGCTGTCCAAATTGCCCACATTAGATGCAAGGGGGGAGAAAAATAATTCCTGGTTGGATCCCTAGAGATCTGTGCACCTATGTACAACACCTTAGCTGGCGCTTCATCTTGAAAGAAAGATATGCCATCTTCCTTTGACTATTGGGGTGCTTTATTCTCATGATTTTGTCAGGTGTTGTTGGAAAGTTAATTAACTAAAGAAGGGGAATCGTTGCCTGGTTTTCTGTAAATGATATTTCCTGCGGTGTGGATTGATCCAACATGGGGTAAAAATATGGCATATAATTACCACCACCATTGTTTACAACCAGATACAAAAGGCCTGAGTAAATTCTTTAATTTGGTCGATAGACTACCTTCAGTAACTTGAACCTGCATTTTATTGGAGGGGAATCTTTAGCCTCGGTATAATTCAGTTCTTTGGTGCATCTTCTGCAGCAAACTTTATGCTCTTTAGGTGAAAAGGCACATTATGGCCCAAATGTCTAAGCTGTGCCATTGTGAACAATCAACTTTCATTCCTCAGGCCTGATCACTTTCTTGTCATCTTTAATAGAAAGTTGTGTGAATTTTGGAACTGAGGATCCAGATTTTATGATGTCTTCAACAGCATCGTGTCCACAATATACAAAGGGGAAGGGGGGAGGGTGTGAATCACTGGTCAGATGGTTCTTGAAATTTGGGCATTCATGTACTGCTCCCAAGCCAGCACTTCAATTTGCAAGAAATGTGTTCTATAAATGATATTCCCCACGTTCAGTCAAACTTGTTCCAGGTTAGCTGTTGGGTAGTGATGACCAGCTCTTGAGCAACATGCTTGTTTCATTGCCTGCTGCACTGTAGGCTGTGGTGGTTGTACTGTTTTACTGTGTGTGGTATAGTTAGCATGTTATGCCACCTACAGGTTCCCTTGTTATTTCCTCAAAGTATCAGTGACTAATTCAGAACCTCACATAAGTTAGAACCAGGTAAAAAAATAGAACTTCTAGCCAATCGAATTTATGACTGCAGCTCTGTGGAAGGCAACTGTTTTGAGTAACTTTGTGTCAACGGTCTCGTTTATCATGTACTTTCAACATTTACTTTTTAGAAAATTAACATTTACCTTTTTTTAAAAGCTAACTAAATCCTTCTGTCCCTGTAGATCTCACTGGTGTGTTATTCTTATATTACTTTGCTTGATCATGTGAATGAGGAAAGGACAGATTTACTTGTAGCCTCTAAGCTCTATCTGTGTTACATTAGTTGCAATTATTGATTACTTTTCTGTGCCAATTTTCTTCAAATCTTCACAGTTATTCAGTTGAAGGAGCTGCAAATTGCCATAGGGTTTGCATGGGGAAAAATGTGCAAAAAAAATGCCCCAACATTTTCACTAATTAGAACAGATAGAACTGGTGTTGCTAGTCATGATGAACCCAGATGAAAATGTCAATAATGTGTTGATCTTAATTCAGTTGCTATAAAATGAGTATTGAAAATCCATATTTAAAAGTTGTTAGATTTAATAATGGTGTAATTTGTTTTTTTTTCTTCAATTCAAATTTCTTTCATCCTGATTCTATTTTAATGGTCTCCTTGTTGAACGCTCAGTAATTCCAGAGTCAGAACTTTATCTAAGATTGGCATAATCCATTATTTTATTCACTCATTTTTGGTGGATCAGTCCAATTTGGCAACGGTGACTGAACTTGACTCACTTGAGTATTATCCAGGGTTTTACAAATGTGGTTATTGGCCAAGTGGGACATTTTTTTTTGTTAAGCAATAGTGTGTGGTTGATTTTAGTTCACTGATTTTAAGATTAAAGCCATGTAAGTAGCTTTCAGTTGAGCAATTGTAGGTTGTGCTCTGTCACAGCAATAAAAACTCCTGCTAAGGCAGATTTGCTTACTTTTTGTCAGGTATAGACTCAGATCAGAAGAATGGTGAAGAATGAATCATTTATGTTACTGCATCATAAAACTGAATAAAATTTAACATTTGTATCAAAGTTAGGTGTGGGCAGAGGTAGGTGTGGGCGAGTGATGTGTCATGATATATAGGCAGGGGAGAAATTCAATGGCTGAGAGCTCCAGTACGTCAAACAAAAATCAGACAGTGAGAGAACAGGTATATATACCCTCCTAATTATTTGCATGTAGTGGAAATCTGACTGTTAATCTTTGACAGAAGCTCTTTAGTTGCCTATCCCATTAAGAACACTGTTGTACTTGGTTGACATTGCAGTGAAAAGCTAACGTTCCAGTTTTTAAAATGCCATGTAGGTTCATTGATCCAGAACTTATTAATATATAATTCTTCGTATTTCATTTCATTCTTGGTACTGTAAAAGAGTGACTTGGGTTGTGCAGTTTTTGTTTTCAAAGTCTGCTTTATGCTTGTGATGGGAATGATAACTGTTGACATAGTGATCAGTGTTCGGTCATTGGATTTGAGTTTGGATGTATGGAGTCACTGTTTCATCCATTTTTATGGATCAGCTGTCCTTCTCAGTTTATGTGAACTGCAATCAGATTTTAGCTTCTGAAGAATTGCATTATATTACAAGCATATTATGCTCTGATTGGAAAACCAATCTATGTAGAAAGAGGTCCAGACATCTTATGGAAGATTGGCAAACTCTAGTATTTCATAGTCACAGAACTTGGAAATAGACCTTTTGGCCGACTTTGTGCTGAACATAAAGTGCCCCTTTATGCTAATCACATTTTCCAGCACATTGCCCACAGCCTTCTGTGCCGTAATGTAGCAAATGCTTATTTAAATTCCACTTAAATGTTGTGAGAGTTTATGTCTGCACTGCCCTTTTGGGCATTCCAGATTTCAACTACCCTTTGGGGTGAAAAAATTCTTCCTCAATTCCTTTATAAATGCTCTCTCCATTTCACCCATGTCCTCTAATCATGGACATCTCTGCTTACAGTAAAAATTTCATACTCTCTACCCGTTCTATGCCCCTTATAATTTTGTAAACTTCTATCAGGTACCCTTTTCAGCCTTTTTCTATCCAAGGAAAACTGAGCAAGCCTATCCAGGCTCCACTCATAGCTGGAATGCTGCATCCCAGGCAACATCCTGGTGAATCTCCCCTATATCCCATCCAGTGCCATCATGAACTTCTGCATGAAGCTGAGGTGAAGTACAGCAGTGGAGCGTTTACAATGGAAGCCATTAGAACTCTTAGAATCATTGAGTCTTATAGCACGAAAATGGGCCCTTTGACTCACCATGTCCATTCTGACCTTTTTACCCATCTATACCAATCCCTTTTGCCTGATTTAGGTTGCCGTCTATTTAAGTATCTGTCTAGATGCTGCTTAAATGTGGTAATTACATCTAATACCATCATCTCCTTGAGCAGCACACCACTCTGTGTAAAACAAAAAGCTTACCCCCTCAGATTCCCTTTAAAGCTACTTCTTCTCATCTTAAGCCTATGCCTTGACCATGGGAAAAAGATTTTGACTCTCTACCCAATCTGTGCCTCTCATAATCTTGTATACCTCTATTAGATCACCCCTCAGTCTCCTCCGTTTCAGGGGAAACATGCCTGGCCTATCCATTCTCCCCCCCCCCCCCCCAACTAAAGTACTCCAACCCAGGCAACATCCCAGTGAATCTCCTCTGCACTCTATCTCCAGCACAATCACATCCTTCCTCTGGTGCGGTGAGTCCAGAATTACACACTATACTCCCAAGTGCAGCATACCCAGTGTTTTGTCAAGTTGCAGCATAATTTTCAAATTCCTGTAATAAAAACTCAGCAGGTCAGGCCACATCTGTGGAAAGAGAATCAGAGATAATGTTTCAGATCAAAGACCCTTCATCAACACAGGGGAGGAGACAAAAGAAGCTTGTTAAGCTGCAGAGAGGGTAGACGGGTGTGGGAGTGGTTGCCTCTCTTAGGATAAAACTAGGGTGACCATGGGTAGAAACAAGGTTATCTGGTCAATGAGTGAATGGGTGCAGAGAGCGAGAACATAGAAAAAAGAATGCAGAGTAGGAAGTCATGCTTGGCAGGTCAGACTGAGCATGTCCTCCACTCCCAAAGAAAAAAAACTAAGGAGGGAAAAAAAGTTGAGCTAATATCACAGATGAATGACTAATACAGACAGAGAACTCAAGTTGTAGAATTCAATATTGAGTCTGGAAGGCTGTAACATGCCCAGGTGGAAGAGGAGGCACTGATCTTCCTGCTTGTGTTGGGTCTCATTGTGACAGTAGAGGAGGCCACAAACTGATAAGTCAAAGTTAAATGGAGAATTGAAGTGGTAGGCAATGGGAAGCTCATGGTTGCACCTCTGGACTAAATGCAGATGCTTCACAAAGCAGAGCATCTGTGTTTTGGTGTCTCAGACATTTTTTTTTGAAATCCGAGATGACAATTGAAAACTTACTTTTAAAATGTAATGTTATTGGTGCTATTTTCTCCAGTTTCTGTGGATATGCATTTTGGAGAGTGTTCATCTTGTTGAAAATTAGTGACACCTCTGTAGGGAATTCTAAAAATCAATATTTGAATTTATCAAGGTCACTGATACTTCAAATAACAGTGCTGTCTGTTTGTGTGTGTGTGAGAGAGAGAGAATACTCAAAATGATAAGCCTTTTTAGAATTGAGACTTAAATAAGTACTTTTTTAAAAGATTGTGCATTGTTAACCATAAATGGTGAACCATACATTGCAGCCAATAATCCCCTCCATCCTTTGCTTTTTCCTCCTCATTATAATCCACAAAATCTTCGAGCAGTCTTTGAGTAAATAGTAATTTCTTTAAACCCTTAAGAAATGTACATTTGATAGCTTTTTTTTAATACTTTCTTCTGGTTTAATGGAAAAGAATTGATACCTATATGAGATTTGAAAGGCATTGAATCAATCATTGTTGGTTGACAGCTTCTGTGATTTTCAGTTTTGTCACAGTTTCTAACCAAACTTGTGTCATTATTAACCTGCAAAGGGTTTAGCCAGTTCCGAATTCAGGTTTGTGGTTTAGGTTGATTGCATTGAGGATGTTGACGTGTTGCTGGTAACATTTACGTGCAGTTGCAACAGTATCATAATTAAATCAGCTTCACTGAAAAATAATTTTCACTTGCTTACTGAGAAATAATATTGGTAATTACACAGTTGGAGCCAATATTCTTTTTATTCCTGAGCTATAGACAACAGTTAGGATTTCCCCAAAGAATTCTTCCAGGGTTAAATTATTTATGCTAAGAATAAAGAAATGTACTGAGAGTCCTGTGCTGCAGCATAACTCTCTTTCCCAAGGGTCAAGCTAAATGAGCAATTATTTTTGTTAGCCAGATCATTTGTTTAAAAGTAAAAGTTGTAAGACAGTTTCTTTAGTAAACCACTGCTTTTCAAATTTACTTACTCTGTTTCTCATAGTTATAAGCTCACGTCTCCAATTGTGGATGTACTGAGGATAAAATTCAAAAGTTCCAGAGGTGCACGCCAAAATTTAAGTGGAATGAAGAATTGGTTGGAGTATGTAACAGACTGCTGACCACCTACTGTTTGTCCTATACTTCTAATGAAGTTCAGTCCAGCTCTCAGACCAGCAGCTGCCTATTGGCCACTTGGCTGCTGATGCAGAGAAACAGACAATGTTAAAATTACATTGAAACATCCCTAATGTGGCATTAGGATTCAAAACTTGCTATTATCTTCTGTTTCGTATTCATTGATAACACAACAGACATCCTACCTTGTCTTGGAGCAAGCCTTGTCATTAAGTTTCATCGACCAGCCACAGGCAAGAAATTGGGAATTCATTTTCAAGGCACTACACAATTTATGTCAACTTTGGGTGCAGGACTATGGCATTTGGATTGATCTCTGAGGAATTTCTTGGAGATCAATCTTCATCACTGTGTCTAACTCCTGTCATTTCCTACCCAGCCACTCTGTGAGAGTACCTTCACCAGAAGGACGGTACTAGCCCAAGTGTTGGCCTATGACCACCATCTCAATGGCAACAGAGATGGGCATTTTCCAACTATGCCTTGGAGAGTGGCAGAGATTGGTGGGGGGGGGGGGGGGGGGGGGGCACGCGGGGATGTAAGTTTTTTTTCTGAAACAAATATTTGGATGTGAATGGAATGGAAAATTGTTTCAAAGGCTTCTTGTTTGTCTTTGCAGGTAATCTTTGAAGCAGATGTCTCTCGTGAACAAAAAGGATACATTGCCATTGATGATATCCAGGTGTTGAGCTACCCGTGTGGTAAGCATACATTCTTAAAATGCTGCTTGTTCAGACTACAGGGAAGTATGAGGGTAGAATTTTGATTGGAAGCCAGCTTTTATCAACCCAAGAAAGAATTAATTTGGACCTTGAAATTTCCCTTTAAAATCAAATCTGTACCATTTTGTCATAAAATAACTTTTAACATTGATGTAAAATTTTTGCTACTAGTCTCTGCAATGATCTGTTTTGCCACTATTGATGCATTCTAATTCTTTTCCTATGTATTTCTTGTAGAGTTATATGGCACAGAAACTGGCTTTTTGGCCCACCGTAACTAAGCTGACCATAAGATACCCATCTCTACTAAATCCCTATTTACCAGCATTTGGTCCGTAGCCCACTCAAGTCTGTGCAGCATCTCTTCTTGAATTCTCCATAAAGTGGTGGAGTGATGCAAGGCTAGTCATGGTTTCATCTCTCCATGTCTCTGTAATCATTTCCTAGCCTTATAAACTAAGGTTTCTGGACTGTTCCATCTCTAACCTAATTGCTTCATCATTGATGGGCGTGTCTTCAGTTGCTATAAGATCTGGAATTTCCAACTAAAATTTCACCACCACTTCTCCAAAGTATCTGTCCTTCTTTATCGTGTAATTAAAGAAAAACAATGGGGGTCACACTGCATACACCAGCAATCCCTGGTGTAAGCAAAGGGCCCAGATGCAAAATGCAATTCAGCTCCTCATCTCAGTACATGAGTGCTCCTCCGCTGGATTCAGTGCTATGCTGGCACCTGACCTCTACTCATCTGAGTTCTACCTGGCTGTTCAAGGGCAGGCAAGTAGGAACAAGCTGACATGTGCACTGTGCTTAATTGGTGGTATTCTATTGCACTGTTGGTTGAAGATTAATATGATCTGACCCAATGTTTAGGAGTCAGACATCTGAAGTATTTCTCAAGTGAAAAGGATAGACTGGAGCCATTAAAAATGTAAAAGAAAAGCTCTTCCCCCCTCTTCATAGTTCATAAAGCAGCAGAACAGTTTCTAAATATTTCCCTTGCCTTTGACAGTGGGTAGTTTAAAGTCCAAAATATTAATGTAATGTGGCAGTAAGCTATCAAACCACTGGAGGCTTTTTTACAAATGGGACTTCTATATTTTCTCTGCAACAAAAATCATTTTTGCCTTAATTCAAAATAATATAGATAGAAATATAATCATAGCAGTTATATTTACATGTTGATGAAAGCAAATTATTTTGCAGTTTGAACCATATTTCAATTCAATAAAGAATAAAAATAAGTATTTCTTAAGATGTCTGCTTATGATAGATTACTTTTTAAAATAAAAGATAACTGGATCACATTTTGAACAATGTTGATCAGCAGTTCCTAGTTACCTTAGTGAAAGCTGTCGTGTATTCATTTTGTCTGCAGCACCAACTTGTCAAATTTCATCAACATTCAATAATTTGAGAAATTGATTCCTCTAATTAGAGCTCTATGCTTTTCCAAACAGAACTGAATGTCTTGCCTTTGTAAATATCCTTTGCAAATCCAACCACTACCCAACCCACGAACCCACCCACACCTGATTCGGTTTAATTTATGGTAAAGGTTAAGGTGTACCCTTTTTTTGAGGACTTCGCTGCATGATTTTCTTCTGTTTTGAAAACACAACTTTGACAGAATTAAAATTCTATGTATGTACTTAGCCATTTCCTTAAACTTCTGATTTGCTGAATAATCTCCAGTTTGAATATACCCCTCATCTCCAATCAGAACTGCTGCGTGTTGGAATTCCCAAATACTTCATATAGTCCAAATGACCACCTCTGCAGGATGTGCCACTAGTTTGATGAGGTGGGGCACAGGACTTTGGAGCTTGAGTAGCAGCTGCGGGCACTGCTCCATTTGAGAATAGCACATTTTCAGCAGTGGTCATCCTGCAGGTAAAGGAAACTCGTTCATGCAGAGAATGGGTAACTGCAGAGGAAGGGAAGCAGGCAGGTAGTCAGGGAAACCTCAGAGTGCATCTCACTCCAGAACAATTTTTCCATGTTAGAAAATAATGGGAGAAAAGACAGGCATCTCTGCAGTTGTAGACATGAATCCAGGATGATTTGTTGCCTCCCTGGTGCCCGGGACAATGAAGTCATGGAACGATTACAGGGCAGTCAAAAGAGGGATGGTAAGGAGTCAGGGGACATGGTTCACATTGGTACCAAGAGGGATGAGTTCCTGCTCCTTGAAATTGGGGAGCCAGGTAGCAGATTAAGACACTGCACTTCCAGTGCCACATGTTAGCAATAATAGGAATAGAAAGGTAGAACATATGGGTGAGAAGATGGTACTGGAGGAAGACTTTAGATTTTTGGGTTACTGGAACTGTTTCTTGGGAAGGTGGGACTGGAGGGTTGCACCTGAGCCTTGCATGGGAGGTGTGCAAGTGTTTTTGGGGAGCATTTAAACTAATTTGCAAGGTAATGGGGGTGAAGAACATCCAAATCAGATGGTAAAGAGCATATATTAAGTTGATAAGAATTTTTCATTTCATGAGTGGCACTGCCTGAGGGGCTGTACTCTCACAACATTTAAGGAAGATTTAGATGAGCACTTGAATCACTAAGGAGAGACGAGAGACTGCAGATGCTGTAACCTGGAGCACAAGAACAAAACTGCTGGAGGATCTCAGTGGGTCAGGCAGCATCTGTAGACAGAAAAAGATAGTCAACGTTTCAGGTTGAGACTCAAAACGTCAACTATCCCTTTGCTTCCACAGATGCTGCCTGACCCAAGGAGTTTCTCCAGCAGTTTGTTTTTGGACTTGAATTGCCAAGGCTTAGAAGGTTACAAGCCAAGTACTAGAAAATGGGATTAGTATAGATAAGTATTTGATGGTTGACATAGAGTGATCGTCGGCCAAAAGACTTGGTTCCATGATCCATGACTCTAAAAGAAATGAGCTTTTCAAAATAAGGGAGATGACCAGGGACTGTTCAGGGTATGTCTGATACAAATTCAAAACCTCTTCGATACAAATCTGAGTAGAGCAGTTTTTCTCCCAGCTGGTTTGGCTGTGGTGAATTAGCTGGGAAAATCTGAATAAAGCAGATTGTATTCAGCTAGATTTGACCCACTACCTAGGTGAGACATTTGTTCTCCCTGCCCAACTGGACCAGGTGCAAAAGTTGACTGCCTTCATCCAACAAAATGCAGCAAGGCCTTGGGAACAAGTTGTCCCTGGGTGGCAAAGATCTGAGGATCAGCTCTGGAACACCCTGCCAGTCCTGGACACATGACAAAGCTTGGGATGGAATCTTACCACCTGTCAGGACCATGAACACATGTTTGGTGTCCCTGATATTCAGAGACTATTTAAAATCATTAAGATCACTTTAAATAACATTGAAGTATTTTTAATTAAAGGTTATTCAACCACTAAGAAATAATGAACTACACTATAGTAAAAGATATTTAAAAAGGAAACTATTTCTTTATCTAATCGGCCGTTGGGAACTCCCATTCGGTGAATGGTGTTGCTGCTGCTCTGCCAGTTCTGGCTGGCATAGGACATGAGAGTATTATTTTTTGAGTTTAAAAATAAAGCGCTTCAGTCATTGGTTGCAGCATTAAAACAATTTGGAATCGCTTGTTTCCGGAAGTGCTCTTGTGGCTTGCTGGTGAAACTGTGAGGTGATGGTGAAAGTTGGTCAGCTGGATTGGGAGTTGATGATGAAGTAAGTAAATACATCAGACCTCATATGAATAGCTGTCTCCAGTTTGTTGATCTCAAATCTACTTTTCTGCTGTCAATGTAGATGTTGAAAGATTGAGGTTCACCAGATTCTTGGGATGGGTGAATTGTCCTGTGAGGAGAGATTGTGCAAACTGAGCCTATGCAGTGGAGTTTAGAAGAATGAGAGTTGATTTCATTAAGATGGACAAAATTCTTATGGAGCATGACAGAGTGGATGCAGGAATAACGTTCCCCTTAGCTGGTGTGTCTGGAATCAGGGGAAATTAAACTAAAGGTCAACCATTCGAGACTGATATAAAAAGAAATTTCTCCACCCAGAGGGAGGTTGGAATTCTCTACCCAAAGGGGCTGTGGAGACTCAGTGGCTGAGTATATTTAAGACAAATTGATAGATTGTCATATATTAAGGGTACTTGGGAATGTGAACTCAGTACTAGAAAGTGGCATTGAGATAAAAGACCAGCCATGATCTTATTGAATGGTGTTACAGATGTGAGGGGCAAGATGGCCTGCTTCTGATATTTCTCATTTGTCAGAAAAGTTTAATTGACATGAAATCAGATTATGCTGGGAGAAAAACGTCAGGTCCACGAAGCACCTGTGGAAAGATAAACACAGTTAACATTTTAGGTCGAAAACCCTACATCACAACTTTAATTGGTCTTGTTGAAAGGCAGATAACATACCAGCAAATTAAGAAACAATTGATATTATTGGTTCTCCTAATTACTGTGGAGTATTCTACACATCTTTAAATGAAACCAAAAGAGTGAATGCAGTGTACTGACACATTTGGAGTACTGCAAAGCACAGAGCTCCTAAATCAGTTGACTTTTGTCATAGACATGTCAAAATGTTTATGTTTTGCAGACAAATCTCCTCATTTTTTGCGACTTGGAGATGTGGAAGTAAATGCAGGACAAAATGCTACATTTCAGTGCATCGCTACAGGCAGGGATACAGTGAATAACAAGCTGTGGCTGCAGGTGAGATCTAGCAGTACCGTATTCCCATCTGTCTTGTAATAATTCATTCTGTCAGAAATAGAAAAAAGAAGTCAATGATTTTCATGCCATACTGACTTTCTCAATCTATACATTGCAAAAAAAGATTATTTTTCAACTTCTACGTTCACTGAAGTTTAAACAATCATGCAATTTGTTTTTTTTTATTATTTATATGCAAACATTCAGTGAATCTCAATCTGGGATGTAGTTTAACACACACAGTAGGTCACACTTGGAACATTACCCTAGAGCAACATTGTTTCAGGTTTAGTAATGAGACTCAAGTGACTGTTGGCTTCAGAAAACCAGAGGCAGAATCAATCATGGCTATGTAAATTACTGCTAGGGGAGTGGTTATTGTCAACTCCATGTAAAATCCTTTTGATAAAGTTGAAGGAACACATAATAGATGAGTACTTCCCATTGATGTGAAAGATACGGCCAACTGATGCACAATTCAAGAGATATTTTGCTTGAATTTTTTTTAATGAGGAAGGAAGCATGCCTACCTCAATGCTGATTTTTTTTTTGGCACATTCACAAAACTCGGCAGAAAGTAAGATGTTTGCATAATGCTTGAGCCTGGACGGTGATTAGAAAGCAATTTTTTTTGCAAATCGTCTGGGTTTCTTTTGTTCATTGCTATGGATGTGTTGTGCCATTTGGTTTTCTTCTCAATTTTTGCAACATCCATAATTCTTATGTAAGGAACACAAGTGAGTTTTTGAAGCATTGGCAAAATAAAAATAATGCACAGCTAGTATAATATTGTTTTATTATATCAATTAAGAAACAAAAAGTGGCAGATTAAAATTTGAGAAAATATTTTTAATATATTGATCATGTCAGCAGATTGAAAAATGTGCTGCAAAATAAGGCTAATATTGTTTTACTGTAATATTGAAGAATTTTCCATCTGAAATTTACAATTTGCTTGTAAGTGATAAATTCATCTCATTTTAAGATGGGAGCTTGCTCGTTTTTCAATGTTTTGGATGCTTATACTTTCGACATAAAATAGTTTGAACGCAGCTGTTGCACTCAGAAAAGGCAATCAATGCTTTGAAGCAGGTACAGGAGAGATTTACTAAAATAGTTCCAGGGATAAGGGATGACTGTTACGTGGATGTAGTGGAAAAGCTGGGGTTATTTTTCTTGGAGGAGGCTGTGAGGAGATTTGATAGAGATGATTAAAATCATAAATGGTTTAATAAATAGCAAGAAACTGTTTCCAGTGGCAGAAGAGCCAATTATCAGAGGGGACAGATTTAAGGTGATTGGCAACAGATCCAGAGGTGACTCGAGGAAAGGTTTTTTTCCAACACAGTGAATTGTTGGCATTTAGATTAGAATGCCTGATAGGGTGATGATTGTAGATTCAATGGTAGATTTAAAAGAAATTGGATACATTCTTAAAAATAGATTAAATTGCAGGTGAGTGGGAGTAGCAGAATTGCTTTTCAAAAGAGGTGCTGACTCGATGAGCCAGTTGACCACCGCCTGTGCTGTACTAATCTATGGTTCTTGTTTTGATCTTGTTTAAGTGGAGGCCATATAAACTAAGGTCAAGTTTATATGGTCTGTCAAAACTACTTGCGTCACTTCCAGTTGAACGTGTTACTCTTCATCCCGGTTTCAGTGTGTGATGTACTGTAATTTGTTTCTTATATGTTTCTTTTACTGGTAATGAAAGAAATGAATTGCACCATAGCATGGGTACATAATAAAAGTTCACTCAGGCTCCATTGCACGTGGTTCCAGAACACAAACCTATTTATTAATGCCATAAGTGTTATAGTTTAAAAAAAAATGGAACACGTAGCATTAATCAGGCAACCTTTTTTTGTTATTTATCACACTAACAGATATCAGTTAGGTTTGCATGCTGAATAATTTTTCACACTTCTCTTTGTATCATCGTTATCGTACTGTTGTATAGTTCATTATTTTCATAATCATTTGCATCTTGACATTTTCTTCTTTAGAAAGTACACATTTTCATCAACAGTATCTAAAATAGGTGAACCAGAACCTAATAGGTGAATCAGAAACTAATAATATATTTGAACCAAAAGTACAAAATATTTCATCAGACTGTTTTAATTGAGAAAGTCCAGTAGAGCTTGTCCGTGGAATTAAAACAATGTTTGTAAATACAATACGCTTTACACACAAGTTTATAATTTAAAGTTGTGAGGAACCTTGTATTCTAAAATGTGGACATTTTCGAAATTGAAAGGTGAATATTTTCAAAGGGAGATGGGATGGAGTGTATTGCATCCATGTATTGATCTGAAATTTTCATAGCACACAGTACATCTTGAACCAAATTGACTGAGTATTTCTGAGGCTGCAGTCAACTGCTTCTTCATATTGTACTTATGATCAAGTCAGCCAGTACCTAAAATGGCAAACTTGTATTAATGCCTGTGATGGTTTGTCACAGCTGTTTAAACACTGGGCCAGGAGAATATCCATTACACAGAATACAAGAACAATTCCTATAGCTGACCATATCATTAAAAATATGTCTCAGATGTAATGCTCTCAAGCCACACAATTGATGAATTAGAATTATGAAATATTGTACAAGAGCATAGAGTGTCAAAAGTAAATTATAACTGGGAACGTAATGACCAACTTTAGGCAGTGTCAAAAGCAAATCTGTTCTCATTCTTTGTAATATAAATGTCAATTCAGTAATTGAATTGCTACACTATGCTGTTAGAGCAGCCCAAGGGTGAAAAAGCTCCCCTGTTGAACTTGCTTGTTAGGCTGCATTATTGAATACTTTGTGTTAGTAAAAGGATGGAACTGGTCAAGAACTCAAATTGTTGCATTACTGAGAAGTGATTTAATATTTTGCATTTATGGATTATTTAAAAATATTATGAAAGAAAATACCAGCCTATACTTCATTTTAGAACCCAAGGTATTCAAGGCAAGTTGGTAAATTGGATCCAAAGTTAGCTTGGTAAAATAAGGCAGGGTGATGGTGGAGAATTGCTTTCATGATTGAAAGCCTGTAATTGGTGGTGTTCCACAGGGATTGGTGCTGGGATCCATAATGTTTCTTAATTACATTCACAGCTTGGATGTGAATATAGGAGGTAGTATTAGTAAGATTGCGGATGACATGAAAATTGGCAGCATTATTGATAGTGAGAAAGGTAGTCTTAGGAGTACAGAATAATATTGATCAGCTGCTAAATTGGATGGAGCAATGGCAGATGGAATTTAATCCTAATAACTGTAGGGTCATGCATTTTGGGAAGTCTAGTAAGGATAGGAAATATATCATGAATGGAAGAGCCCGAGAGAGCATTGAGGAACAGTGTACAAGACCACAGATCCCAAAAGATGGCAGCACAAATAGATAAAGTGGTGAAGAAGACATACAGGATGCTGGCCTTCATTAGCTAGAACATAGAATACGAGACCATGGAGGTCATGGTACAATTTTATAAAATATTGGTTGGGCCACAGCTGGAGTATTGGGTGCAGTTGTCATTAGGAGGAGACTCACCAGGATCTTGCTTTGGATGGAATATTTCAATTATGAAGAGAGATTAGATGGACTGGGTTTGTTTTCCTTAGAGTAGAGAAGACTGAGGGGGGGAGCCTGACAGAGACCTACAGAATTAAGAGGGGCACAAATAGTAGGAAACTTCCCTTTAGCAGAAATGCCTGCAAGGTATAGATTTAGAGAGCCTCTCAGGAAGAATTTTTTCACTCAAGGGTTTCAAGAATCTGGGATGCACTCACTGCCTGAGGGTGTGGTGGAGGCAGGTCTTGTAAGAAGTATCTGGATGAACACTTAAATTGCCAACGCTTAGAAGGCTATGGATCAAGTGCTGATAAATGGGATTCGTACAGATGGGTACCTGATGGTTGTGATGGACATAGTGGGCCAAAGGATCTGTTTCAGTGCTGTGTGACTCTGTGACTATTTGCTAAGAGACTTTGTCAAATATGCCACCGAAACATGAAGTGTTGTCTGCCAAACAAAGTCCAAAATTTGGTATGGTCCTGAGCCATATTCACAGGGCTAATCGTTCAGCTATGCTGAGTTGTTGAGGTTGGGTGGAATTGGATTTGCTCTTATTTGTTGCAATATTCTTGGATGTTGGAGAGAGGGAACACACACATGGATTCCCAATCCAAACCGTTATTTGGTGATTCCAGATATAAAACATGTATGTGAAGATGCTGGACAAGAGCAGGATTAGTTTTGTCTTGCATATGTTTCAAAATTATCACCTTTTCTCCCACACGAGGTACAGCCTATTAGATGATGGACCAAATGCACGAAAGGTTGCCTGCATGAGGGGGAAATAATTCAAAGAAAATAAAAAGAAATTATAAAAGAAGAATTCCATTTGGAGATTGGTGGCTAGTAAAGTGAAAGCTACGTAAATTAAACACTATTTTAAGCATGTTTTAGTGGAGAGGAGGGGGAAATCCTTTCAAGTATTAGTGTAATGCCCATTGGGTATACAGTGGCATGCAAAAGTTTGGGCATCCCTGGTCAAAATTTCTGTTACTGTGAATAGCTAAGCAAATAAAAGATGATCTGTTTTCCAAAACATACCTTTGCTCATTGTGGCCAATAAGATCTATTTTAACTTCATCAGTCCACAGAACTTGTTTCCAAAATGCATCAGGCTTGTTTAGATGTTCCTTTGCAAAATTATGATGCTGAATTTTGTGGTGAGGACACAGGAAAGTTTAGAGATAAAAAGGTGCAGAATTTCATGAAAAGAACACCTCTCCAACTGTTAAGCATGGGGGTGGATCGATCATGTTTTGGGCTTGTGTTGCAGCCAGTGGCACGGGCAACATTTCACTGGTAGAGGGAAGAATGAATTCAATTAAATACCAGCAAATTCTGGAACCAAACATCATACTGTCTGTAAAAAAAAAGATGAAGATGAAAAGAGGATGGCTTCTACAACAGGATAACGATCTTAAACACACCTCAAAATCCACAATGGACTACCTCAAGAGGCACAAGCTGAAGGTTTTGCCATGGCCCTCACAGTCCCCCGACCTAAACATCATCAAAAATCTGTGGATCGACCTGAAAAGAGCAGTGCATGCAAGATGGCTCAAGAATCTCACAGAACTAGAAGCCTTTTGCAAGGAAGAATGGGCGAAAATCCCCCAAACAAGAATTGAAAGACTCTTAGCTGGTTACAGAAAGCGTTTACAAGTTGTGATACTTGCCAAAGGGGGTGTTACTAAGTACTGACCATGCAGGGTGCCCAAACTTTTGCTTCGGGCCCTTTTCCTTTTTTGTTATTTTGAAACTGTAAAAGATGGAAATAAAAAAGTAATCTTGCTTAATATATTAAAGAAATGTGTCATCTTTAACTCTATGCCTTTTAGAAATCAGGTCATCTTTTACTTGCTTAGCTATTCACAGTAACAGAAATTTTGACCAGGGGTGCCCAAACTTTTGCATGCCACTGTATGTATTATTTTGCCATGCAAATCAAGAGTATGTATCTGTACGATCATGTGGCTATACCAATTTTAGTTAATTTCACATAGGTTGGATTTGAGCACAAAATGTTGGCTGGATTATCCTTTGGGTTGGATGGTTGTGAATATAGGATGAGGAGGTGCCATTCATCATCGTAGTAATCCAGTGACCTTTGTAAGTTATCTTTGGGTAATGCTGTTGGGTAAAAATCTACTGCATATCAGTTGTAGCATAGTACGTTCAATGGTTGTAGATGACTATTAGATGTTGACCAGTAGTTGTAATTCTACTTGAGTATTTACGAGTGGGTGGTTTTCTAGGCCAAGTTCTAAGGGCATAAATAGTCAATCATGTTTCAAAGGATTTTGTGAGGTGTGATGTCAAAGCCAGTTGAGCCTACCTCCCCACTGTAAAATTACTGCAGACATTCTGAAGTGCCAGGCATGTTCAGGGGAACTTGAAAGATTGCAGTGGCATGAAAGCTCCCTGCTGTGATAAATTTCATTTCTCTGGGAAGGCAGCAGATGCATCAGACTGTTCAATAGAGGGTGTCCTCATCAAGGCAGAAATAGGTCTGTATTGAAGACAATTGTTTGATTGCACCATATAAATTTTTAACTTCCTCCCTTGAAGCTTACCAAAGCTGCATGCTACAGTAAGGTAAATTTCTGTACATATTCTCATATTCTTGATGTATACAGCAAAACAATAAATGGGCCGAGTTCCTCCCAACACTAATAAGTTAGAAGACAGCTTCCCCCTTCCCCCCCCCCCCCCACCCATTCCACAGCCCCTCAAAGACATAACCTGCTTTGATTGCTGACATTTTATCCACAAGTGTCTTGTTGCTTCTAGTGGAATTTTTATTTCTGAATGTCATAAGGGCATAAGTAAATCGTACAATTTCACGTGTACCCAAACAGAGCCAGTTACCTTACAACAGATTGGAATAGTGTCAGATTCATAACCTGCAATAAATTTTTAGGGAATTGGGATGTTAACTCATTCGTACTATGGTTAGAAGATAACATTGTTATCACTGGCAAAGTGAAAAATAAATGGTTTGAGCTGTGACTAGAACTGTTAAGTGTGAACTGGAAATACAATTTCTTTCTTAAGTTGTCTAAGTGGCTTGTCTATTAAATATATGAATTTAGCCAGGATTGTTTCCATCTTGACCACTTATTTGGACCTAGGGTCTAACAAGCAATATCATTTTTTTCCCCTCAGAGGCGCAATGGGGAAGACATCCCAGTTGCTCTGACGAAGAATATAAATCACAGGAGGTTTGCTGCATCCTTTAAATTGAAAGAAGTGAAAAAGAATGACCAAGATTTGTACCGTTGTGTGACCCAGTCTGAAAGAGGCTCTGGTGTATCAAATTTTGCTGAGCTCATTGTTCGAGGTACTGTAAATTTAATTTGGTGTCATGTGATTGTGAAGAGTATATTTGTTCTCCTAATCAATTATTTTTATTTTGAAAAGTGTAAAATTTAGTGAATCTTAGTTGTGGAATTCCCTGAGATTATACTAGGAGGCATGGTGGCAGAAAGCCTATGCAAACAGGGAAGACCTGGCCTTGTTAGATTTGTCATTTCAAAACAATCTTAAGTGAATGTTCAAGGAGATCAAAGCTGCTTGCCAATTGAGCCCACCTACACCTTGCCAGGGTTAGCATACCTCAGCTCATTATGGCTTGAGTGTACTCAAGAGGTCAAAGCTGCAATTTGCACTTGCTTAAACTTAAAAAAAAATTGAGGTCTGAGTCAGGCTTGGGAACCCTCTTCTCCTACCGCAGTGCATGAGTTCCAAATTTCAAGATGTTTTGGGTCATGGTTCTGCCTGTTTTGTGTAGACTTCACAACCTCCAACATGGTAGTTGCTATAGGATACACTTTAATGCCTGCCTAACCAAATAGATAATATTTGGGTCTTTGTTCTTCTTTTCCCCTATCTTTGTTAAGTCATAAGGAAAAAGACTTGATGAGAATTCACTGTTGCATGATGATCAGATTAAATTTTAAAATTTCATGGTTGTCGAGAACAAGAGATCAAGAGATGCACAATCAGTTCCCCAAATGTTATCCAAAGATACAGCTTCTCTTGCTTTATTAGAGTGGTTTGTAGTCTACTATTTAATTCAAAGAAAATTATAGTAAAATACTCCTGAACAACCACCTTTTGAGGCTTAAGATTGCACTGAAAAAAGAGAAATTGGCATGTGATTGAAACTAGAAAGCCAACATTTATTTGACAACTCATGTTAGGGAGCCTGAAAGCATTATGAGCCACCCATGCACAGTAATGCTGGAGTTGGATATTGTTCAGAGAAGGCAGGGGGACAGGTTCCTCTCCCTGGGGTTATGGGTATTTGCAGTATGTTGTGCCATTCCACAAATTAACAGATTTATTTATTTTCTCAAATTGCCAAAATGAGATTTGAACTCTATTGATGGCTTGCTGCCCTCTTATCACAAGTACAAAAAAACTGTACCTCGTCATCAAAGCAAGAATTGGAAAAGTTTGAATCCTGAAGTTGAAGCAATACCTCAGGCAAAATTGAAATGAAGTGTAACCAATTTATTTCCCTGTATCTGCTCATTTTTAAAAATACTACAGAATTTGCTTATTGGTTTGCATTGAGGTGTTATGCTTCTATTTCATTGTGTCCTCATTGGATATATGAAATGACTGGTATCTAAGGGTCTTGTGGGAGTCTTATGACATTAAGGGTATCCTATATCACTTTGTGTGGAGATTGATTCTGCCACATCTGCTTGGTGTCCTCGCATTCAAATTCATATTCTGTATTTAAGAGGATGGATGGAGAAAGATAACCATGAATGAGGAGTTATCAAAAGCACCTTTCAAATTCTGATGGTGAATATGGAGAAGTTTACATTATACTGGATGTATATTGGTACCATATTCCAGAGTGGAACGTGTCATAGGGATATGTTCTCCATGGACTACCTCAGCCTTGTTCCGCTGAATACTTAAATTTAGAACAGGGAGTCACATGAAACACTTTAATTA
The DNA here is from genome assembly GCF_009764475.1 of Pristis pectinata. NCBI lineage: Eukaryota > Metazoa > Chordata > Chondrichthyes > Rhinopristiformes > Pristidae > Pristis > Pristis pectinata. Next base: position 50,004,641 of record NC_067414.1, on the reverse strand, counting down.
CACAGGGGCCTCCTGCAGTACATTTTGGATGTTTGAACCTTATATTGTTGCTT